>NC_090324.1:107388549-107702818 GCF_040869045.1 Eurosta solidaginis
CGTGAACTGGATAATTTAGAACGAGACGGCATAATTACAAAAATTAATACTAGCAATTGGGGTTCACCTTTGGTGGTAATTCCAAAACCTGATTGTAATGTGCGACTATGCGTCGACTATAAAGTAGCTGTTAACCCTCAGTTGGAAACCGCTCATTATCCAATCAAAAGAGTCGATAAAATTTTTAACAGTTTAAAGAATTCTTTTTGCAAGTTAGACTTATACAAAGCATATCTGCATGTACAAGTTGATGGTGAAAGAAGTGCAAACTATTTCAACGCACCGAGGTACGTACCAAATGAATCGATTATCTTTTGGAATTAAAACTGCTCCGAGTGAGTTTAACCATATTTTAGATCAAATATTACAAGGCCTCGAAGGTACAGTCTTTTATTTTGACGATATAATTATACATGGTCCAACGTTGAAATAATGTGAAGAACATCTGATCAAATGCTTTGAAAGATTGAATAAATATCAACTGCACGTCAAAAAAAGAAAATGTGAATATTTTAAAGAAAAAATTAAATACTTTGGATATATAGTAAGTCATAACAAAATAGCAAAATGTCCAGATAATCGTAACGCTGAAGATAATGTGAACGCAGATTGTTTATCGAGAGCACCTAACAACGAAATATCGACGTTTAAACATTTTTTGGATGAAGAAGTACGCAATATTCAGGACGGGACGATCAATCAAATATCGACATTTTCAATCAACGCCACTACTATTTCAAACGAAACAGAGCGTGATGTGGAACTAGCAAAATTAAAGACGGGTACGATAAGTGACTTGTAGAGTATGATTTTCGTTCGTCGAGAGAGGACTTTACTTTTCAATTGCCTACCTAGTCCAAAGTAGCATTTATTGGCAAGATTGATTCTTCGCTGGATTTCAGTGCTGATGGTGTTGCTAGTGTTGATGCTGGTTCCCAAATAAACGAAGTCTTTTACTATTTCGAAATTATGGCTGCCAACAGTAGCGTGGTTGCCAAGGCGCATATGCGCTGACTCTTTGCTCGATGACAGCAGGTACTTCGTTTTGTCCTCATTCACCATCAAACCCATCTTTACCGCTTCTTTTTCCAGCTTGGAGTAAGCAGAACTAACAGCGCGGGTGTTTAGGCCGATGATATCAATGTCATCAGCATATGCCAGTAATTGCACGCTTTTATAGTATATTGTTCCAGTGCGGTTAAGTTCTGCAGCTAGTATAATTTTCTCCAGCATCAAATTAAAGAAATCGCACGATAGGGGGTCACCCTGTCTGAAACCTCGTTTAGTTTCGAACGGCTCGGAGAGGTCCTTCCCAATTCTGACTGAGCTGATGGTGTTGCTCAACGTCATTTTGCACAGCCGTATAAGTTTTGCGGGGAAACCAAATTCAGACATAGCGCCATATAGGCAGCTCCTTTTCGTGCTGTCGAAGGCGGCTTTAAAGTCGACGAAGAGGCGATGTGTGTCGATTCTCTTTTCACGGGTTTTTTCCAAGATTTGGCGCATTGTGAAAATCTGGTCGATGGTAGATTTACCAGGTCTGAAGCCGCACTGATAAGGTCCAATCAGCCGGTTCACGGTGGGCTTCAATCTTTCGCACTGTCATTATTATATATATATATATACTCTTTCCTTTTTTCATATATTGATATAATTATTACTGCTATAACTATGATGTAAAATTCCTCATACAAATAAATTGAAGTTTTTATTATATAGTATAACTTAAAATCAAGCGCGTGCATTTATTCCTTTATAGGATATAACAGTTAATTAATGTAGTTTTATGCGAAAGACAATAACGTTTCTGGGACACGAAATAACTCCGGCAGGCATCACTCCGGGTGTGGTAAACACGGAAGCCATATTGGACTTTACAACACCAAAGGATGTAAGCGACGCACGTACCTTAGCTTTTCGGCTATTTTCTCAAGTTTGTTCCAGGATATGCTGTAACCTCAAAACCTCTAAAAAGCTACTTCGGAAAGGAACGAAATTCGAGTGGCTGCCCGAACAGAGATACGTTTTTGATCAGCTCAAAAAAGTTAGTCTCGCAGCCTCTAGTAGTTGCATACAACGTAAACGGAGAGCATGAAGTCAAACCCCAAAGCCTTTTGGAATTAATAATGTTCGTTCGTCTAGTTCGTTGGATACTGTGAATCTTTTGGCGGATTTTTTCAAATCCAACTTTGTCAGCAATGCGGTTAATACACATAATTCATATTACGACGATATTAACTCAATATCTATTAATTTTGGAGAATTGTCTGTTACAGAGTGATGTTATGTAACCTCCTCCATAACGCATATATTTAATTTTTCAATCACATCTTGTGGATTTTCTACTCAGTGGCAAAGGGCTAATGTCATTCCGGTTCTTAAATCAAAGAACCCGGGTTCATGCAAAGACTTTATATCAATAAGCTTGGTACCTGCGCTATCCAAAGTATACGAGAAATTATTAACAAAGTAGATAACTGACTATGTTTATAATAACCGTTTACTATCTGAGGATCAATCCGAATTTAGAAGAAGGCATAGTTGTGACACATCTATGTTAAAAATTCTTGAGGACATACGTCCAGCCTACGACCATAATGAACTCACAGTTCTAGTTCTTCTATATTTCTCAAGAGCCTTTGACATGGTTGATTATAAAATATTACTTCGTAAGCTCGAAACAGCTTATAACTTTAGCCCTTTCGCAATTAAGTTAATGCAAAGTTATCTCACTGGCCGATTTCAGCAAGTTGATGATAAGTTATCTGATTTGAAGCCCATAATGTCTGGTGTTCCGCAAGGATCCATCCTAGGCCCAATATTGTTTACTCTGTTTATTAACGATATAGTCACTTGCTGCCGTAATGTGTCTATTCATCTCGTCCGATCGGGCTTTCCGAAGATTTATTTATTAGGCTAAATGATGATTTAAGACGCATACTGGGCTCTTTTAAATAATTGTATCTTAATGCTACGAAATGTAAAGCGATGGCAATATCGAACGTAACGTATGATTTAAGTAGCCTTCCTGAAATTATGCTTAATGACGATAAAATATTTTTTCACGATGCTGTTACCAATTTAGGATTCAAAATCAATTCAAACCTGACCTGCAATGACCATATCAATTTTGTGGTTGGTAAAATCTATAATATCCTTAGTAAGTTATACAGAACTACCTATTTATTACCGCGAGACGCTAAAAGGAAGCTAGTCAAAGCTCTTATTATACCTCATATTTCTTATGGAGGACTTATTTACGGTAGCCTTGATTCGGTGTCGCTTAATAAAGTGCATCTAGCCATAAACAATACTGCTCGGTTCGTATTTTCTAAGAGGAAATTTGACCATATATCTTCGTATGCTGCACAAAGTCTCGGAAGCAACGTTTGTACTTTCCTAAAAATGAGAAATTTATGTTTCTTACACAAACTACTGCATTTGCAATATTCGCCTCACTTATTTAATAAACTAACTTTGTGTCAGTCTACTTGGACTCTGAATCTATTGATCCCGTACTTTAAGTACGTGACATCCTCCAGAATGTTCTTTGTCAGTACAATCCGTCTTTGGAAATCGATACCCTCCAAGACGAAATCAATTAGAAAAGCCAGATGTTTCAAACTAGCAGTAATATCTTTCCTTAATCCATAACTTATCTTAATTATATAATTCTATCAACTTACTTTAAATTATATAATTATATCATTGATTGTAGCGAAATAAAGTTTGATGTCGTTGGCCCAGGCTTGCGAATTTAACGCACCCAGTTGTGAAAAATTGATGTTGGTTTATTAGATGGTAGGTTGGATGGGTGGTTTATTTCTAAATCAGGTTACAGGTTAATAAAATCACATTACAGAACAAAATGACAAATTTTCTACTTACCTGTGCCTTGTCCGACTGCTTGCCAACGAATGGCGGTTTTTCATATTACAAAATGGGACTTGGCAGACAGCGGCGGGTTTACATTACAAGGTTACCAGATCATAAAATTTACTACTAAAATTATTGAACACAGGGCGTTCTGCAACATCCCCGCCCCCGTGAATCACTCTATTCACCAGACTCAACGTCCAGAACGGCCAACTTGGCTACAGCTCTTCTCTTCACCCCAGAGTTCGTTCGTACATCAACTTGGCGGACAACTCCGTCTTTCCAAGGATACACTCGCTCCACCACGCCACGACACCACTCTCTTCTTGGCACATTTGGATCGCAGATGAACACTAGCGTTCCTTCTTTCAACGGTTTCGTAGACTGGCACCACTTCGTTCGACGTGTTAGCGTGGGGAGATATTCCAGCACCCACCTTTTACAGAAGTGATCTCTGAGTTGACGAGCCACGCGCCACTGTTGTCGTAGAGCCACGGGGCCTGCCGATACGTTGTCCACGCTGGGCGTATGCGCAGTATTATTCGGCCCCAATAAAAAGTCATTCGGCGTCAATGGCTGTTCTTGGTCTGGAGAGATGGGCAAGTGCGTTAGTGGCCGGGAGTTGACGATGTTTTCCGCCTCAACAAGAAAGCTATATAGTGTATGTTCCCGAGGTGCAACCTCTTTAAGCGTTTGATGTAGGACTCGCTTGACACACTGCACCATTCTCTCCCAAACGCCACCTTCAGCTGGGTTAACGGTGAGCTGAACACCCAATCTACACCACGTCGAGAAAGCTCGCCCTGGACACGCTCGCAATCGAATACCTCGGTGAATCTCTTGGCCTCATTGTTCACACCAACAAAGTTTTTCCCATTGTCTGACCTCAACCTTGTAGGGACGCCCCAACGATTAATAAAATTTCTGATTACGATGATGCAGGAGTCAGTGCTCAGATCGTGAGCTACGTCCAGATGCACAGCCCGCGTGGTTAGGCATGTGAAAAGTGCTACCCACCGCTTTTCTGTACTCCGCCTCACTGTTACGTTAAGTGGCCCGAAGTAATCCATACCAGTGTAAGTAAACGGCCTTACGTAGGGTGTAAGTCGATCCACTGGCTACGGCCCCATTAATGGCGGGACTGGTGCTGCTTTCCGTAGGCGGCAAACCTTACAGTTAGCGATGACGTTTCGTAGAAGTGTTCTTAGACGCGGCACCCAGTACTCTCGGCGAATAGCGCATATGGTGGCTTCGGTATTTTGATGGCCCATGAGGATGTGATAATGCTCCGTTATAAGTTTCGTGTGCACATGTTTTGGCGGCAATATTATAGGGCGTCTAGTACATATCGGGAGCCAGCTGGCTGCATCTATACGTCCACGAACACGTAGCACACCATTCTCATCGAGATACGGCGACAACTGCACCAAAGGGCTCTGACTTGATATCTCATTTCCATCTTGGATCTGTTTGATTTCCTCGGGGAAGCATTCATTCTGAACGATACGGCATAGGAGAAGCTTCGCTGCTTCGAGATTGTTAGCTTCAAGACCATACGGATTCTTATTTTGGATTCGGCGGCATATCCCGACGAACAGCACAACCCAGGCGGTAGTTCGTAGTAGCCTATTGTATGAAGAGAACCGATCGAAGTCAATGAAATTTTTGCATACGATGATAAATGTATGCTGTGGGCGCAATTCTTCTTCATGAACAACATCGGCAGAGATGCCATCTTCAGTAGGCCAGGCATATTCCTCTTCGCGCAGAAATGATGGACCTTGTACCCAACGAGTCTTAGGGCCAAGCACGATATTACGATTGGCTCGAGTGGCTTCATCGGCCACGTTTTGTGCTGTGGGTATCCAGCGCCAATCGGACTCGTGAGTAGCGGCTAAGTTTTCGGCGATTCTATGCTGCACGAAGGGCTTATATTTACGATGTTTGCTTCGAATCCATTTGATCACTGTTCCCGAATCACTCCAAAGAAAACATTGGTCGTTTTTAAATGAATGTGCTTCTCGCACAGCTTGTTGAAGATGAGCTCCTAAAACTGCGGCCTGCAGCTCTAATCGCGGTATGGTCAAAGTTTTTAGTGGAGCGCACTTTGATTTCGCGCAGATGAATGTGACCTCTATCTCCCCTTGGACATTCCTTGCTCTCCAATATGTGACAGCAGCAAAGACATTTTCGCTAGCATCGACGAATACGTGTAACTGTAGAGATTTCGGCGCACCATTTCGGAAATAGAAGCGAGGGCAGGCATACTCCATTACCTCTGGCAGTTGCTTTCGCCATTTTTCCCATGGTTCGGCTATGTTTGCTGGGAGTGGATCATCCCAATGTGTTTCGTGCCTCCACACTTCTCGCATCAATAACTTTGCTCCTATCACGAAGTTGCCTAGAAATCCCAGTGGGTCGAATATGGACATAACCACACTGAGAAGTTCCCTCTTTGTAGGGCACCTACCTCCGTTCACTACCGCCTCGCTTACTTTGTTAAACTTCAGTCCAAACTTAAAACAGTCCGTTGTAGAGTGCCAATGTAACCCAAGAACTCTCAGTCTGCAGTCCGTCTTTTAATCCGATGGCTTTGTCGACGTCCACTCCACCCAATGCTGCAATCACTTCCTCCGAGTTTGACGTGAAATTACGGAGCTCAAAGCCGGCATCCTTGTGGATCTCCCTTACTTGGTTTGCAACGGTTATGGCTTCCTTTGCGGAGTCGAAACTATCTACCAAGTCGTCCACATAGTGATTTTCCAAGATCGCAGTCACGGCCCGTGACGTATAACGATTGTCATCGACGTGTTCCAACCCATTTCGCGTCTTAACATAATGAGCCGCGCAAGGGGAGCAAGCAGCTCCAAACGTCATGACACACATTTCGTATATATCGGGTGGTTGGACAGAGTCACCACTGCGCCACAGAAAGCGCTGGGCACACCTATCTTCCGAACGTATTAATATCTGGTGAAACATTTCCTTAATGTCGCCACACAGGCCCACCGCTCGTTCACGAAAGCGGAAGAGAATCGAAGGCAAAGGCTTATACTCCTGCGGTCCTTAAGTAAGCAGCTATTCAAGGAGATACCATTGACCTGGGCGGCGGCATCGAACAGGAATCGAAGTTTTCCAGGCTTGTTCGGATTTGCTACGGCAAAATGGGGCAGGTACCAGGTACGCGGCGATGACAAGATAGATTCCGACGTAGTGAGTTTACGTGCGTAACCCTTCCTTATATAGCTATCAATGATTTCCTTATAAACTTTAGCAAACTCGGCATCGCAGTTCATTTTCCTTTCAACGCTCTTTAGCCTCTTGAGCGCCATATTGTAACTGTTCGGCAACTGAATATTATCATCCTTCCATATAAGTCCCGTCTGATATCTTCGTCCAACACGACAAGTTGTCGACTCCAAGATAGATCGTGCGCGGATGTCGGCGTCGCTTTCGATTGGTGACGATGGTCTAACGCCAAAACTTTCGGTCTCGAAAAAATCGGCAACCATGTTATGAAGCACTTCATCTGGGTTACATTTCAAAAAAAGACATGTAGCTATAGAAGGAGGGGATTTGCTGACAGGACCAAACACTACCCAACCCAGTTCTGTTTTGGCTGCAAACGGACCGTGTTTCCTCATCGTGATGATTTTTGAACCTATGCCCAAGTGGCAGTTATCAATACCGATGAGAAGTCGAGGTGTGGCTCCTGAGTGCGGCTGCACTGGCAGTTGACTTGCTTCCTTGTCGTCCATTTCCAGGTCACTCCAACTAAGGCTTTGTGTTGGCAGCTTTAGATTACGTACGGCATGGACCTGTCACAGCTTGTGTTTTTTGTTCATACCAGCACCGCTTATTTGTAATTCGACTAAGGTGGCGGGCTCATGAACCGAATGCCCCCCAAACCATTGAACGTTCAGACTGTACGGCCGTCCTACTAGGTTTAACTCCTTTACGAGGCTGTCTTCCATCATCGTTATAGATGAACCTTCATCTAGTAAGGCATATATATCCACGCGGCGTTGCTTTCCATACAGTGTGACAGGGAGAATGCGGTAGAGTAACTTAACCTTCGGCGAGTTGGTAGAACAGCTTAAAACGGTCGCTCCCTTATCGCTAAGCGGCTGCTGCCGAGCATTGTTTAGTGGCGAAGTAGATCTGGACGTAACAAGCGAGGCGCTTCGTGACGACGATGTTGATAGAGCTGGCGGACGCTCTGACTGAGACTCATGAAGTAATTTATGATGTGCTCTAATGCATCCATCGATGCCGCAAACCTTTCGCCTTCTGCAATTGCTGGTTATGTGACCCCCATTTAGGCAGGTAAAACATAATCGTCGAGATTTAACTAGGGTCCATCGATCGGCTAGCGTGGCTCCAGTGAGGCGTTTGCACTCTGATGGCTTGTGTTGACCTTGGCAAATAGGACAACTCCGCAGAGTAGTATCATCTACATGGAGGACTGTACGGCGTTTAGGTTCACGAGAAGCGAGTTGACAGTCATCATTGATGGTGCATATGACATTGGCGAGTGAGGTTAGCCAGTCGCTAAAATGTATTATTGTGGCTCGAGCAGGTATGGTGGCTGCATGCCGACCCCACTCAATGCGTTTGCTCATGGGTAACTTGGCGATAAGTTCGTCGAGTAGCATAGGGTTGGCGATATGATGCTCGGCACCGGCAGATTCCAAAAGTACGCAGATGTTTTTTACCTTCATTGCAAATGATATAACTTTCCCTAACATACTCTCAGAGATTGGTGCTATCTCTTTAACCTGCGCTAACTGGCTACGAACCAGCTGCTCTGGTCGTCCGAATCTAAACTTCAACTGTTCTTGAATGCAATTTACATTGTTAGGGTGGATGAGTAGTGACTTGACCGTTTCACGTGCATCACCCTGAAGGCACTTTTGGAGACGCTGGTTATTTTCGAAGTTGCTATATCTGTATGCCGCCGTCGACTCTACGAAAGATGCATAAAACATAGGCCAGTCCTCAGCCCTACCGCTAAACTCAGGCAAATCCAACAATTTTTTGGGAGGGTTCAAATTATACATACTGTACGTTATTGCAAGCCCCACTGACTTGAGGCGTCGACGTCGGAGCGGCTGACGACTGAGCTGAAAATAAATTATTTGAATGTAGCGCGGAGGTATAGCGCAAATCATAAGGTATTGCATTGGGTTGACAAAAATTTTATAAATTTCTAGAATTGGGCGGAGGTACACAAGGGGCTTCGATAAATGGCGTAGAGGCATTCGACTGTGTGCTAGTTGGCATTGGCGACGGCTCAATCCGCGTCTGCGTTGACTGTGGTAGCACTGGAGGTGCTTTCGTTGACTGCGGCAGCATTAGCTGCGACTGCGCGACGACGCTGCTGGCGTAGGTAACAGCAGAACTACCGTTATGCAATCCCGTTGACTGAACGGCATAGTTCTGGCACTCCCGTTCTTGTAACTGTACCTGAGTGGCTTTCAGATGGAGCTCCAACATGGCTATACGTTTTTCCATCTCGTCGTAATTATGACCACCGTGGTTACTTTGGGCATGGCTTGGCGTCAGAGAAGTACCCGTGGTTATAACCGTTTGGCTGGCTGAGGCAATTGGGGCTCCATCATGGATGTGTACTGGTTCGGTTACCGCGGACTTACTAGGGGCACTGTATACCTGTATTTCTGAACGTGTCCGTGTGGCAGATTCAGATATGCTGGATGGCGTTTCCGTTATTGGGGATAATGTGGCGTTCTTATCCATGTTGTTACTACTATTCATAAGGCGAGCATTTCTACGTGGCGGTGTGTGCAACATATGTAGCAGGTGTATTGAAGCAGTTAATACAGAAGCGTGGCTATTAAATTACATATATGTAGAGGCAGACCCGTGGCTTAACTACGCAGATTCGTGGCTCTAAATTTATTAATTACCAGAATCTTTGTTTGATATATATGGCACAAATAGCAACGTATTTACTGCTTTATGGCGGCGATGTTGGGAAATATAGGCAGAAATATGCATACATACATTTACCTTGCGTTGCGGAGTGGTGTTACGACTTTGCTAGCGCTGCGACGTTCCTGGCTGAGACGGCGACGTTGACGTAGCGTTGTAGTGGCTTTCACGGTGGTGTGTTACTGGCGTTAAAATGGCAAACAATTACAACATTGATATCCACCTGTTGAACATTTAACGGAGAATATTTTTTTGGCAATAAAAATGATCGCTGCTGTTATTGGCAAAGTATTACGGGCATGGCGTTGCTGATGTGACGGGCGCAGTAAGCGCAGCCCATTTGGTCAACAGCGAAATAAAGTTTGTAGCGAAATAAAGTTTGATGTCGTTGGCCCAGGCTTGCGAATTTAACGCACCCAGTTGTGAACAATTGATGTTGGTTTATTAGATGGTAGGTTGGATGGGTGGTTTATTTCTAAATCAGGTTACAGGTTAATAAAATCACATTACAAAACAAAATGACAAATTTTCTACTTACCTCTGTGTGCCTTATCCGACTGCTTGCCAACGAATGGCGGTTTTTCATATTACAAAATGGGACTTGGCAGACAGCGGCGAGTTTACATTACAAGGTTACCAGATCATAAAATTTACTACTAAAATTATTGAACACAGGGCGTTCTGCAACATTGATTATTCAACTAATGGGTCAAAGATGCTCCTTTCACACAATGTACAAATAAAAATTAAGAGATTTTCTTTTTTAAATGTTATTATCTTCTTTACCTTTTACTCTTCAAGAAAACTCGTTTTTATATGTAATTTGTAGTTGTAAGATCTGATTGATGTACTAAAATACATAATCTTACTTGTACAAATAAGTTCAAATAAATAAATAAATAAATATCTGTATTGGTATTTCTGCCTTAAAAATGTCATACAAAACTGACTTTGATGACCTGTTTTCTTTCATTCTTAAGAAGTGGAGTGCATCTCTTGCCGAACCTTTATCCCGCATGATTAACCTCTCCCTCTCCTCTGGTGTTTCATTGATAAGTGCAGGGTGGCCTAAATTACGCATATTCACAAATCTGTGAACGCTAGAGAATTCAAACAAACGTGTGGCTTATAAACAACTTAAATGGCCCTCGTTTCGCAGTATAGAACACACAGTTACCTGCACTTGTGTGTGTGTGACCACATTAACTTTATTTGCTTGCTGTAATCGCGCAATTACAGGCACCACATGCACCACTTATGCACCGTATCTTAACAGCATTGTAATTGTGTAGTGCACATTTCCATCAACTATGTTCACATTATATCCATCTACTTCCTCAACAAAGCCATTGCATAAACACAACTGTCATATTTGACTTCGCTGATTAAGCAGCAAAAATATCAAAAGCCATTGCAAAAACAAGCAAGTATTTTAAAAACGACATCATCTTCTTGCAGTGTAACAATAATTTTAGTGAGCAGTCATATTTATTTTGTATGTGTATATATGTATACATTTTATGTATGTATACTAATATATAGATTTATTTTTAGCTTATTGTGAACTCTCTCTTTAAATTATCTATTTAATACATTTTTCGAAATTCATAACTTAATTACCGGTTTGTTTTACGGTTTTGTTTGTGAACTCTCTTTTTCATATAATTCAACATATTTCGTTCACCACAACATAATACAAAAACATCTAAACATTTAAACGACTCATTGATAGAATTACCAAATGACACTTCTCAAGTACAAATAACAAATCCATATGAAAATGTATCACAATATAAAATTTCAACAGTTTCAGTCAAACTGCCACAATTATGGACTACTTGTCCCGAGGCATGATCTATTCAAGCCGAAACACAATTTAGTACTAAAAACATTACACAAGAAAACACTAAATATGAACACATCATTACAGCACTTCTACAGGAAGTGATAATGACTGTTTTGGATTTTATCAAAAATGCTCCTATTAATAACAAATTTACTGAACTTAAAAAAGTGTTGATAGAAAGATATTCACATAGCGAAAATTCGAAATTTAATAAAATTTTAAGCGATTCTGAGATTGGTGATCGCAAGCCCTCAGAATTTTATCGTTCATTAATTATAGTATTAGCCATTATTTTGAAAAAAAATTGGATGCGTAAACTTCCTAAAGATTTTAGTGTGATTTTGGCTAGTTCGAGTTCTAGTAATATTACCGAATTAAAGAAATTAGCAGATAATGTTTGGGAAGTAATAAACAAGAATGAAGTATTTTCGGTTAATAATTTTTCAGATACAAGAGCACAAAATTCTGTTGTTGAAAACTTGGTTAAAACGACCTCTTTGATTTGTGAGAATTTCCAGAAGCTCTCTTTAGAGTTACCTGAAGTCAAAGCCAAATTTATAGAAATCAACCTAGATCGCGGTCCAGTGCGAGAAACAAATTTAGGAATACATTTAAGCATAGATCGAATTCACGAAATAATCAAAATTGGTTGTGTAGATCCCACTACAAATTTGGAAGCAATGCCAGAAAGTGTGAACAGCCTTGTTCCTATAACAAAAACAAAGATTCAACAAATTAAATTCTTCGGTTGTTGCAGCGACGAGGAACGGAAATTTAGAATTTTCGACACGTCGCTTATTTATTTTCGATAGAGAAAACAAACAAAATTGTTTGATTCATAGTGGAGCAGATATTTCGGTATTACCCGTGTCTAAATTTCCTCAGACGAGACGTTCAGATATAATTCTCACTGCAGCTGATGGCTCAAGAATTGCCACTAAGGGGAAAAGGCTTTTAAACGTAAATTTGGGTTTAAGACGTGAATTTCCCTTTACTTTTTTGATTGCGGATATAGCCAAGCCAATAATTGGCGCTGATTTTCTTTGTAAATATGGTCTCCTTATAGACATTAAACATAAGCGTTTACTAGATCCATTAACTAATCTCTAAGTTAATACAGTATCTAATTTTGATATTCCATTGCCTAAATTTTTTGGAGTTGACAATAAATTTACAAAACTTTTGAGAGAGTTTCCGTCACTTATTGCAGAACCAGATTATACTAAACCCGTTAAACATACAACAGTACATAGACTTGTAACAGAAGGTAGTCTTCCATTTTCTAAGCCCAGGCGCTTAGATCCGGTAAAATACAAAGTTGCAAAAAGGGAGTTTGATTTCTTAGTTAAAACAAGCACTTGTCGACCTTCAAATCCTTCAGTAGCATCACCACTTCACCTTGTACCTAAAAAAGAGTATTTTCAAAATTAAATTTAGTTAGGGCATATCACCAAATTCCAATATTCATTACAAAAAATTATTGTATTGGTCTTGTGCTCATTTCGAATCTTGAATCCTTTATCAGTAGGCCGATAAAACAAAAACAATTGTTAATAAACCTAGAGCACTTGGGAAATGTCAAACAAAGTAATTGACAATGAACAAATCCAATATTATCAGTGTCTTGCAAGAGATGGCGCAACGCTGATCAAACATAGTTGGTAAAGAGGAATAGAAGTAGCAATTTATCAGTCATACCAAACACCGCTGTATAGCTAAATGGTTAGTGCAGCGTGCCTAAAGCGTACTGATGATAAAGGCTTAGCACCCTTCTAAATGGATCTATCTGCGCAGCTATGGCAGGTTGTCTGAAAAATTGTCCACTTACTATTCCAAAAACAAAATACAATTTTTCAATTATAGAAAAATTAAAAAACAATAATCATTACAAAAAATTATTGTTCTGGCCATGAGCTCATTTCGAACCTTGAATGTTAAACAAGGAAAATGTTCATTGACTTGAGGTAGATGGAATTTCGCTTGATGCAACGTTTTACATAGTTGACGATATTATGCCTCAGACAGATTTCCTAATCGGCCAGGCCATTATAACTAATTCTTCGGTGAAACTAGGAGTCTGCAACAGGAAATCAATATTCGTTAACAAATGGGTCAGCACCAAAAAGGGCTGTAGTAACTCAAATGATCAACGAATTTAAAAATAACTACATAATCACTAAATCAAACTCCGAATTCGCATGTCCTCTCGTCTTAGTCCAGAAAAAAGACGACGGCGATCGGTTATGCGTAGACTATCGACGCTTCAATCAACTAGTGCGGAAGGAGGACTCTCCTGTACCTAACATCGAAGAGCGCCTACCCGTAGCAAACCAACTATCAGATACCCATCGAACCCAGCAGCTGAAAGTATACTGCGATCATAGCTCCAGACGGCTTATACGAATTCAAGAGGATGCCTTTTGGCCTCATTGTATTCCAGCGCTTAATGGCGAAGGTTCAAGAAAAGACCGAGCCGGACCGTATGCTGGTCTACATGGACGGCATCTTAGTCGGTAGCAATTCGCGAAAGGAAATGGTTGCGAAACTGCGACGTGTGCAAATTTCATTACGCGATTTGGGTTCATCGTTGAAGGTTAATGTTATGTATTTACCAACAGTTAGCAGCCCTCTTCTTCCTACTGTCATTATTATATATATATATATACTCTTTCCTTTTTTCATATATTGATATAATTACTACTGCTATAGCTATGATGTAAAATTCCTCATACAAATAAATTGAAGTTTTTATTATATAGTATAACTTAAAATCAAGCGCGTGCATTTATTCCTTTATAGAACATAACAATAGAAATGGCGACGAGTAGTAAAATCGGAAAATAATTATTTAGATAGACGGTCCAAAAAATTTTACTAAACGTGCACGAACATAACCTCAAAATAAAATGGAGGCTCAAATTCAACAATTGCTACAGGCAATAGCCGCCATGACGACAACGATGCAGCAGCAGCAACAGCAAATTGCGGCAAATCATCAAACGAGCAGTACCAACGTGAACATCTTGTCAAGTTTCGAAGCATTCGATCCTAAAATAGAATAATTTAAAACATATAAAGAGCGTCTGGATAATCATTTCCATATTAAAAAGTTGTTGAGGACAGAGAGATGTGTGCAAACTACTATTACAATACATCGGACCAGCGGCGTATTCCCGTTTAGCAACGTTGGTTCACCCAAAAATATAAATTTACTGAAATATGATGAAATAGTGGCATTACTGGAAAAACACTTTTGTCCCGAAAAGAACAATTTAGTAGAGCAACACAAATTTCTTTGTGAAATCCAAAATAGCGAACAGTCGTTGGCAGAATTTTTAATTGCCCTACAGAAAAGAGCAATGGAGTGTGGATTTATATGTGAATGTGGGAAGTCTATCTCAGATATTTTTCTAAGAGCCCAACTAATCAGAGGTATACGCGATGGGCATATTCGAGAACAGCTGCTACAGAATCCGAAAGCAACATTCAAGCAAATAGTTGAAAAAGCAACAATTTTGGAAGCTGCTAAAGTAAATAATAACGTGATCGCAAACAAGGCAACCGGTTCAACAAGCGATGTTCAGCAAATCCGTCAACATGTTAGTAATCATAACTATCGTCGTAGTAGAAATCGTAATGGAAGTTTCTGTAGAAATAGAAATTGAAAGTCATCGACAAGAGTTAATTACAGCGAATTAGGCATAGAAGGATTGTGTCTAAGATGCGGCCGTAATAATCATTTATCAAAAGAATGCAATGTAGAGAAAAGCAAGTTAAAATGTAATTCATGTGGCAAAACTGGTCATGTCAAAAAGGTCTGCATTCAAGATAGAATAAAGCAAAAGAAATCGAAAATTGCAACCAATAACACCACTACATCAAATGCTATTGAATCGTTTACATAAGAATAGGAATATTATGGTGTGAATCAAGTTATCGACATTTATGAACATAGCACTGCAAAAATATCACCTATGGACACAGAAAAATTTTATACAGATGTGTTAATTAATGGAAGAAAACAAAACTTCGAAGTCGACTCAGGTGCCGGCTACACGTTACTGCCGGAAAATCAATTTATGAAATTAAATATCAAAACACCGCTAAGGAAAACAAATATTGCCTTCCGCGTTTATACAGATGATGTTTTTGTGCCAATAGGAGTCGTTACTGTCGACGTAAAGTACAAAAATAGGAAATCAAAAGAAGATTTGTACATTGTATCTTGGAAACGTACCGCATTACTGGGACGTGTATGGATACGCCATTTGAAAATTAATCTACATGAAATTGACGAAGACAGTTCTAAAAACGACATTAGCCACAACAACATAAATTCTATATCAGAAATCGAACAGCAATTTTCAGAAATTTTCGAAGAATGTGTTGGATGCATTCCAGATTTGGTTTGTAGTTTAAAACTACGCCAGGGTGCAAAGCCAGTGTTCTTAAAAGAAAGGCCAGTGCCTTTTGCCATACGCGAAAAATTACAACGTGAACTGGATAATTTAGAACGAGACAGCATAATTAAAAAAATTAATACTAGCAATTGGGGTTCACCTTTGGTGGTAATTCCGAAACCTGCTGGTAATGTACGACTATGCGTCGACTATAAAGTAGCTGTTAACCCTCAGTTGGAAACCGCTCATTATCCAATCAAAACAGTCGATAAAATTTTTAACAGTTTAAAGAATTCTAAATATTTTTGCAAGTTAGACTTATACAAAGCATATCTGCATGTACGAGTTGATGATGACTGCAAAGAAGTGCAAACTATTTCAACGCACCGAGGTACGTACCAAATGAATCGATTATCTTTTGGAATTAAAACTGCTCCGAGTGAGTTTAACCATATTTTAGATCAAATATTACAAGGCCTCGAAGGTACAGTCTCTTATTTTGACGATATAATTATACATGGTGCAACGTTGAAAGAATGTGAAGAACATCTGATCAAATGCTTTGAAAGATTGAATAAATATCAACTGCACGTCAACAAAAGAAAATGTGAATATTTTAAAGAAAAAATTAAATACCTTGGATATATAGTAAGTCATAACAAAATAGCAAAATGTCCAGATAATCGTAAAGCTGAAGATAATGTGAACGCAGATTGTTTATCGAGAGCACCTAACAACGAAATATCGACGTTTAAACATTTTTTGGATGAAGAAGTACGCAATATTCAGGACAGGACGATCAATCAAATATTTACATTTTCAATCAACGCCACTACTATTTCAAACGAAACAGAGCGTGATGTGGAACTAGCAAAATTAAAGAAGGACTTACTGGATGGCAAGAATTGTGATCCCAATTATTCGTTGCAAGATGGCGTCATATTTAAAGGTGACCGTGTTGTTATACCATCAAGATTACCTGCAGAAATTTTAAAAGAGCTACATTACACACATGTGGGCATAGTAAAAACGAAACAGTTCGCTAGGAAGTACTGTTTTTGGAAGGGCATCGACGCGGATATAGAGCGACTGGTAAAATCGTGTCCTAGTTGTGCGGATGTGAAAAAAAGTCCTCCAAAAGTTGTAACGCACCATTGGGAACAACCAACCGAAAATTTTCAAAGAGTGCACATTGATTACGCAGGACCATTTCTAAATCACTATTTTTTCATACTAGTAGATGCGAAATGGAAATGGCCGGAAATTCGAATAATAAGGGATGCCCCAACCTCTGAAAAGACTATAGATTTAATACAAGATATTTGTGCGACAGACGGATTACCACAAGCCATTGTATCAGACGATACAATATTCCAAAGTGCAATGTTTAGAGAATTTTGTTGCGAAAATGGAATTATTCAGAAGTTTATAGCCCCTGGACACCCAGCAACAAACGGATTGGCTGAAAGATACGTCCAAATTCTGAAAAGGAAGCTAACAGCGATGGATGATGAAAAATTACCATTGAATATCAAACTACGAGAAATCCTGTTTCGTTTCAGGGCAACGCCTTTGGCAAATGGTCAAACCCCAGCCTAAATGTATTTAGGACGGGAATTAAGAATTAAATTGGATGCTATGCGACCAGTCAAACAATTGAAATCAGCAACACATAATCCAAAAGTGCGTCATCTAAGTGTAGGCGATAGAGTTCAAGTGCGGTGGTTTCACAGGAATAAACCTAGCTGGAAAAACAAATTCGGACATCTCCACTATCAAGTTAAGCTGGATGACGGTTATGAGTTGAAACGACATATAAACCAATTGTACAAGTCTGGTATTGGTCAACCTAAAAAGCATGTAACGTTTGCTGAACCTCCCGTGCAAGAAAATTCAAAAAAGGAGGAAATCTACATTGAGCGTACCGTTACCACTCCGACTACAAAACAAATACCAATGGTACAACCCAATCCAGTATCAACGCCAGACGAAACTGTAAGAAGATCGAGTAGGGTCCGAAGACCTCCTGCACGCTTAGATGACCATGTTCTCTATTAAGCGTGGGAGACTGTTATGTATTTACCAATAGTTGGCAGCCCTCTTTTTCCTACTGTCATTATTATATATATATATATACTCTTTCCTTTTTTCATATATTGATATAATTATTACTGCTATAACTATGATGTAAAATTCCTCATACAAATAAATTGAAGTTTTTATTATATAGTATAACTTAAAATCAAGCGCGTGCATTTATTCCTTTATAGGATATAACAGTTAATTAATGTAGTTTTATGCGAAAGACAATAACGTTTCTGGGACACGAAATAACTCCGGCAGGCATCACTCCGGGTGTGGTAAACACGGAAGCCATATTGGACTTTACAACACCAAAGGATGTAAGCGACGCACGTACCTTAGCTTTGCGGCTATTTTCTCAAGTTTGTTCCAGGATATGCTGTAACCTCAAAACCTCTAAAAAGCTACTTCGGAAAGGAACGAAATTCGAGTGGCTGCCCGAACAGAGATACGTTTTTGATCAGCTCAAAAAAGTTAGTCTCGCAGCCTCTAGTAGTTGCATACAACGTAAACGGAGAGCATGAAGTCAAACCCCAAAGCCTTTTGGAATTAATAATGTTCGTTCGTCTAGTTCGTTGGATACTGTGAATCTTTTGGCGGATTTTTTCAAATCCAACTTTGTCAGCAATGCGGTTAATACACATAATTCATATTACGACGATATTAACTCAATATCTATTAATTTTGGAGAATTGTTTGTTACAGAGTCATGTTATGTAACCTCCTCCATAACGCATATATTTAATTTTTCAATCACATCTTGTGGATTTTCTACTCAGTGGCAAAGGGCTAATGTCATTCCGGTTCTTAAATCAAAGAACCCGGGTTCATGCAAAGACTTTATATCAATAAGCTTGGTACCTGCGCTATCCAAAGTATACGAGAAATTATTAACAAAGCAGATAACTGACTATGTTTATAATAACCGTTTACTATCTGAGGATCAATCCGGATTTAGAAGAAGGCATATTTGTGATACATCTATGTTAAAAATTCTTGAGGACATACGTCCAGCCTACGACCATAATGAACTCACAGTTCTAGTTCTTCTATATTTCTCAAGAGCCTTTGACATGGTTGATTATAAAATATTACTTCGTAAGCTCGAAACAGCTTATAACTTTAGCCCTTTCGCAATTAAGTTAATGCAAAGTTATCTCACTGGCCGATTTCAGCAAGTTGATGATAAGTTATCTGATTTGAAGCCCATAATGTCTGGTGTTCCGCAAGGATCCATCCTAGGCCCAATATTGTTTACTCTGTTTATTAACGATATAGTCACTTGCTGCCGTAATGTGTCTATTCATTTCGTCCGATCGGGCTTTCCGAAGATTTATTTATTAGGCTAAATGATGATTTAAGACGCATACTGGGCTCTTTTAAATAATTGTATCTTAATGCTACGAAATGTAAAGCGATGGCAATATCGAACGTAACATATGATTTAAGTAGCCTTCCTGAAATTATGCTTAATGACGATAAAATATTTTTTCACGATGCTGTTACCAATTTAGGATTCAAAATCAATTCAAACCTGACCTGCAATGACCATATCAATTTTGTGGTTGGTAAAATCTATAATATCCTTAGTAAGTTATACAGAACTACCTATTTATTACCGCGAGACGCTAAAAGGAAGATAGTCAAAGCTCTTATTATAACTCATATTTCTTATGGAGGACTTATTTACGGTAGCCTTGATTCGCTGTCGCTTAATAAAGTGCATCTAGCCATAAACAATACTGCTCGGTTCGTATTTTCTAAGAGGAAATTTGACCATATATCTTCGTATGCTGCCCAAAATCTAGGAAGCAACGTTTGTACTTTCCTAAAAATGAGAAATTTATGTTTCTTACACAAACTACTGCATTTGCAATATTCGCCTCACTTATTTAATAAACTAACTTTGTGTCAGTCTACTTGGACTCTGAATCTATTGATCCCGTACTTTAAGTACGTGACATCCTCAAGAATGTTCTTTGTCAGTACAATCCGTCTTTGGAACTCGATACCCTCCAAGACGAAATCAATTAGAAAAGCCAGATGTTTCAAACTAGCAGTAATATCTTTCCTTAATCCATAAATTATCTTAATTATATAATTCTATCAACTTACTTTAAATTATATAATTATATCATTGATTATTCAACTAATGGGTCAAAGATGCTCCTTTCACACAAAGTACAAATAAAAATTAAGAGATTTTCTTTTTTAAATGTTATTATCTTCTTTACCTTTTACTCTTCAAGAAAACTCGTTTTTATATGTAACTTGTAGTTGTAAGATCTGATTGATGTACTAAAATACATAGTCTTACTTGTACAAATAAGTTCAAATAAATAAATAAATAAATATCTGTATTGGTATTTCTGCCTTAAAAATGTCATACAAAACTGACTTTGATGACCTGTTTTCTTTCATTCTTAAGAAGTGGGGTGTCTCTTGCCGAACCTTTATCCCGCATGATTAACCTCTCCCTCTCCTCTGGTGTTTCATTGATAAGTGCAGGGTGACCTAAATTACGCATATTCACAAATCTGGGAACGCTAGAAAATTCAAACAAACGTGTGGCTTATGAACAACTTAAATGGCCTTCGTTTTGCAGTATACAACACACAGTTACCTACACTTGTGTGTGTGTGACCACATTAATTTTATTTGCTTGCTGTAATCGCGCAATTACATGCACCACATGCACCTTTTATGCACCGTATCTTAACAGCATTGTAATTGTGTAGTGCACATTTCCATCAACTATGTCCACATTATATCCATCTACTTCCTCAACAAAGCCATTGCATAAACACAACTGTCATATTTGACTTCGCTGATTAAGCAGCAAAAATATCAAAAGCCATTGCATAAACAAGCAAGTATTTTAACAACGACATCATCTTCTTGCAGTGTAACAATAATTTTAGTGAGCAGTCATATTTATTTTGTATGTGTATATATGTATACATTTTATGTATGTATACTAATATATAGATTTATTTTTAGCTTATTGTGAACTCTCTCTTTAAATTATCTATTTAATACATTTTTCGAAATTCATAACTTAATTACCGGTTTGTTTTACGGTTTTGTTTGTGAACTCTCTTTTTCATATAATTCAACATATTTCGTTCACCACAACATAATACAAAAACATCTAAACATTTAAACGACTCATTGATAGAATTACCAAATGACACTTCTCAAGTACAAATAACAAATCCATATGAAAATGTAAATCAAAATGAAATTTCAACAGTTTCAGTCAAACTGCCACAATTATGGACTACTTGTCCCGAGGCATGATCTATTCAAGCCGAAACACAATTTAGTACTAAAAACATTACACAAGAAAACACTAAATATGAACACATCATTACAGCACTTCTACAGGAAGTGATAATGACTGTTTTGGATTTTATCCAAAATGCTCCTATTAATAACAAATTTACTGAACTTAAAAAAGTGTTGATAGAAAGATATTCACATAGCGAAAATTCGAAATTTAATAAAATTTTAAGCGATTCTGAGATTGGTGATCGCAAGCCCTCAGAATTTTATCGTTCATTAATTATAGTATTAGCCATTATTTTGAAAAAAATTTGGATGCGTAAACTTCCTAAAGATTTTAGTGTGATTTTGGCTAGTTCGAGTTCTAGTAATATTACCGAATTAAAGAAATTAGCAGATAATGTTTGGGAAGTAATAAACAAGAATGAAGTATTTTCGGTTAATAATTTTTCAGATACAAGAGCACAAAATTCTGTTGTTGAAAACTTGGTTAAAACGACCTCTTTGATTTGTGAGAATTTCCAGAAGCTCTCTTTAGAGTTACCTGAAGTCAAAGCCAAATTTATAGAAATCAACCTAGATCGCGGTCCAGTGCGAGAAACAAATTTAGGAATACATTTAAGCATAGATCGAATTCACGAAATAATCAAAATTGGTTGTGTAGATCCCACTACAAATTTGGAAGCAATGCCAGAAAGTGTGAACAACCTTGTTCCTATAACAAAAACAAAGATTCAACAAATTAAATTCTTCGGTTGTTGCAGCGACGAGGAACGGAAATTTAGAATTTTCGACACGTCGCTTATTTATTTTCGATAGAGAAAACAAATAAAATTGTTTGATTCATAGTGGAGCAGATATTTCGGTATTACCCGTGTCTAAATTTCCTCAGACGAGACGTTCAGATATAATTCTCACTGCAGCTGATGGCTCAAGAATTGCCACTAAGGGGAAAAGGCTTTTAAACGTAAATTTGGGTTTAAGACGTGAATTTCCCTTTACTTTTTTGATTGCGGATATAGCCAAGCCAATAATTGGCGCTGATTTTCTTTGTAAATATGGTCTCCTTATAGACATTAAACATAAGCGTTTACTAGATCCATTAACTAATCTCTAAGTTAATACAGTATCTAATTTTGATATTCCATTGCCTAAATTTTTTGGAGTTGACAATAAATTTACAAAACTTTTAAGAGAGTTTCCGTCACTTATTGCAGAGCCAGATTATACTAAACCCGTTAAACATACAACAGTACATAGACTTGTAACAGAAGGTAGTCTTCCATTTTCTAAGCCCAGGGTCTTAGATCTGGTAAAATACAAAGTTGCAAAAAGGGAGTTTGATTTCTTAGTTAAAACAAGCACTTGCCGACCTTCAAATCCTTCAGTAGCATCACCACTTCACCTTGTACCTAAAAAAGAGTATTTTCAAAATTAAATTTAGTTAGAGCATATCACCAAATTCCAATGGCTGATTCAAATTCAAGAATAGAATATATATTTATTTGTTTTTTATTTTTCTTGTCATTTCAGGTATTACAAAGACCGATGGAAGGCAATGCACCGTCGTTTGCGGCTAGGTCAAGTAGACCGTCATGTCGCCTTTGCCGTTCTGAGTACGGGCGGCAGCGGAAAACGCGGGCATACTGCTTCGGCTGCGGCAACGCTGTTTGCGGAGAACATAGCACACTTTTACATCGCTGCAACACTTGCGCCCAGGGCGGGGGACAAGAAGTACACGCTCAACAACAATAAGTTTTAAACTTTTTTATAATAGTCTAAAGAAAATTCAAGCAAAAAAAAACAAAAAAATTAAACAAATTGAAAAAATGATTTTTGTATGTATAATTTAGTTATAAATGATAAAAACAAAAAAAAAATCCAAAAAAAAAAATTTTATATGAAAAAACATGATTTACAAAAAAAGGTCCGTATTGACCTTTTCACACGGCCGTGAAGTTCAGAACTGTCACTCATCGGAGGGTTAAAAGATTTACGTGTCCCTTTTCAACGGCTTACAGAGTACGGTTTAAACATTAAAACAAGTAAATGTACTGTTGGTGTACCAAGTATTGATTTTTTAGGACATAACATTTCTGGATCAGGTATTCGGAACTTCGAGCGTCCAAAATCATTAAAGCAGGCACAGAAATTTATTGGTATGGTAAATTATTACCATAGATACATTCCAAAACTAGCAGAAGTTACGAACAAAGTTTATGATCTAATGAACACTGTAAGTAAGAAACGTGACAAAACTTTGGTATGGGACGAGAATTCGAGTGAAGCTTTTGAATGCATGAAGTATAAATTTGCATCTACGATATTGTTAAATCATTTTAACAAAATGCTAAATTAACTTTAACAGTATATACATTTAACAGCGATTGGAGGCGTTATACAACAAAATTACAATAATGAAGTTGAGCCCATTGCATTCTTTTCTAAAACTTTTCTCCAACTGAAATTAAGTACAGTGCTTTTGATAGGAAACTATTGGAAATTTATTTAAACATAAAAAATTTTAGATATCTTTTGGAAGGACAACAATTTACAGTTTATACGGACCATTAATTTACCGAAGTGCAAGTTTATGTGTTTTACGAGGAAATCTTTTAAAACCTATCAGTACATGATAGGCGATTATATCATTAAGCAAGTCACAAACTTTACTGATCTTGGCGTTATAACGGACCCTAAACTGGACTTCAAATTACATATCGAATCGTGTGTGAATAGGGCTGGAGGCACTTTGGCTTTCGTAAAAAGGTGGTCAAAGGAATTCAATGACCCCTATGTCACTAAAACTATTTTTTTTATCGTTAGTAAGACCTAGACCATGTAAGTGGATATAAAATTTCCGATCATGAAACAATTCATTTCAAAGTACCAACAGCTAAATATTGCAAAATGAGAAAAGTTGCTACTGTCACCAACTGGGAGTACTATAGCGCAGAAAATCTTTTAAATCTGCTGCGAACGTGCGACTTTAGCTCTGTGTCTCATGTAGGAATAGAACGTAGAACTGAGATCCTGAACAATATTTTAACTGAAGCTATGCAAGCATTGACGTATGAGAAGAGGATCCAAATACAACTGAGGAATAAGTGGTATGACCGTGAGCTAAGGGAACTGCACAAAAGAAAATTTGAATTCTATAATACTGCTAGATATACTGGCAACTGGGTGGATTATAATGGCATAAAAAAAATATATAAAAAAACTGTTATGTATAAAAAGAAGAAATATATGGAAGATAAAGTGCTCGATAGTGCAGGAGACATGAAGCGGATGTGGAAGTCTTTAAAACATCTTGCTGAGCTCACCGATGACAGAAAGGTCGTTAGCAAAATAGTAATTAACGGTGAATGCCTCGAGAAGGAATACGATATAGCCAATGCCCTAAATACATTTTTTGTACAGAGCATAGCTGAAATTAATGATAGCATTGAAATAATTCCGATTGCGGCAGAAACAAGTGTAAATAATGCAATTGAAACTTTTCAATTCACCGACGTAGAGTTAGATGATATAATGAACATTTCTAAATCTTTTAGAAACAAATATGGTAGAAAAAAGCTTTTGTCGGAGGGGTATTTAAAGATGCCATGATTTACATTGCTCACTTCTACAAAGATATAATAAATGAATCAATAAACAGTAGCATTGTTCCAAATTGCTGGAAAGTATCAACTATAGTACCTGCGGAAAAAGTCAAAAATACAGTAAGGCCAGAGGAACTGCGCCCAATTAATACGCTACCCGCAGATGAAAAAATTATGGAAACGGTGGTTAAAAATCAATTAGTGGCATATCTAGATAAATACCAAATTATTATACCTGAACAATCTGGGTTTAGGAAAAGCCATTCTTGCGAAACCGCACTGAATATGGTTATTGCGGAATGGAAAGAGGATATAACTGATAAGAAAGTTGTGATCTCAGTCTTTTTAGACTTAAAACGTGCTTTTGAAACTGTGGATAGAGAGGAACTGCTGAATGTTATGTTTAATAATGGGATAAGAAAAAATCCTCTGAATGGTTCAGAAGCTATTTGAGTAATAGAAAACAGAAGACGATAATTGGAAGTGCAGTTTCACCGGTTGCTGATGTACATATTGGGCTACCGCAAGGTTCAGTATTGGCACCGCTATTGTTTACAATATATATTAACGATATTAAAGAATGCTTGAAATATTGCAATATTCGACTATTTGCGGATGATGCATTGATAACCATTAGTGAAAGAAGTGCGGGCTTTGCGGTATCGAAAATGCAAGAAGACTTAGACTCCCTTTACAAATGGTTATGCCATAGAAAGTTGAAAGTGAACGTGGATAAAACCAAAAGTATGATATTTTGCAAAAATCAAAGCATTATGGGTGCCAATAACCTTAGCAATATTACTCTGAAGATAAGAAATGTTGAAATTCAGCAAGTAGACAAGATCAAATACCTAGGAGTCTGGATCGACAAAAACCTTAGATTTGGAGAACACATAAGTTATTTAGAAAACAAAATTGCAAAAAAAATTGGTTTTATGTACAGAACTTGTAAATATATTAGTCAACGACACAAATTATTAGTGTATCGATCAATTATTGAACCGCACTTTATCTATTGTCCAACAATCCTGCTATTAGCAAATGACACACAAATAAAAAAACTGCGGATACAACAAAACAAGGCAATGCGATTAATTTTAAAATGTTCGCTTAGAACACCAAAAACTACAATGCTAAATATGTTAAACTGGCTCAGTGTAAAACAGTCGATATATTATTTCACATTGAAATTTATACATCATATGAAATTAGGAATAACACCGAATTATCTGAACGGGAGAATACATTTTAATCATGAAATACATAACTATGGAACTAGAAGCAGCGGAAATATAAGACTGCCTAGAGTAAGAACGGAGTTCGCGAAGAAGACTTTAGAATATATAGGTTATAAAATGTACAATGAATTACCAAATGCGATAAAAGACTGTGAAAATATTAATAAGTTTAAAGCAAAATTATTTTTATATTGTAAGTCATTAAGCATGTAATGTATACAATTTATTTATATATATATATATATATTTTTGTTTACCTTGAACTAGGTCTTAAAGACCGTAAATAAATAAATTATTATTATTATATATTGGAATATGTTTCCATTATCTGGAACCCGCGTTATCAGGTTTATAGCGAAAAATTGGAATCGGTCCAGAAGCAATTTTTGCTCTTTGCTTTAAACCATTTCCCTGGGATCCATCAAGGAACCTACCGCCCTATTGCAGCCGGTTAAAACTTTTACAGCTGCCTTCACTATAGAGCCGTATGAAGATGCTTGGCGTTTTATTTATGGTAAAACTATTAAGGGGGATGATAAACAGTCCATTTCTGCTTGGCGAGGTGATGTTTAATGTCCTTTTTAGGCCCTCTTGGTATTTCCAACCGCTATATTTAAATACATGTAGATCGAAATTTCAAATGCATGAACCTCTTCGTTGTCTGTGTCAAAATTTCAATAATCACTGCAATAATATTGATACTTGCGACACACTTTACAGTACAAAAAAATATATACTCACTGCCTTGAACTCATAACTGTTTCAAAATCACATGTTAAACTAAATCTGTTACCTGCTCCAGTTACTTTGGGCGGGTGGCTTGGAATCACGTCCATTCCAACCTCCCACACATCGCAGCCCTACTCATTGTGTGTTAAATATACATCAGCTGCTCGAAATCACGTCCATTCCGACAGCACTAATAATCAATAGTTACTTTGGGTGGGTGGCTTGGAATCACGTCCTTTCGAAACTCCCACACATCGCAGCCCTACTATTGTGTGTTAAATATACATCAGCTGCTCAAAATCACGTCCATTCCGACAGCACTGATAATCAATTCTGTTGCTCGGCATCACAGTCCATCCCGACAACTGATTCAATAATATACATATATATATACATATTTTATAATATAATTTTGCTCACTATGTATGCTTGTTAATTTTACACTGTAATCCGCATTTATATTCATTCATATTTAGTCTGATTAATTGTAAAATTTGTAGACTAACAAATAAATAAATAAATAAATAAACCACTGCTTTAAATACAAAAACAGAACGGAGTCCCAGACAAACGAGAAATTTGGAATTTATAGCACATTTCACTGATGACATACAGTATATTAAAAGAGAATCCAATTTTGTAGCGGATACACTGTCCAGAGCCTTTGAAGTTAGTGCAATAATGAATTCGGAACAGAACTTTAAAATTTTACAAACGGAACAACAGAATGATACTGATTTACACAAACTTAAAACTGATCCTCAATTTTTAAATATAAAGTTAGTTAATATCCCTATTTTTAATTTCAATATTTGGTGTGAAATTTCAGGAGAGAATCCTAGGCCATTTGTACCCAGTAAATTACGAAAGGTAGTATTTGACATGTTGCATGGAATTGGACATCCTGGTATGAGACCTACACGACGACTCATAATTAAGAAATATTATTGGCCTAATATGACCAAAGACATTAATATTTGGTCGAAAGAGTGTCTTAATTGTGAAAAAACCAAGTTTTATTGTCACACCAAGTCTCCCATTAGCAAAATTCCAATTCCAAAAATCACATTTGTACACTTCCATTTAGATATAGTTGGACCTTTGCCAGTTTCTAAAGAACATCGTTATATTTTGACAATTATTGATAGATTTACTCGCTGGCCAGAGGCATATGCTTTAAAAGATATGTCAACAATTACAGTTGCAAACAAATTTTTCAGAGAATATATTCGCTTCGGAGTTCCGTTGAAGGTTATTACTGATCAAGGTAGTCAGTTTACATCAAAATTATTTTCAGAGTTAACTTAATTACACGGTAGTCATAAAATAACAACATCTACTTGTCACCCTCAGAGTAAAGGTATTGTTGAGAGATTTCATAGACAGCTAAAATCTACTATTATGGCTAGCGATGGAATAAATAATTGGTATGATGAATTACCTAGCGAGTGCCTGTCAGAAAGAAGTCAATACACGTGTACTTATCCACAATGATTCTGGGTTTAAGATCAATTTACAAAGAAGATATTTCGGCTACACCAGCGGAAATGGCTTTTGGCCAAAATTTGCGTTTGCCGGGGGAACTTGTTGTGCCATCAGTTGTACATTTTCGAATTATTAGATCAAATTTAAGTCATCATAAAGATTCTGATACTGGAATTTATGTTCCAAAAGATCTTCAAACTTGTAAGTTTGCATTTGTTTGTTTGTGTAGTCAGTTTACATCAAAATTATTTTCAGAGTTAACTAAATTACTCGGTAGTCATCAAATAAAAACATCTACTTATCACTCTCAGAGTAAAGGCCCCATTACTGATACTTAGCATACACTTGACTTGGCTTGAGAACTGTCACTTACAGTTCTGTTAAATGAACATTGCATGTTAATGTTTACTCAAAACTTAGCAACACTTAACTTGACTTAGAAGTCTGTTGAATTTTGATTTTCTATGTAAGTTCTAAGTGACGTTTACATTTTGAGATGCCATTTGTTTCCATTACATTTTGACATTTTGTCATACAAATTGACATTTATTGATCATGATGCCAGATTGTATGCGCTAAGTGGAGTATAATCGTGGCTAATTTGCCAAGTTTACGCCAAGTCAAGTCAAGTTTATTCTAAGTATCAGTAATGGAGCCTTTACCTATGTACTCGGACAAAGAAGTACTCAATCGCTCAGGAGAATTATGAAAAAGGACAACATAACATTTTCTCGCAAGCTACACAATACACTTAACCGTTTCTTTACAAAAACAAAAGACCAAATAGACAAGGAACAACAATGCAATGTAGTTGTTTAGGCCACAGGCCTAAATATATCTCCCCCCCCCCCCTCGTAACATAATTTTCTTCGTTTACTACCACCCACATATGCTTGTGATTACTAATACACACAGGCATGTGTGAGTGGTAGTACGCATGTATCTTAGAGTTTTACCGCTGTGAGCCCGCGGTATAGCAACTTTGTTGTCGGGAAACCCAACGAAGGAGCTGTATCTCGGGTTCATCGGCTCATGTCGCAAAGAGGCTCGTCCTCTTTTAATCCAGCAGCCAGCAAAGGAACACGTAATCGCCCGTTCACGTAAGTTCAACTTTTCAAAATTATATTCACATATATATCATTTTCCACAACATTTGTTAAACCTTTTCTTAACACTTGTTGTATTTATATAAATAAAAGCACTCTGTGAATTCTCTTTATTAATACGAAATCCTTTTGGTGTTTTTATTTCCTTCCTTTTTTTTCGCCTTAACCTAATCTTTAACAAATACGTGGGTGCGCGCCGTTGCCACCACGCATTTGTTCATGGTCCTTACCGCGCCGGTAAAGAGAACCAGTCACACAATTACAGTCCACTCAACTCTCTAGGCATTAAAGCAAGGAAGTGATAATACACAGGAAAAACCAAAAATTTCAACAGCAAATAATACAACTTTCTTGGTGATACCAGCGATTTATATCCAATATACAACAACTGATAAATTTTGGTGGTACATTTTGGAAACATCCAACAACAAAATTTAATTCACATTCGAGTACTCCGGATCAACGAATTAATAAAGGTACGTGGTTGAAAGTATTCCGTGCTAGGTAGGGTTTTCCTTTTCACTTTTAATAAAATTTCACAAAATAAAATTACAAATTACAAAGTGACTTTTTTATATGTAATAGTGCAAGTGATTTTGTTTTTTTTCCGTGAAGTGAGAAGTCTCATCTTGTGCAAAAATTTAAAAAAAGGCGCTTAACGCAGTTATTTAAAGTTTGTGCAACACGCCTTGTGACTATCCGGAACTATCCCCCACCAGCGGTAAGATTTTCCGGACACAGCTCAAGGTAGCACAACACTGCTCTAAAAGGTTAACATAACCTCAAACACCGATTTGCGTCACTTTTCGATTTTCACCCTTGCAGGATTTATCTGAAAAAATTAATTTAATCCACTGCACAAAAATTCGATTTGTTAAGGTTGCTTATTCAGAAACCTGTAAATTTATTTTAGGCGCACATTTAATTAAATAAAATTTTCTCCCACATAAAAATCACTTGCACTTATTTACACGGGCAATACGTTTGCAATTTAGTTTGGTGCTATAGTACAAAGTGCACTTAGTTACATACACATATATTGTTGTTGTTGTTTGGGTGGCCAATAACCTCATTCCTTGCACAATTATTTGAAATATTGAAGAATTATTATTCTCATTTGCGGCAATACACAAATCAGTTTTTACTGATCTAATTTTGTGATACAAAGTTCACAGTCCTTGGTTAAATTACCAAAAAGTCCATAACGAACGTTCATACATTTCTTTATTTTTTCACTAACACCACTTTCTTCACTAGCCATTACTTATTGGCTTACACAAGTCATTGGCACATCTGCATTAGAGCATTCTTTGAATAATTACGTGGGTGCGCGCCGTTGCCACCACGAAAATTGCACATTCTTTAAATTAATTCCTAGCTTTCTCGCAAGCTTCGAGGCCACTTCCTCGAGAGATCTCTCTCAAACACAGTCCTTCGTTTCAGTTCATTTTCACTCAATACTCTCTGCAAAGGCAATTAATCAATTAATATTTCAATAAATTTTCATATAATGGATACCTATACACGCCAAGCAGATGCAGTGACGGAGTATGAAAATGACTTCAACGACATGTCACCTTCACAACACAGTAAACACTCCCTAATATACCAAAGGGATGAGTTAAAAACTCTGGGGGAAGCTACGAAAGTGACATACGAAAAGCTCTTAGGTTAATCAGAGCTTGATTCAAAGGACTTATCGGCTATCAAGAAGAAGCATAAAATGTGCTATTTCAGCTTCCTAAAGTGTCAGGCGGCAATAGCTGAGCTTTTGGAAAATTTTGAAAAGAAAGATAAGAAAGTAGATGTCTCAGATAATATGGAATATCATGTGCGCCTGCCAGCATGTGATACGGATATTTTCAAAGGTGACTATATTTCATGGCCGTCCTTTAGGGACATGTTCACTGCCATATATATTAATAATAGTAAACTCCATGCAGTGCAAAAACTATACTATTTGAGGCAAAAAACTCAAGGGGAGGCCAAAGAGATAGTGGAACGGTGTTCCTTAACAACAGACGGTTTCGATACAGCGTGGAAAAATTTATGTGACCGATATGAAAACAAACGTATCTTGGTCAATGCCCAATTAAAAATTCTTTTCAGTTTAAAAGCAGTTGAGAGCGAATGCGGTAGCTCCATTAAAAAACTGCAACGTGAAATAAACAATTGTATCTCAGCGCTTCAATGTCACAAGATTGACATATCAAACTGGGATGCAATTCTAACATATTTGTGCTCCACAAAACTGCCAGAAACCACACTGGCTCTATGGGAACAAACCATAGAAAATAAAACAGAAATTTCAAAATGGGCAGATATGGATAAATTCTTATCCAGCAGATTCCAAACGTTGGAAACTGTGGTAGATATAAGAGGGGATACGGTTTCAAAACCCTCTAAGCCACATGCTTCTCGTTCCTCGGCAGATACATCGTCGAAACGATTAGGGTCCTACCAGGCAAGTGCAGCAACAGCCAAACCTACGTGTAAGATGTGCAAAAGTCCTGCACATCGAATTTCAAAGTGCGAAAAGTTCTTACGTTTAACACCCAATAAACGGTTTGAACAAATTAAGAGCAGCCGTGGGTGTATAAACTGCCTTTCTGCTGGCCATTCGGTGACAAGGTGCACCAGCCAAATGAACTGTGCCACATGTCATTTAAGACATCATACGCTGCTTCATATTTCGAATCAGCCAAAACCAACAAATACTTCCGACACTATCGGAGCATCTACCTCACGGGAAGCTCAAATACGACGCAATGCTGAAAGAGAAAACGCTCCGATTAATAATGTGAACTCATGTTTCGCAAACACAAATAAAGGGGTATTACTAGGGACAGCTCAGGTCAATATTCGTTTTAATGGTGTTGACTATTCGGCGAGAGCCCTAATAGACTCGGGATCTGAATGTTCATTCATTACCGAGAAACTAAAGCGCAGAATTAATCTGCCATCCAAACGCCTGCATGCCCAAGTTTCGGGCATCAGTAATACAATGTCTGCACAAGTAAAAGAAGCGTGCAACATACAATTGCGGTCACCAACAGACCCATTAATCGAGATCAATACGATCATGCTGGTTTTACCACAATTAACAGGGAATCTTCCAACTTGCCAAATAAACGCAATGACTAGGCAAGCATTCCCTGACTTAGTACTGGCTGACAAAAGATTCTTTGTCAATGAGCCAGTCGACTTAATTCTGGGCGGAGACATATACCCCCAAATTATGCTAGGCGGTATCAGGAAGGACGTGCTAAACACATTAATAGCACAGGAAACGGTGTTCGGCTGGATTTTGACAGGCCGGACAGATGCGGTTGATACAAATAAGACCCTAGTTTCGTATTTCAATGAGGTCACTTTAGATAAACAATTGGCGGCTTTTTGGGAGATAGAGGAAATTCCAAAGAAAAGGAGCATCAATAACGATGACACTTACTGCGAGGAGCTATACAAATCCACAACAGTTCGGAACAACGATGGCAAATACGTAGTCTCCTTACCCTTTAGGAAAGAGTTTAACTTAGGTCCCTCATTAAGAAGTGCGTGCTCTCAATTCTATCGCAACGAGACACGACTTGCGAAAAACCTAGTCCTTCAAACGGAATACAATAGAGTTGTATCCGAATATGAAACTTTAGGGCACATGAAATAAATAGGCAATATTTCGCCAGACTCAAATGACTGTTACTTCCTACCTCACCATGCTGTTATAAAGGACGGAAGTACAACGACAAAAGTCAGAGTCGTATTTAATGCATCTTGTCCTACCACTAATGGCAAAAGTCTAAATGATGCCTTATATCCAGGTCCGATTCTTCAATCCGACCTGACAATTCTTATACTACGTTGGCGGCTGTTCAAATACGTATTTAACAGCGACATAGAGAAAATGTATCGCCAAATATGGGTCAATGAAGGCCAAACAAAATATCAGCGAATCATATTTCGCAAATGCCCCAAAAACCCAATTAACATTTATGAATTGAAAACGGTAACCTTTGGGGTTAATTGTGCTCCGTATCTTGCGATTCGAACGCTGCACCAACTAGCTGATGACGTGGAGACATCGCATCCAATGGCAGCAGATATACTGCGAAATTGCATGTACGTTGATGACGTACTCGCCGGTGGACACAGCATCGAAAATGCAATCAAGGCAAGGGACGAAATATCATTGGCATTGCAATCGGCAGGTTTCCCGTTGCGAAAATGGACGTCCAACTGCAAGAAAATCCTACAGGGTATACCGAAGCAACACCTATTAAGCGAGGATTTTCTTGAGTTCGAAGACACCAGCATGGTAAAAGCACTCGGTATCAGGTGGAACGCCCATTTCGACTACTTTTACTTCACAGCGAAACCCTTTGACAATAACCACGCCGTAACAAAAAGGTCAATACTTTCTGCGATCGCAAAACTTTTCGACCCTCTTGGCTGGCTGGCACCAGTCGTAATTGTAGCCAAAATAATAATGCAAAATATTTGGTTGGAAGGGACAGGCTGGGATGAAGATGTGTCTGAAACTACTCTACATCGGTGGCAATCATTCATGACGGACTACGAAAAGATCAACGATATACGCATACCGCGATGGGTTCACTACACATTGAAGGACAATGTCGAAATACATGGATTCAGCGATGCCTCGGAAAAAGCATATGCCGCCACTGTTTTCCTGAGGGTACAAACAAAGGATCAAGTCTTCACCAACCTGTTGATGGCCAAAACGAGAGTAGCCCCGGTCAAAACCATATCATTGCCACGACTGGAACTCTGCGGCGCAGTCCTACTTGCAGAAATTATAGAGTCGGCCATACAAAATATGCAACTTTCAAACATTAAAGTAACCCTTTGGACAGATTCGACTATAGTACTGGCATGGATCCGAAAACCACCATGTTCGTGGTCAACGTTCGTGGCACATCGAATAACTAAAATCATCGATAAAGTAGGATACAAAGTATGGCGGCACGTAGACTCCGCGTCAAATCCTGCAGATTTGGCGAGCAGAGGCCTCTACGCTTCGGACCTAATCAACAATTCTTTGTGGTGGCAGGGACCTTCTTGGTTACAAGAAGACAACGAAAATTGGCCAACACAAGAAGAAGATTACAATACGAATATGGAGGAAAAGAGGGTGAAAGTTCATACAACTTCGGTCAAAAATAACTTTGATATTCTAGATAGGTTTTCCGATTTACCAAGGGCTTTGCGGGTTATATCCTATATTCTTCGGTTTTTCCAGAATACGCACCCAAAAACTAAATCCTCCTTCAAAAGGGATTCTCATTCGATCGCTCCTGACGAAATAGAAAAAACAACACGAAGATTGATAACAATATGCCAGAGGCAACACTATCAAGAAGAGTACGCAAATTTGAAGTCAGGAAAACTAATAAATGGGAAGAGTGAGATTTTACCCCTGAACCCATATGTAGATGAAGAAGGCATCATTCGAACTGGGGGGCGGACTGGGGCATCGAAAGACATGTCCCATAATGAAAGTCATCCCATTATTCTTCCTTATACTTGCAGGTTATCCAGACTTATAGTCCAATCCTCTCACGAGACCACCCTGCATGGAGCGAACCAGCTGATGCTACGTCATATCCGCACTCAGTACTGGATCCCACGTGTTAAAATAATGATACGGTCTGTTATCCACAACTGTAAGGTCTGTACTATTTACAGGAAGCGGACACAAACGCAACTTATGGGGATCCTTCCGAAGGAGCGCACCACCTTTTCTAGGGCCTTCACCAACACTGGGGTAGATTTCGCGGGACCATTCGATATAAAATCCTACCGAGGGAGGGGATGTCGAATTTCAAAAGGATATGTTTGCCTGTTCGTCTGCTTTTCGACGAAAGCCATCCATCTGGAAGCGACAAACGACCTTAGTACCGGGTCCTTCCTAGCTGCCTTCGCCAGATTTGTATCCAGACGGGGCTGTCCGAAAAACGTTTACTCCGACAATGGTACTAACTTTGTCGGAGCTTCGCGATCGTTACGATCTGAGTTTAAGGCATTTCTGCGTGAAGCAAGGGACGGAACATTGAATAAATATAGCCATCACACTTTAGAATGGCATTTTATACCGCCAAGCGCTCCTCACATGGGAGGTTTGTGGGAAGCGGGGGTAAAAAGTTTTAAGACACACTTTAAAAAGATCGCGTCCGACCATAAATATACTTTAGAAGAGTTTACAACCCTCTTATGTCGAATTGAGGCCTGCCTCAACTCGAGACCTCTAAGTCCCTCATCTAACGACCCTTCCGACCTGGAGCCGCTTACTCCAGGCCATTTTCTCGTAGGCGGGCATCTTTTAGCTCCACCTGAACTCGATTGTCGGAATATCTCACCGAGATCCAGAAAAGGTATAAATGGAAACATCCACAATCCAACTTAAAACCCGGGGACCTAGTCGTCATCAAGGAGGATAACCTACAACCGAACGAGTGGAAAATGGGGAGAGTCGTCAACACACATCCAGGTTCCGATAACCGTGTACGTGTTGTTGACGTCAATACAATTAAGGGACAAATTAGCAGACCAATCGCGAAACTGGTACTACTTCCGCCCAACGACAATCAAAATGAACTGTAATAGTTCACATTCCTCCATCCCAAATAACCCAGCTCTCGTTCACCCCGAACGAGGCCAACAAACCAATAACCCAGCTCTCGTTCCCCAGAACGAGGCCAACAGAACCCTAACTCAGATATACTGTGTGCCACATAATACCTTTTCCAACGATTGCGTGGGTGCGCCGCTGCCACCACGCAATTGTTCAAAATAGTTTAATATCGCAAGGAATACCGAAGAAATTTATTCATACCATTTCATTATATAAGGACACGGAAAGTGAATTTCAATCGTTTGTAAGGAACATTTGACTGCTCTTCACAGTCTGTTTCAGATCATATTCGTGAACATATTTCCACCGTTTTGGTTAAAATTTATGAAGGATTTTCGGATACGATTATCATATGTTTCTTCACATCTCATACAAAATCAGGTCAGATTCAGAAATCTGAATGGAAAATGGTTGAAAATTGTTGCCCACCCAAAGTAACCACATTTGGTTCGAATATGATTCCATAATATGCTTGGCAAACAATATTCAGTTTTTAAATTGTTCCAAATTGATGGTCGGATTTTACTGTCCATGTAACAACTGACAATCAAAAATTGATTTTTTTGCCGCTTTTGCAACAAGGGATAATAGGCTTTGCTTGATTAGGTACAATATCTACATATGAGTAGTTGCATGCAGTTTATTTGATTGCCCTAATGGTTAAGGAGGAAACGGCTGCTATCCATTTTAACCATTTTTGTAAAAGCGTAATAATTTTTAGGGGGTGCTGACAGAGGTTCGCTTAATGAAGCGAGTGGCTTTGTACCTTTCATTTCAAAAAAATACCCAATTATGGGTGCATAAAGCGCATGCGGTTTCCTTTATTTACAGGAGAAACTAATATCCGAAGTCAATATCCTTTTTTCTGGTGTGAGGGTTTTCAACATTGTGAATACATACAAGTGGCGAATGTTTGATAAAAACGTTCACAACAGTAAACAGCCTCGATCGCCTCGTCAATCGCTGTTCGAGTACTTAAATCATTTGCTCAATAGACTTTTCAACCATTTTTGTAGACAACTGGTATATTGCATTAGTTGCATATTTTAACATGTTTGCATAATTATTCAATTAACTTGATTTTTGTAAAAATGAATGTTAATATTTAGTCTGATTTTCTGTATACACATTTAAAAGAAATGCTGAGTTAAAACATAAATGTTCAATTTATGGCACTTCAATTTATGGCAATGGAGGGATAGGAAGATTTTTCACTTGTATGTATTCCCAATGGTTTTCAATTTTTTGTTACATATACATACATTAATAAAACACTCACGATCTAATACCGAAATGGGCACCTCGCGTCAAAAGTTCGCCGGCACGGACATGGAAATTTGATGCCATACAGGGGTCCATTGACAAAGTACCTTTAACAAAATTTAATTGTAAAACATCACTGGAAATGTTTGGTATATATTAATTTTCATATGTATACCGTTATCTGTTCCCTTATGTTACGATGTACATCGATGCCATCAACTAATGTTGTATCCTTGTCGTCGATTGAAATTAAGTTGCCAAAACGTCGTGAATCTTTGAAATTTGCAGTCATATAAGGGTATGTAAGAATGAAGGCAGCCATTAGACAAATAACAACCTGTAAAAAGGTAACATATTTCTGAGTAGTACGGTTCAAAGCCAAAAAAAACAAAAAAAAAACCATGAACCTAGTAATGCTAATGTGCCAGCTGCAAGTGTACTACCCAGCTTAATGTAACGCCATGTGGAATAAGATATGTGCAAACTCCATGCCAATTACTGCGAGCTGCTAGATGTACCAGAAAACCCGGTATTAGCAAATATAATGCAGTACGACAGTTTAAACAAAATTCAATACCATTGGCGACGACAAAGGAACAAAAGGTTGGAACCTTTAAGTCTAAGAAACGCCAACATGTAGCAACAACATCGGAAGTCGCTTCTATGGAGGAAATGTCCAGTGGATGCCTCCCTACTTCTCCACATCATTCACGTCGACACTCATCATCGTCTTCTTCATTTTATGGAATAGAAGCTCTAGTATTTAGTTATTTAATTAAGATCAATTCCTCATCCTCATGTCTCCCCCATTCAGTGAAGATCTGCCCCTTACACGGCCTCCAAATATTGGTATCATAGGAATACTTGCTAGGCCGAAGTGTTCTTCGCCCATTCGCTTAACATGACTTAGCCAGCGAAACTATTGAATTTTACGCGATGCACTATGTAAATATATACGTAAATCTTATATATCCTGGCACTAAACCTTCGATGCACGCAGTCAGCATCTAGGACCGAGCCATAATCTTCTGAAGACATTTTTGGCGTCTTTTAGTGAGTTTTACAGCTCCGGTTCACGCTCAATTCTCACGGGAATGCTCTGGATCATTGAGATACTTGAGGAGCAGATGTCGTGAAATTTTCGCACACTTGAAATGTTATAGGAAATATGGAATAAGTAAAGACTCAAATACAGGAACATTTCTGCCACCTCCCCCACCGCTACCTCTGCCACAACTCTAGCTCTAACAACACAATTGAGACTACACAATGAAAACCATATGAACTCGCAAAACCAACATTTCAATGGTGGTGAGGGTGGTGGTGAAGTCGTGGCTGTGTTTAATGGTTTTGACAGCAAAAATAATCCTTCGATTGGAGTTAAAAGTACATTCTTGAAAGAGTATTCCAACAAGTTGCTCACACAAAGCTACAACAACACTAAAATACGCACAAATGCGCTTTATGCTGCTGGCAATTCCCTGAACAATAATATTTGTATCAAAAACACAAATAATACCACCGACACTGCCATAACTTTTCAAACATCAACACAACTACCAATCTTGGTAGCTCAGCCAACACAATCCAACTCAACATCAGCACCAGGCTTTGAAAAAAATTTAGACTCTGTCTAAATTTAACTGCACCCAAGCTCGCGTTGATCATGCCTTTCATTTACTTCCTTCGCGTTGAATAAAGACAAGATTCACAAAAATGACTAAGAAACGCTGTAACGGAGGCCGCTGCAAGCATAATCGTGGTCATGTCAAACCAGTAAGATGCACCAATTGTGCTCGTTGTGTTCCAAAAGATAAGGCAATAAAGAAGTTTGTAATTCGCAACATAGTAGAAGCAGCGGCTGTCAGAGACATATCTGAAGCTTCCATTTGGGAATCGTATATGTTGCCAAAATTATATGCAAAGCTGCGACATTATGATCACCGTAACTTAGAAATAGGCCAGACCATATACGAAAATCTATGAATTCGTGCTTGGGCTTGAGCATTTTACACGTCGAACAAATCATAATACCAAGACAAATGCAATAAAAGCCTATTGGCGGAAATATGGTCAGATTTTCACTTGATGCTAGCCAATAATGAACAAAAAGTAACAATACTCGTATTACTAAAAAAAAAAAAATAAATAAAATGCACAGATGTATGTATGTACTCATATATACTACATATATGCATCTAATAGCTAAGCGGCGTGTACTTTTTATATTTTCCAACCGATACATTTTACTGGATACCAGTTGCAGCAAATACTTGCTCACCATTTTTGAATACCTCATCGGCATTGCGACTTGCATCGATTTGTTTAACTTGTCCTAATTGTTCAAAATGTTTAATTATTGGCATTGAATCATTATTATATGTTTGTATACGTGTTATCTGCATTGATTTCTGTCAGATATACCTGCAAATAAAAGAGAAAGAAAAATTAATTAAGAAAAAAAGACTACAATTTCTAGCCTCCATACTCACCACCGCGTGTTTTTAATTCAATGATTTTTTTTCATTCAGGAAATGGAAAAAAATTGTAACAAATGTCAAATGTCTACACTTTTCTTTTGACAGTCATGCACGACAACACCGACATTAGGCCTCATGCACAATCATCTCGCACACTACACGTCACGTACTACATGCCGCACTACACGTCACGCACTACACGTCACGCATTACATGCCGCACGACATATCGAGCACAACACGCCACACATGTCGCGTATTACATATCTCGACCAATCATTCATTTGGTCGAGATTTAAAATACTTAATTCCACGAATTTCAACATTATTTTTGACGTGTAAAATAATGTTGAATGGTGGAAGTGCAACTCTGTAATACTTTTTCAGCCAGGTTTTTTAACCGTTCCGTGTGGTGGCAGGCCACTTGTTGTGAAAACAAAGTTCACCACAAATCAAAATAAATCTTTAGGACTACTTCGGCGACAGCTACCGACATAAAATAAATTATAAAATCCCTACAAAATTTGGTCACAAAACCTAATCACGCCCATGCAAGTGTGACTAGGAATATAACCTATGACCTGGTAAAATGACTAGTCATATGACGTGGAGTGACGAGAGCGTTTTTGCAGGGATGTACTAGAGGCGCTAAAGCACCAGCCACATCGTATGGATGCGTGCTAAATCCGCTTTTTCTTCGTATTTACTTATGGCCCTTAATTTTTATTTCAATAAAATGATTTTTTTTCTCTTGCGAAAATATATGAGATAATATTTTTTTTGGCTTACGCCACCCAAACAACATTCCGCCAACCTCAATTTGGGCATGATCAATGATACCAATATTCTTTCAGATCATGACCCGTTACCAAACCTTATTGGCCAAGGCAGAGGGAGGCGCAAAGCGTTTCGATGTCGCGTGCCAGCTCTGCGGCAGGGACCATAGTCTCCGACTCTGTGCCGAATACAGGAAAAAATCCCCGGAGGAGAGGTTGCGGGCCGTGCTGCTGCACAAATACTGTCCGAATTGTCTGTCGCCCTTTCATCGCGTGGACAAGTGCACTAGCAAATATCGCTGCAAACGGTGCCAGCAAAAGCACCACACCACGCTCCATCTAGATGAGCGTCTTTCTGAACGCGATGATGCAACAACCATTGGCGACGACAACCCGTCCGATGACACGTTGTCAATCCATCTAACGGGGCCGACAAAGTCCTGGGCTCAGCAGGTGGAAGAAGAAGAAATGGAGGAGGAGAGAGCAAAGGCGGAGGAAGAAAAAGGCAAAACAGAGACAACAAGACCGTCAACGGTCAACCATGGCATTCGCAGTTTCCGGCCGCTGTTACAGCATGAGAGAAGCGCGGCGAGAGCAAATAAACGTCGAAATGACCGAGACAACTGGCGGCACCGCGACATTGGACTCCAAGGAGGCCCGACCGAGTCATCAAAACGCGGAAGACAGCAGCGGCGAAAGAAATCAACGCCATACACTTCTGACGCCCTAGATCAAAAGGCACTATCGCGTGGTACACCGGAAGGCTTCCGAACCGGCCGGCTACTCCCAGCCACTCCAGCGCCCATCATGCGGTCTTTCGTGCCCATTGCGCCGACGGCCATCGTACGCGTCGAATCGCGTGGGCACCTACATCTGGTTCGTGCCATCATTGATCCCTGCGCCGCCAGCACCATCGTCGATGCAGAGCTGGTACGCGATTTACAGTTAGAGCGCCAAGGACCAGGGCAATGCACACTTATTCTGCGCGGCAAGTTCGGGTCAACGACTCATGTCACTACCCAAGCCGCCGTGGTCAACGGCCACTATCGGTTGAGTCCGCCATCCAATGTGGATCCAAAGGTTGCCGTTCCATTCGAATTTATGCGGCTTGCAGATCCGCAGTTCTACCGCTCATCGCCAGTTCGTCTTACACTCGGCGCTGATCTATACGCCGAACTGATGGTGAGCGGAACGCCAGCAACAACAGTTGGCGGTCTCCTGACCCAACCAACCGTATTCGGGCTGGTAGTCTCAGGAGCCTGCCAAAAATAGGAGTTGTTTCACAAAAATAAGTAATTACAGCACGGGATTTAAAACCACGTACGTGTATTTAATAACATCTTTTCTTTTTCCACAGGAGAGCGAAACGTGAGGTCAACCATCTGGCGTGCAGTGCTTGCAGTCCGCATCTGCACTGCTTTCTTTCATTAGCGCCTTACTGGACGTGCGATCACGTGGCATCTCTTTTTTTTAATGTTTTCTTTGTTGCTTACGGCAAGGGGGCCGGTATGTTTAGGCCACAGGCCTAAATATATCTCCCCCCCCTCGTAACATAATTTTCTTCGTTTACTACCACCCACATATGCTTGTGATTACTAATACACACAGGCATGTGTGAGTGGTAGTACGCATGTATCTTAGAGTTTTACCGCTGTGAGCCCGCGGTATAGCAACTTTGTTGCCGGGAAACCCAACGAAGGAGCTGTATCTCGGGTTCATCGGCTCATGTCGCAAAGAGGCTCGTCCTCTTTTAATCCAGCAGCCAGCAAAGGAACACGTAATCGCCCGTTCACGTAAGTTCAACTTTTCAAAATTATATTCACATATATATCATTTTCCACAACATTTGTTAAATCTTTTCTTAACACTTGTTGTATTTATATAAATAAAAGCACTCTGTGAATTCTCTTTATTAATACGAAATCCTTTTGGTGTTTTTATTTCCTTCCTTTTTTTTCGCCTTAACCTAATCTTTAACAAATACGTGGGTGCGCGCCGTTGCCACCACGCATTTGTTCAGTAGTGTAAAAATTCAATGCAACGGTAACCGAAACCAATTGGACCAGCAAAAATATTAGACGTGCTTTATATAATGTGTTATTTAATTCAAAGTTAATGTAAATTTTTTTAATTAATTACAACGTTTCATTAAACACTCAACTAAGCAGCAAAATTCATTCATTTTTAATACGCAAAAGTCGAAGTAAAATTTGTTAAAATCAAGAAGTGAAAAATTCTTCCAGTGTTACTTTATCCAATCTTCAACGGCAACATATACCGGAAGAAATATAAAATTTGGTAAAGCGCCACTACAACCGGCATGGCCATAAGCACGTTCCAGTTCATCATCATGTTTTGTTGAAATAAGTTCCAGTTTCAGCATTCAAACCAAGCCTAGTTTGACAGAATCACTTTTGAAGAGCCTAAATATTATTTTCGTTGAGTCAAAACCATTTTTGTTTACGAAAACGTGATTCGGTAATCACCTAATACCACTACCATACATCCATATATATTAGACTGGGTCGATTTATTAACCGATATCGCGCCATTGATTTTTCGATAGGTTTTGGGATCAGGAAAAAAAAGTTCCACTACGCATACCCAAAAAAATAATTTTCGAGCCTGCAAAAAAAAAAATTACGAAAGGTTAAATTTTTCGACCAAAACACTCCCCAAAACCCAAAACATATTTTTTTCAAAAAACTGTTATCGCCAACGTTTTTACTCTCGAAAATTATTTTTTGGGTATGTGTAGTGAAACTTTTTTTCCTGAGCCCAAATCTTATCGAAAAATCGATGGCGCGATATCGGTTAACTTTCGTCCATACAAATCGACCCAGGTTAATATAAAAACCTAAATCTATATCTATACTAATATATATTTTGAAAGCCGTTTTTTTCTGTACCGCAAAGCTCCAGAACGGCTGAACCGATTTTAATGTAGAATTTCAATATCCAACTAAGTTTTCGAGTAAAATGTGGACCGGGATAACTATATAATGTGTTCATACGATATAGGAATCAAACGATAGGCATTGACGAGGATATTAAGGGATTCAAGGGGTTGTGTAGCGCAATATATAGCTTTTATAACCCAATTGTCAACCTCACCTTCGAGCGGCGAATCGCGTTTCACTAACAGACGAGGCTCTGGCGACCTCAAGCTCCTCATGGAACTTGGGTGTGGGGAGGGAGGGATGGCCTGAAGGTTTAATGTGGCCATATAAATCGTTCCCGAGATGAACGGGCTAGCACCTTAATGGTGCTGTGTTACCGGAGCGTACTGGATCTGTATCCGGCAAAGAACCATCACATCGATAACACTCCCCAAAGCCTTCGGGGAGTAGATCTTATCGCTACAACAACAACGACGATATTATTGCAAGGTTGTTTTAATTTTTTACCTTCGTCGGTTTGGTAGATATCGAAAAAGTGGACCAGGGTAACCTCAGAGGGTTTATATACATATATTATGGGTATCAAAGAAAAGGTATTGGCGAATACATCTATACAAAAGCGCTTTTATTTGAATATTTCTTATTTTTGGGGACATTAATCCAAATATGAGGGTGAAGGTTAGGGTGAAGTGAGGGGGAGTAGAATGAGAATGGGAGTTAAGGGAAGCAGCAGAGGGAGAGTAATCAAAAGCGCCGGGAAAGAGATGATAAATCGCACACATGCATTTATTTATTTGCGATGGGGACTGAAATTTTTTTTTGGCTGTCTCATCGTTATGTCATTGACTATAATGTCACTTTATCAGCTTTTATTTAAAAATATGATTTTAATTTTCGACAATTCGTTATGATTTTCGGTTTGTTTGAAAGTTAGTATTTGCGTATAAGTATTTTTTTACTTTTGTGAAAGTTTATGTAGCGAATGTGTGTGCATTTGAAAAATAACTTAAAATAATTAAAATCAGTGAAAGTTAGTTTTTACGAATTGAAAAATGCCGAAAGCGAGAACGAGACTATCCCGGAAAACACCGCACAATACGTTAACGGCTGCTTCATATCGTGTAGAAGAACGGGTTTGGCCTTATTTGTTTTATAATAGATGTGCGTTTGATTACCATGCAAATATAGATTATCCTAACACAAAAGACCTTCAAATAAGAAGAATGAATGTAGTTTGTGTAATCTTCAGGAACCACCGTATCCGCTAAAGTCCCTAATTCTTGGTAACTATCCATATAAAAGCATATTCTAAATAATGCAAGAAAGAACAATAGCTTATTTCAAATGACGTCTTTTGGTACACATGAGATAAGAGAAGGCAATTTCATGCCGACATACAAAATTCAAGGGCAGGTATACCACCTCATTGGATCATTATTGCCAGAACCGGATGTACTTGCTAAATACTTACAAATTTATTTTATTTTTTGAAGCTGACCAACATCTATTCGTTCAAACAGTATCCTTCGTTAAATGTGGAAGTTATTGAAATGCTTCAAAATTTATTGCACATGTATAATTCATTAATTAAAACATATGTCCACGCCCGAGTCTGCGAATGACTCTCGGTTAGTTACACACGCGGACAAATTACCGGCTAACGATCACAGAGGACGATATAATGGACCTTTAGTAAATGAAGTAGCCGTCCTTTTGATAGACGAAGACAAGGGGCCTAGAGATATTGTATTGCACTGTCGCACAGGGCAACTCCAACGAGTTTGAGCTACATCGAGCGTATGATCTTCTTCAATAACCGACCATGTTTGTAAGAGGAGAAGACGGATACTGTCTGAACTTGCTAAATTGTGATCAAACAAAATATATATCTTGCATACAGTTCTATGCTCAGCGGTTCATGATCAGAGATAACTGTTCAAATCACCTTCATTATTTTAAAAATTTATTGAATCAACTCTCCGTGGATATGATGGCAAAGATGATTTCCGAAAGATTGAATTTCATACGCAGAAATCAGCAAAAACTACGTGCTGAAGTATATATATACTTACGTGATGCTCTCAATGAAGATTCTAATATTAATGTTTCTACTATAGGACAAAAAGCTATACTTCCATCGTCGTTTACGGACTCAGCGCGTTATATGAAGGATAAAACACAAGACGCGATGAAATATGCACGTCATTATGGACGCCCTGATTTGTTTATAACATTCACATGTAATCCTGAATGGACAGAAATAACTCAAGAGTTTTTTTGGTTCACAAAAGTCATATGATCGACATGATATTGCAGTTAGAGTTTTTCACTTAAAAATGAGAAAGCTAATGTTTATTTTAACCAAAAATGCATATTTGGAGAAGTTAGGTGCCACATGGTCTCAGTAGAATGGCAAAAACGTGGGTTACGGTAGTTTCATATATTGCTTTGGCTGCAGACGAAAATTCAACCACACAAAATAGATAGCATTATTTGTGCTGAAATACCCAGCCAACGCGATGACCCACTCCTGTACGAAATTGTGTGCAAAAATATGATACATGGACCATTTGGACAACATAATATATTTTTCCCATGCATAGCAGACGGTAAGTGTTTGAAGAGATTTCCCCGCAATTATAGCGATGAGACACAGTCTGGCGAAAATGGCTACCCAACATACCGTAGATGGTGTCCTGAAAACGGAGGTAATACTGCGATAGACAAATAGATGGATTGTTCCTTATTGCCCTGTACTCCTGCTATGTTTTGCGGCACATATTAACGTTGAATACTGTCATTCTGTTAAAGCTATTAAATACATTTGCAAATGTTAATAAGGGCACAGATCAAGCTACATTTTCTTTTCAAAATACTTCGGATGAGATTCAAAAATATCTCAGCGGTTGGTATATAAGTCTACCAGAGTCTTTCTGGCGTTTTTTTTTGTTTATTTTCCCATCCATGAGCGATATCCAACTGTTGTACACTTAGCAGTGCATTTATAGAATGGGAAACGAGTATACTTCTCGGAAGATAATGTACACCGAGTTCTGGAAAACCCCGTAAAACTACGTTGATGGCATTTTTTGAACTATGCGCTGGCGATTCTTTTGCGAAAACACTTCCTTATCATGAAGTGCCGTCTTATATACGTGGAGCAATAACAAATTTCCAGAAGGAAGCGCGGAACATCTATTGAAGGTAACACAGGGATTAAAAAGGATTCGGCGCGTGGTAGAGTTTACAATGTGCACCCCAATCAAACGGAATGTTTTTATATTCGTTTATTGCTTCACAATATTCGAGGTCCTACCTCCTTTGAAAGGTTGAGGCCTGTAAATGATGTAGTTTTCCCAACTTTGCAAGCCGCTTGCAGAGAACTACAACTTTTTGAAAACGATGACCATTGAAAAAATACCATAGCTGAGGCAGCTCTTTTACATTCGCCGCCAAGGCTAAGAGAGTTATTTTCCATTTTAATGGTTTTTTTGTCAGCCGTCGAATGCTGAGTCATTATGGAATACGTTCAAAGATGACTTCTGTGAAGACGAAATTTTCAATGAACGCAGAAGGCGTAACGATCCCGATCTACAAATTTCTGAAGATTTAATATATCAAGGTTTGAAAAAAATTTACGAATATTATGATAATGATTTAATAAGTAGTTAACATTTCTTTTAAGGTTTGTTTGACATCGAGGGCAAAGCAATAGGCCTTTGCGAAAAAGATTTATACAGTTTTGGGTTGCCTTCTCCAAATCGTGATATTCAATGACCGGAATGCTCTTTTGAGACAATTCTGAGGCGCCCATGTGACTTAAATTATTTAAATGACTATTTTCAGGCTAATATATCGAAAATGGTTTCGGATCAGCAGCTGACATATGATAAAGTCGTTGACAGCGTTGAAAAAAAAAAGAGGTCAAGCATTTTTCTTAGATGTCCTGATGGTTGTGGAAAACCTTTTTACTTAATCTTCTCGCATATACCAGATGTAAAGGTCACGTGGCGCTGGATATAGCATCATCGGGAATTGCAGCGACTCTTTTATCTGGTGGTCGAACAGCCCACTCCACTTTTAAATTACCCTTAAACGTGTGCCTCCAATAATAAAAGGTTTGTTCCATTCGAAAAAACGGGCCACTCACTGACTAAAATAATACAAGAGGCAATTCTTATAGTGTGGGATGAGTGTACAATGACTAACCGAGCACCTATTGAAGCAGTTGATCGTACGTTAAAAGACCTAAGATCAAACGACAAACCCTTTGGGGAGATAACAATCCTTTTTGCAGGGGATTTTCGTCAGACTTTGCCAGTAGTGGAGAAACAAACTCGAGCTGACGTTGTTAAATCGTGCTTCAAATCATCGTTATTATGGATTCACCTCGAAAAATTGTGTCTGCGAACAAACATGAGATCGCATCTTAACGGAACTATAAGTACATTCCGCAGGATTTATTAGATATTGGAGATGGTAAAATTTTCATTGAGAATGGCTACTTTATAGTAGATTCAAAGCTTGGGGATGTGGTACATAACGTGAGCGAATGAATATCAGAAGTTTACCCAAATATTGAAGAGCTATCCATCAAGCCGTATACTTGGCTATGCGAACGGGCTATCATTTCACCAAGGAATAAGACTGTAGACGAAATAAATAACATAATTCTAGATAGAGTTCCTGGCGAAGTTAAATAGTATATATCAAATGACATTGTTCTTAATAATGAAGATGCCGTACACTATCCAATTGAATTTTTAAATACGCTTAATCCCTCTGGCATACGCCCCACAATTTGAAGTTAAAAAACGATATTCCAATTATTTTGCTGCGTAACGTCAAGCTACCAACTCTATGCAATGGAACGAGATTACAAATAAAACAAATGCATAACAATATCCTCGAGGCAATGATCCTCACGGGTCCTGCCGCCGGAGAGATATCGTTCATAACCCGAATACCTATGATTCCAACGGGTATGCCTTTCCAATATAAAAGGTTACAATTTCCTGTGAAGGTTTCCTTTGCGGTCACAGTCAACAAATAACAAGGCCAAACTTTTCACAATATTGGTATTAACTTGCGTGCAGAATGTTTCACCCATGGGTATGTTTCAATATCGAGAACTGGGAACCCTCAGAATCAAACTATACTGCTATCCTCAGATAATAAAACTAAAAATGTAGTGTATTCGAAAGTACTTTAGGTTATAGAATTAAATAACTAACACGTATGTATATTTAGAGTAATTCTCTTTTCTAATATCAATAACATATCTCACGTATAATTTGTTATTATTTTGTACTTTCGACCTATTGCTATTCTGCCTTATCTTTCTAAGGTTTTCGAACGCGTGATGCATCGACAGATAAATATTTTTGTCCATAACAACTCCCTGATAAGCCCACATCAGTCGGGATTCAGAACAAGCAGGAGCTGTATCACAACGCTATTAAGCGTTTTAGATGACATTAGAAGAAATATGGATATGGACCAAGTAACGTTTCTCACACTTTTGGACCACTCGAAGGCATTTGACTCAGTTGACCATACTTTACTATGCTTAAAACTTAAAACGCTTTTCAACTTCTCAGCTCCAGCCTTGGAGCTAGTAAATACGTATCTTCTTGAGAGATATCAAGCAGTAAGCGTCGGTAGCTCCATGTCAAACTTTCTAAGTGTAGCCAAGGGAGTCCCCCAAGGATCTATACTTGGACCCTTGTTATTCGTTCTATATATAAATGACCTGCCAGAAATTCTTAAACATAGTAAAGTGCACGTTTATGCAGATGACGTTCAAGTATATTTAGGCGGGCCCTCAGCCTCCATTAATAACTGCGTACGAAATTTAAATTCCGATCTATGTCTCATAAATAAATGGGCTATTGATAACGGGCTAGTCTTAAACCCAAGTAAGTCTAAATGCATCGCTATTTATAAAAAAAACTATTAACATAGATCAGTGCCCCAAAATAACACTTAACAATGCTCCGATAAACTTTGTCGACACGGCAAAAAATCTTGGTGTCATTTTTAACAGAACATTAACTTGGAATAATCATATCCTTCCTACAATAGGCAAAGTATATGGCAGGTTACGAACACTATGGACCACACAGCACTTCACACCAATTAAAATCAGATTGCTTCTGGCAAAGTCTTACTTGATACCATCATTGCTGTATGGCTGCGAAGTTTTTGCCTATTGTGACAGTGAGTGTATTAAAAAACTTAATGTAATTTACAATAACATAGCCCGCTATATTTATGGTATACATCCTTATGAACATATTTCCGAATATGCTCATAAGATATACAATATAACATTCGACAATCTGCTTAAATTTAGATGCATTTCACTCCTTCATAGAATAGTGTTGTTTAAGGAGCCTGCCTATCTATACGAAAGACTTCAGCTAGCACGGTCCGTGCGATCATCTCAACTACTGCACACAAGATTTGGCTCACGAATTTCTGAGCGTCAATTTTTTGTTATAACAGTACGTCTCTGGAATGTTTTGCCTTTGGAGATCAGAAGCATTTCTAACATAATGCACTTCAAAAGGAAACTATCGAGTCATCTTGCTTAGCATGTTGAAATACTATTCTCTCCTTTCAAATCTTAAATCTTATATTTTTCTCTCTACAATTTTTACATAAACACATTTAATATTATGTTACTTTAACACCAAACACTGTAAATAAAACTTATGGTTGTTGTGTTTGGAATTTATAAAATAAAATAAATAAAATAAAAAAATAAACATCCATTTTGGGAGCAACGCCGCACGCGGGCTGCTAGTAAACTATATAAGAGTTGTGATTAAAAAATTGTAATAAGCTTAATTTTTATTTGGATAATCTTTCGATTAATACTTACCTTAACAACCAATACTTACCATAAATTTTAATTTATACTTTTGATTTTTCATATACTTAACTTAAAAATTTAATCTCTACCTAAAAAACGTTAAGAAAAATTTGTTTCATATATATTTGATAAAAAAGTAATTTGAGGTAACAAATCAACTTTTACAACAAAAAGTATGTATACTAGGGCGGGTCGATTTAAAAATCGCTCATTGCTCTGTGAAAATCGTATTTTAGGGATCAAAATAAGAAACTTTGCCGAAGGAACCATACCTCTAAAACGAATTCTGATGTACCCCCCCATTGGGACAATTTCAATTCTACATGCTGTGTTTTGTGGTGTCTTAAAAAAACGCAACAAGCAATTTTACTATCTGCAATTGTGTCAGAGTGATACCTTCATTTTTTAAAACGGTTGAATAAAAAACCCACACAACTATGTTTACGACATGCAAATGCATCAGAGTGATGCCTTGGTTTTACAAGGGGGTTGTAAAAATGCTAATTTCTAATAATTTTTTTTAATTTCTTTTCTATTACTATGTTAAATTCATTTTTTCATTTACATATGTTCTGACTAAATAAATTTCTAAAGAGAAAAATAAACTCCAAAAAGAAAAAACATAGGCATTTCAATGTGGGATCTTTCAAAATTTGCGCCTACGACCCAAAGGGGGGGACATCAGAATTCGTTCTAGAGGTATGGTTCCTTCGGCAAAGTTTCTTATTTTGATCCCTAGAATATGATTTTCACAGAGCAATGGGCGATTTTTTTGCCCCCCCACAAATCGACCCGGCCTAATTATTACCCATTAGCATTATGCTTAGTCAAAATCTAATGTTAGTTATATACCTTTATGCATACATATTCATACATACATTTTAAAATTTAAGTCTGGTTACAAACATACATGTATGGAAATCTTTGGTTCACCCACGTGTTCCAAACTAATCTTCTCAACATTGTTGTTTTTCTTTTTTTATTCGCGCTCGCTCTTGTAAATTCATTTCATAAAAATTTTCATGGTAAAGGTCATATTTAATAATTTGCAAAAAGGGATGTATTTATATTTGTAATTAATTCGTGATCTTTTCGTTTCATAAACAGTTTATGACGAAAAACTCATAAGTGCAGTTATGTAAAAATCATGCGTTACCATAATAATTACTTTACCGTAAAATTTTACAGTAACATCATAGGAGGCCTTCTACGTATCATCGATAGCCAATGTAAGTACTTTTTATTATTTTTACTAGAAGACCCGGCAGAAGTTGTCCTGCCCTAAATTTGACCAATCTGCATATTTTAATAAGCTTTTTCCGTCTGACTCTGCCCTCCCCCCATCTTCACTTTTTCCTAATCCTTTTATTCACTCCTCCCTCCGTCTTGTTCGCTCCATCTATCTTCATCTTCGTCTCATTCTATCTTTTTCTCAATCTCCTTCTCTCTTTTCTCTTCTCTCAATTTCTTCTCATTAATCTGCATCCCTTATTGCCTGTCCCAGAAGGTGGTATGTATTTTATTCCAGTCCCAGTCCCAGTCCCAGTCCCAGTCCCACTCCGAGTCTCAGTCCCAGTCCTAGTCCTAATCCCAGTCCCAATCCGTCTCTGGATAATATATTACTCTGTACTAAAGCACTCATCAACAGCTTTCATTTGATATCCATATTATATAAACACTGTCTAGGCATTCACTGGCCACGTTTTGGCCAAGATATCGAGACCATAGTCACCCAGGGGTATGAAAATTACCCTCAAATAAAGCACTCATCAACAGCTTTCATTTGATATCCACATTCTATAAACACATTCTAGGGGTACCCGGGTCTACGTTTTGGCCTATATCTCGAAGCCCTAGTCACCCAGGGGTATGAAAATTACCCTCTACTAAAGCACTCATCAACAGATTTCATTTGATATGCATATTCTATAAACACATTCTAGGGGTACCCGGGTCCACTTTTTGGCCTGTAGCTCGAGACCCTAGTCACCCAGGTATAGAGGATCCATTTTATGCGCACGTTTTGTGGGTATGCAGCCCACTCAAACACCTCACACTCAAATGAATAAATCTTATTTAATTTTATCAATAAACAGTTTTTAGTTTTATTTTTATAATAGTCACTACAAATTTCGTCTATTTCTTTTTACAATAGCCACTAGTACGTTTCTTTAGTTTCTTTTACAGTGCTTGGTACAAACTAGTTTTTTCTTAGCTTTACTTTCATGATAAGTACTACGCACTCTATTTCTTTCTAGTTACAATAGTTACTGGACCACTACTTGATTTCTTTTTTCCAATATTAGTTTCAAAATGGTTTTCCTTAGTTAAAGCTACCCATGCACTTTTTAATTATTTTTGCGCACGCTATTATTTTTCTTCCGTTTCCACGGCCGGCTCAATTTAAACTGAAAAACTGCCGCTAACACAACTCTGTAGCTAGGCAGCTTTTCTTTACGTTGCTTAGCAATGGAATTAATGATGGCGTTGAAATTAATCATGGCGTCGAGCAACGGCAGTTTCAGCCAATCAGAAACTCTCCGAGTTGCTCGACTCCAACAATGTTAGTGATGCCAAGTGCATCTGATGTATGGTTGCATCTTGCACTTTTCTAAAGAGGGTTGCCAGCTGCAATTTATTTTAATGCAATTTACTATGGCACTACATCATCCCCCTTTAGAAAAGAAGAATTTGGTATGATTAAAGTAATTAATCTTGCCACATTCTTCTTTAGGCTTTAATATGTTGTTGTAATGTTATGAACGAAGGAGTTTGCTAGCATTAGGGTGCTCTAACCCGGGACTCATTCGATCATCACAGTGCAACTTCTAAAAAGATGATTAAAAATGAAAAGAAAATTTTGAATAAAGTGAAATATATAAAAGTTAGTTTGAAATATTTGATTTAATGTTTGAAGTAAACCGATTTTTTCTTCTTCTTATTGTAAAATCTACCTAATTAAATGTATATTTATTTGTTAGCCTTCATTGGCGGATTTTTAAAATATATTTATATCTAAAGATGATTAGTAATAGACTATTAAATTAATTAATTTTTTGTAATCGATTTTTGTGTACAATTTTTTCGTTTTCTTTACTTATCTCACAAATTGTTACATTTGACCCATCAATATTCTTTACTATCGTTAATTTTAATTTCTAAAGGCTTAGCCGTTTTATCGTATAAATCTTTATTTCTAATCGTATGCTTATTAATCAAATTTTTTGCCATTTTATGCGAAGTTTGCATTCTAAACTTAAGCTCTTTTGCGTAATTTTCTACGTTATAGATCGGATCAATTTGCTCTTTTTGCAATTCATGTGGCATTATAGTTTTTCTGCCAAATATTAATTCAAACGGAGTTAATTTATTATCAAAAACCGAACTACTTGTAGTATTGTGTAAAAATGTAAAGTATTTCAAATATGTATCCCAATCTGAATACGTTTCGTTTAGATATGCACGCAAGTATTCGTTAAAGATTCTATTTCTTTCAACAGTACCAACAGTTTCGTGGTGGTAGGCTGTTGAGAAATCATGATCAATCTTTAAAAGTTTTGTCAATTCAGAGAAAAATTCGTTTTTATATTTCGTTCCTAAATCGGATCTAATAGCTTTCATTGTACCATATGTTAATATAAAGGTTTCAAAAATAGCACAAGCAATGGTTTTTGCTGATTTATCTGGTACAGCTACTGTTACCAGGTATTTAGAAAATTCACAAATCATAGTAACAGCGAACTTGTTACCATATTTGGATTCCGGAAGTGGACCTATTGTATCGACAATTACTATGTCAAAGGGTTTGCAGGGTGTTGGAGTCAACACAAGATTTTCTTTTGTTTTTGGTTTTACTTTATTCAAAAGGCATTCATTGCAATTTTTGACAAACTTAGCTATGTCACGAGTCATATTTTTCCAATAGTATTTTGTTCTTAATTTGGAATATAATCGTTTTGTACCGCAATGACCCCCTAACAAAGGGTCCTCATGATAAATTGTCATAAGTTTTTGTTTTTGCTCTGTTTCAGACACAGTTTCTACAGGGTATGTTAGTATTATTTGTAATGATTTTAAAATTTTATTACCGCTGATTTTAAATATATCATTTTTTGGCCATTCTAACGGCTTAATATTGTGACTGCCGGCTGCTTTTGCCAGCCTCGAAAATAACTCATCTTAATTTGTTTTTCCGTTAGCATTCACAAAATTAAGTAGGTTTAGTTTTTATGTTTTAAATGCGCATAAATTTCTATATTGGAGATGTCATTATTGTTATTATATTGTATAGTTGACTTTATCCGCGGTATCTTTTTTGAAAAATCGTATGAAAATTTGTCATAAACTTGTACTTTAGGCGTATCGCAAAAAGTATCATTATATTATCGTCTTTATTTTGTAATTCCTTTTGTTTGGTTTGTGATCGCGTTTGGACTGCTAAAACATGCTTTGTAGATTCTTTTATTTCGTCTATACTAATGCGTGAAAGAGCATCAGCCACAACGTTAGATTTTCCTTTTATATATTCAATCGTAAATTTATATTCTGACTGTTCTAATCGAATTCTAGAAAGTTAACGACGAAGGATCTTTCATGTTAAAAAGATAAACTAGTGGTCTATGATCGGATTTTACTGTGAAATTTGTACCGTAAACATATGGACGAAAATGCTTTATAGCGAAATGTATTGCTAGAAGTTCTAATTCGATAATTGCTTTTGTCTGTTCTGCTTTATTAAAAGATTTTGACGCGAAACAAATTGGTAAATTGTTATCACCATGCTTTTGGCTTAATATAGCACTACAGCCACTCTTAGAAGCATCTACTGTAATTATAAATTCTTTTGTGAAGTCAGGGTATTGTAGTAGTTGAGGAGACATTAATGCTAGTTTTAGTTTTTCGAAAGCGTTTTCGCACGCTTCGTCCCAAACAAATTCAACTTTTTTTCGATTTAAAGGCGCTGCCAGTGACGCAAAATTCGGTATAAATCGCCTGTAATAATTTCCAAATGCGACAAATCGCCTAACCGCATCTTTGTCTTTTGGCTTAGTATACCTTTTGATAACGTCTATTTTTGAATCGTCTGGCAGCAAACCTTTTGACGTACATTTATGGCCTAGAAAAGTTACTTCGGAACGAAGGAAATTGCATTTGTTCAGATTCAGCTTTAAATTAAACTTTCTACAGGTTTCGAAAACTTTTTCTAAATTTTTAAGGTGGTGTGTCTCACTACAACCAATGACGATAACGTCGTCAATATACATAAAAGCCTGATTTGGCGAAATGCCTGAAAATGCTATTGACATCATACGAGAAAAATAGCTTGGTGATATATTTAACCCGAAATGTAAAACTTTCCAACGAAAAGCTCCTCGATCTGTACTGAAAGAAGTTACGTCTCTAGATTTAGGGTGAAGTGGTACTTGGTGAAAACGAGAAAAAGATCTAGAGTAGAAAAGTATTTGGCTCTGCCATGATTGTCGAGTATGTCATCAACGCGTGCTAGTGGAAATTTGTCGGCTATAAGCTTTTTATTGACTGCTCTGAAATCTACGCACATACGATACGACTTTTTGCCTGTTGGGTCTTTTTTCGGTACCAAAATTAAAGGACTGTTATAATTTGAAAAACTAGGTTCGATTAAATCATTCTGTAATAGGTTTTCGACTTGTTTATTTATTTTTTCGCGTTGTGTGTATGGCAAACGGTAATTTTTAATATAGACAGGGGTTTTGTCAGTTAATCTAAGTTTTTGTTCGTAGAATGCAAAAATATCAGAATATTTCAAACATAAATCAAGTAATTTCTTTTTAGCATAAGAAGGCATTTGTTTTGCCAAAATTGATTTAAGCTCTTCTATACGTTTTGAATCGATAGGTGTATCATTTATGCGATAGACATTGAAGTTTTTAATGTCTTCAGTTTGAATATTGAAATCTTTTACGTACTTGACCTCGTCGGTGGTGTTGATAACTTTTATTATTGGATTTTTTGTATCAACGATACATTTTGCTGTGAAAACACCGTTACAAAGTTCCTGAGAATCAACAAAAACTGGACTTGTCGAATTTTTCAAACTAAAAACACGAAAAACTTCGCATCTTGGTGGAATTACAAGAGTATTTGTTGAAGTGCTATGCAAAATTGAAATATTTACCTTTTCTGTCCTATGTCCGAATGTAATTGTGTCATTAGCATAATTGATTATCCATTTGTTCGTTTTTAGAAAATCTTTCCCTATTATACCGTCCGAAGGAATATTAAAGTTGTCATTGACAACGTGAAGAGTCAGAGGAAAAAATGTATTTGATGCGATTATACTTGTATCAACTGTTCCTAGTGTTGTTACCGTATCTGTTGTTACGCCTGTTATATTTATTACGTTACTATCGTCTACTTCTAAATCGTTTGCCAAACTGGAAATTTTTGTTAATGAAATGTCTGCCTGTGAATCTACTAGAAAAGAACATATTTTATGAGAATCGCTACAAGCGACTTCGACGAAATCGGAAAAATTTAAATTTAGACAATATATTGATTGAGAAGTATTTAGTCGAATTGCTCCTGCTCCCTCAGTGTTCGCGCCTGAGGGGCTTCGGCATTTAAAGAACGAACATTGGCTGAATTTATAGAATTTGAACCCTGATTATTCGAATTTCTGTTATTTCCGAACCGATTATTATTGTTATTGTTGGAATTGCTATTGCCTCTATTGTAATTGCGATTATTGCCTCTGTTATAATTGTTATTTCGGAAATTTGTATTATTGTGTTGCCTATTTGCGTTATTGTTAAATCGAAAATTACTATTGTTGTTGTATCTGAAATTACTGTTGCCTCTGGAATTTCCACGGAAATTATTATATCTTATTGGACGTGACCGAAACGCTAAAACTTGCCGCTCTTTAACTTCCTGTTCTCGCTCTATAATCATTTTCGCTACTACGTCCTTTGAACCTTTGAAGGTTGTTGACGCAAGGATTGATTTCACCATATCTGACCTACTATTTAATCTACAAACGCTAATGGTTTGTTCAACTGCCATCTCATGGGCTTTTGCCTTCGTCATACCTTCAATGATTAGACAGCGCTCTAACGAGTCAGAAAGCTCTTCTACCTGCTTTGAAAATTCTGAAAAATTGTTATTGGTTACTCTTAAGGCTGCAATTTTTCCCGCAACAACTTTCGAGTTGTCTGGCCTAATTTCACTACATAGCGCTTCTTTAATTTGGTTGTCTGATTCTATATGCGTTGGTAGGGCTTCGCGAGCTTTGCCTTCGAGCTTGGATTTTAAAAATGCAATAAAATTAGGAGTTAAATTTGCGTTAGAGAATACTTCCATTAATTCAAATTTATTTATAAACGAGCCAAGTGCTAACGGGTCTCCACTGTAGTTGTCTCGCATAATCGAGGCACAAGCATTAATAAACGATTTTTTCTCCTCGATTGTGGCCATGGTTGTAACGTTAAGAATCGGAGTTAGAATAGAAAAACTAGAATTCGGAATTACAGGTTGATCAGCAAATCCTAAAAAGTCTGCACTCAGGGATAATTTATAATTATGTTCACTTGTTAAGGTATCAGTTGACGATGCACTTGAAGATGAATCAGAATCTGAATTATTGGAATTTGTATCTTGTTCTGAGTTTTTGGAATCTAAATCTTGCTCTGAATTTTTGGAACTTGAACTCGGATGGGAATTTTTAGAAACTACCTTCCCGTTTCTTAGGTCCATACGTGTTGAAACGAACAGACAAAATATTAAAATTTTTTGTTGCAAGATATGTGGAATTTGTTTATGAAGATTGAATAGAAATTGAATTTAAAGGAAATTAAATTTGAACGAGTTGTGTTGAGCTCAAAAGAAAATTATGAAAGTATTCTTAAAGGAAATTTATGAAAATATTTTAAAATAAATTTGTGAAAGTATGTATTTTTGAAAGCTTTTAGATTTTAGCTATAATTATACAATTGGTTAGCGAATACTTATTGCAAAAAAACTTTAGTTAGTGAATTTTATTGAAATACTAAAGTTAGTGATTAGTTAATGAAAAGAAAGATAAAAAAATATTTACTTTACGCTTTTGTTGTCCGCAAATCCAAATCCAATGATTGGAATTAGCTGAAAATTTTTCACGCAGGGAAGTGGGAATTGGAATTCACATGCAATTTAAAAGATGTTGAATATTGTTTACGAGTATATTTATTGAAATGTAAGAATTTTAATTGTACAGAATGTGAAAAAAATGATTTAATTTGAAATGTATGGCAAAAATTATAATTTTGGAATTTTTATTATCTAAATGCAAAAATTAAAGAATGGCAAATAATTTTATATAAGGCCTGAAACGGACGCACCGCTTTTGTCAAAATTGTATGGTTTTTATTTTTATAGATACGGGCGCACCGCATCCTTTCAAACTTGTAATATAATGTCCTCGGACGCACCGGGATTTAAAAAAAAAATTATGTCATGTTTATTTACGGACGCACCGCTTTAAAGAAAAATTGTAATTATTGGTTTTTAACCGGTTTTACGCATATACCTATGTGTTTGAAAGTAAATTTTTAATTTTTGAATAAAATTTTTTTTTTTTTTTATATATAGATAAGTAATTTTTGGAAAGTTGAAAAATGACTATAGTAATATGAAATGTATTTACATTGTAGTTAATATGAAAGTATGAAAATAATGTATTATATAAATGACAGTTATTTTCGCACACTGTGCGCCATACCGAGTACCACTTACTGTACCGCTGCTTGTCGCTCTGCTGCTGCGCTCGGAGTTCTGCTGCTGCTTGATGGCGTTACTCTTTTCCGCAAAGTTGCTCCGTTATGGTGTTGGCGTGGCTAGTGCCGTTTTACAAAAATGTTGGTACAGTTTAACTTTTTATTCTATAGTTAAAATTTTTTGTTTTTCCAGTTTTTTCTCATTTTTTTTTTTTTGTATTATTTCTGCTGCCGTTTAAATTTCTGTTTTATTAGAGTCTGCATTTTCTTATTATCTCTGTCTTTAATTAAGTATTGTATTATATGTATTTTAAAAATGTTCACTTTCTTCATCCACTAGCCACGTCCAAAAAAAATCCACCACCACTGCCATTTGTTGATTTCGTAAAAAGTTTTTTTCTTGTGCAGTTTCAAATTGTACGTTTTTTGTTAATTTTTATATATTTTTTTGGTTTTTAATGATTTAAAATTTTTTTTAAATTTTCCTCAGTTTTATATATTTTGTAATGATTTTAAATATTATCCTTTTTTTGAAATTGTTTTTGAAATTTTTTGTATCTTTTTTGTAGATTTTTTCAAATTTTTAAAATTTTTTTTGTAATGGTTTTTAATCTTTTGTACTTTTTTTGTATTTTTTTTTGATTTTGAACTTTTTATGCTATTTTTGATTTTATATTTTTTTAGAATTTTTAAACTTGTATTTTTTTTGTAGATTTTTCAATGTTTTTTTTTTTTAAGAATTTTTTTGAAGGGTTTTTGTAAATTTTGTATTTTTTCAAAGTTTTATATTTTTTTTGATTTTATACTTTATGTAGATGTATTTTAAAATATTTTGTATCTGTATTTCTTGTAATTTTCGATTTTTATAAATTTGTAGAAATTTTTTTAATTTAAAAAATTTTTTTTTTATTATTTTTCACATCTGTTGGGAGGTTTTCTTCTTCCGGCCACTCGCCGCATTCACAGGGCTTCGGCCCACGGTCGCCATATAGATGATCCATTTTATGCCTACGTTTTGTGGGTATGCAGCCCACTCAAACACCTCACACTCAAATGAATAAATCTGATTTAATTTTCTCAATAAACAGTTTTTAGTTTTATTTTTATAATAGTCACTACAAATTTCGTCTATTTCTTTTTACAATAGCCACTAGTACGTTTCTTTATTTTCTTTTACAGTGTTTGGTACAAACTAGTTTTTTCTTAGCTTTACTTTCATGATAAGTACTACGCACTCTATTTCTTTCTAGTTACAATAGTTACTGGACCACTACTTGATTTCTTTTTTCCAATATTAGTTTCAGAATGGTTTTCCTTAGTTAAAGTTACCCATGCACTTTTTAATTATTTTTGCGCACGCTATTATTGCCCGAAAATTGCCCTCTACTAAAGCACTCATCAACAGCTTTCATTTGATATCCATATTCTATACACACATTCTAGGGGTACCCAGGTCCACGTGTTGGCCTATATCTCGAGACCCAGGGGTATGAAAATCCCCCCCTACTAAAGCACTCATGAACAGCTTTCATTTGATATCCATATTATATAAACACACTCTGGGGGTACCCGGGTCCATGTTTTGGCCTATATCTCGAGACCCCAGTCACCCAGGGGTATGAAAATTACCCTCTACTAAAGCACTCATCAACAGCTTTCATTTGAAATCCATATTCTATAAACACACTCTAGGGGTACCTGGGTCCACGTTTTGGCCTATATCTCGGGACCCTAGTCACCCAGGGGTATGAAAATTACCCCCTACTAAAGCACTTATCAACAGATTTCATTTGATGTCCATATTCTATAAACACACTCTAGGGGTACCCGGGTCCACGTTTTGGCCTATATCTCGAGACCCTAGTCACCCAGTCACCTATCCTATATTTCCAGTTAGATCAAACTACACACGGGGTGCAAAACAAATTCAAAATCGGTTCAGTAGTTTAGGAGTTCATTGGCCTCAATTGTGTGACACGTGTTTTTTATATATTAAGATGTATCACATTTACCTTTTCCATAATTTTGCAAATTAATCTATCTGTGTGTGACATAAAATCGAAATACAGTGAAATCTCGTAAAACGTAACTTTTAATTATTTTTTTGCATACATGATTGTAAAAAGCTAATTTTTAATTTCAAAACAACAGTTTGTGTGGCTTAACGTGGTAAACAGATATAATTTGGATTCCCATTACTTTCTGTATATATATAGCTGCAAGTTTTCAACTTTAAAAATCCGTAACAAAGTTTTTTTTAATTTAATTTATTTATTATTACGGCTCTTTAGGCCTAAAACTTAAACGAATAGGTAAATGCAATTCATTATTAAAATCACTTGTTTCTATTGAATATGCTGTCGGAATGCCATGTGATTCCGATCAGCATATTTACTAGCATGACAAACGGACCAGTATGGGAATCAGTCTTTTAAGGGAGGTTAGAAAGGACGCCTTTCCAATCGTCGAAAGCTCCCAGCATAAGGCAACACAATTTTGAACATGTATTTTTATTTATGACGCTGTCGGAATGCATGAAGTCCGATCAGCACAGCTCAACATGTAATGGGAGGTTGAAAAGGACGTGTTTCCAATCCCCCCTGTTTCAACATTTGTTTGGCCCTATTTTATTTTATTATGAGTGGTATCCCAAAGTGTCAGCAATATTTATTAGAAGGTTGGAAAGAACGTGTTTCCAATCCTGTCCCGAATCACGCTGAAAGGACGTTGTGTACCATCAACGCAGCAACTGTCGGTCTGAGACTGCAATTTCGAGGTTCCGTGCGATCCATTTTTGGTTAATCATTCGGCAGCTTAAGGCTTAGCTGGTTTTGCATTCCCCATCATGTCTCCGTACATGAAAAATCAAAAATAAGGACAATTAAAACTTGTTTGCCTTAGCGGGAGAGTTGTACAGTGCTCTAGCAAACTTTTCTTGAATTTTTTTAAATTATCACAATTTTTTATGTGATTAGGAAGTTCGTTACAACTTTTTAAGCCTTTATAAAATATATTTTGCTTGTCCAGCTCTGTTTTGAAGACAGGAAGTCTGAAATTATTGTTTTCTCTGACTACGCATGAGAGGGGTTCATGAACATAAACTAGTTTATCACTCAAGTACTCAGGCAACATTCCAATTTTCATATTAAACACAAATTTCATACTGTGATAAATTATAAGCTGTCTTATGCTGATTAATTGTTGCGATCATAGGTTTATTGGAATGTCGTATGGCAGTTTAAGGATAAATCTCATAGCTTTATTTTGCATAACCTGTAGCCTATCTACTTGTGCATCTCTAGCAATAAAAAATATTGTCAGTATATAAAGCGTGGCTCAATTATGGATCTGTAGAATTTCAATTTATATTTTTTACTTATATATTAAAATGATCTCTTCCAGAATCCAATTTTTGTTAAAGTTAATTATCTTATTTTTTTGATAAATTTTCTTTGGACATTGGAATTTTTCTCAGGAGTGATACTACATACCTCTCCACATATAGATCAAAACAGCTGAGCTTTTCTTTATTCTTTTTTTTATTTTTGATCTTCCTTTGTATACATATATATACATACGTGCATAATATCGCTGCATTTATACAAGTTAACACATAAAAAATTCACTTAACTTTTTGGCTACATTTTTGCCTACCTTGCAAAAAGCCTTTTAATTCTTTTGTGGTTCCAACAGTAAATGAAATTCCCATTCATTTGGTGGTAATAATCCTTATTAATATTTTGCACTTCCTGTTTTGCAAACAATAAATAAAAATTCTCATTGGCAAAAGTAACTAAATTTTGCTTCACAAGCGAAGTTGAGCTAATTCAAAAAATTAGCACAGCAATCCACTGCACGCGCATCCGCTACAAAGCTGTTGCTTGCGCCAAAATGCTGACTTAGCGTCTAGCACACCTTAGCACAAGCAATAACCAATACTTGAATGTCTTTGTTGTGTTGATGCGGTAGCGAATTAATTGCTTTAATATTACAACTTTACAAAGTAGGTCTTCAGTTTGCATCTTATCGTGTCCGCATCTGGTTAAAAAATAACAAACAATATAATTGGCGCCCGAGCTAAAAAAAAAGCTTAGCATAGAATTAGTTAAAGATAAAATTTAAATTGCTTTAAAATTTTGAAACTTAAGAAAGAAGAACAAAAAGCAAAAAGTTTTTAAATTAAAATTTTAAAAAAGTTTTAAGCTAGAAAGTAACACTAAATAACTTTAAACATTAAAACACCACCAAAATGCCAAACGTTTAAAAATTGAGAAAAGCTAAGAGCTTGAAAGTGTCACTTAATAACTTTAAAAATTTAAGTGCCAAAAATTTTAAAATTAAAAAGGCTAAAAGCTTGAAGGTTTCACTAAATAAGTTTTTAAAATAAAAGTGCCACTCGTGCCACTAAAAATCACCAAACCAAAGTGCCAATCGTGCAACTAAAAATCACCAGACCAAAGTGCACTCGTGCACCTAAAAACCACCAAACCAAAGTGCCAATCGTGCCACTAAAAACCACCAAACCAAAGTGCCAATCGTGCCACTAAAAAGCACCAAACCAAAGTGCCACTCGTGCCACGAAGGCCACACACCGGACAGAAGACAGCCACGAGTACCGGCAGGAGGACCGAAGTACAGAGGTAAACGGACAAACCCCCACCGAGTAAAGTGGACCTTAGGATGCTGACTCAAGTAGTGTAAGTGATACTAAAAGTAAGGGAAATTTTTTTTAAATAAAATATAGAACATTAGCCAAAAACCTTGATTAAAAAAAAAAGAAGAGAAAAAAATAATAATAATTAAAAAAGGAAAAAAAGTTATTAAGAATTTTTAATTAAAAAGATAAAAAAAATTTTGGTATTATTAAAGTCTGAGTACGGAAGGCCTGCATCGCCTTCTATGCCTGAAAATCAATGTTTGGTAAGAAATGAGGACTCGAGCCAAGCATGGTACTTTGGATGTACGAGGCGGTGGTGCGACCGGTGCTTACCTATGGTTCCATAGTCTGGTGGGAAGCTCTAGGTAAGAGCTAAAATCTCACCAGCCTGCAAAAAGTCCAGCGCACTGCGTGCGTTGGTGCCATAGGGGCCGGACGCACTTGCCCCACAGCTGCTTTAAACCCCATTTTGCACCTGCTTCCATCGACTTGCATATACTTTGTACATCGTCAAAAACTGCACTGAGACTCAGAGAGTCTGGGTGTTGGAAGGATACTAAGCAAGGGCATAGTAGTATCCTAAAGAAACTTCGGATGCTACATTTAGTACCGAGACAGATTACTACCCCCACAAACTGAAGTTTGAGTACGGTTGTAATACCGTCATTCCAAGCAGAAACGAGTAGAAGAGAAACCCGGGCATAAGGGCCGACGACATCCAAATCTACACTTACGGCTCCAAGATGGAATCGGGAGTGGGGCCGGAGTCTTCTCTGAGTCCCTAGATTTGTCTGCATCATTCAGACTCCCATCGCACTGCAGCGTGTTTCAAGCAGAAATCCTCGCAATTTGGCAAGCCTGCAAATCACTGGAGGGCTTGAATATAGCTGGTATAGTTTGCATCCTGTCAGATAGCCAAGCAGCGATAAAAGCGCTTTCTTCGCCACACATTAACTCAAAATTAGTGTGGGCTTATAAGCGACTCATGTCCCAGATATCCACCATTCAAGAACTACGCGTTATCTGGGTCCCGGGTCATAAGGGGATAGAGGGTAACGAGAAGGACGAAGAGCTAGCACGCAGGGGATAATCGGAGATGAACGAGGAAATAACCAGTGTCAAAATAGGCATACGCTTAGCAGTAGCCAAGGGGAATATCCAAAGCTTCTACTTGAAGAAAGCACAAACAAAGTGGAATAACATCACCACCTGTGCGATATCAAAATCCATTTGGCAAACTATGATGGAAAGAGGACGAGAAGTCTTCTGAACAAATCCAGAGCTAACACACGCAAACTTATAGCATTTCCACATCATTAGAATCTTTGGCGATGCCACCCGCGCAAAATTAAAGACAATTTGTTTTAACCACCCCAGGCAGACATGAGTGCGGTGAATCCTAACCTTTTCACCTATCACTAGCCAACTAGTACGTTCAAGGTGTGGATCCTCACAAGGGGACCCTAATATAATTACATGCAATAAGTGAACAAGTAAAGGTGTCTAAGTTCGGGTGTAACCAAACATTATATACTCAGCGTGAGCTTCAATATAAATTTCATTTCAGATATATTACTTTTCTACATAACACGTGGCACCGCCCATTTAAAAAAAATATCTCCCCATTTCCTCTTACAATAAAACGTGATATCATTGATTCAAAACTATTTTTTGCTAAGTTATAGCTCATTATTCTAGTCTACGACCCTTTCAAACTTGTTTTATATCTAAGTTGCCGTGGTCTTTAACCGATCCCGTCCATTTTTACTAGAAATGCTTTCTGCTATAAGGAAAAGACATATGTGTACACAAATTCATTACGATATCTTAATTTTCCTTCGAGTTATGGCTCCCGAAACATAGAAAATTGTTTAGTCATAAAAGGGGCGGTGCCACGCCCATTTTAAAAAATTGTAGTCTTTTCCAATTTAATGTTATAATTCAATTTACAAAGTAAAATTCTATTGATACAAAGCTCTTTTTCGCTAATATATAGCTTATTATTTTCGTCTACGACCCTTTTAAAAATCTTCTATATAAAAGTGGGCGTGGTCTTTAACCGACCTCGTCGATTATTTCTAGAAATATTTCCTGCTATAGGGAAAATTTGAGTACCAAATTTTATTACGATCCGTTAATTTTTCTTCGAGTTATGGCTCCCGAAACATAGAAAATTGCTTAGTCATAAAAGGGGCGGTGCCACACCCATTTCAAAAAATTTTAGTATTTTCCAATTTAATGTTATAATTCTATTTAGAAAGTAAAATTCTATTGATACAAAGCTTTTTTTCGCTAAGATATAGCTTATAATTTTCGTCGACGACCCTTTTAAAAATCTTCTATATAAAAGTGGGCGTGGTCTTTAACCGATCTCCTCCATTTTTTCTAGAAATATTTCCTGCTAATTCAATTTAGAAAGTAAAATTCTATTGATACAAAGCTCTTTTTCGCTAAGATATAGCTTATTATTTTCGTCTACGACCCTTTTAAAAATCTTCTATATAAAAGTGGGTGTGGTCTTTAACCGACCTCGTCGATTATTTCTAGAAATATTTCCTGCTATAGGGAAAACTTGCGTACCAAATTTTATTACGATCCGTTAATTTTTCTTGGAGTTATGGCTCCCGAAACATAGAAAATTGCTTAGTCATAAAAGGGGCGGTGCCTCGCCCATTTTATAAAATTTGAAGTTTTTCCTATTTATTGTTACAAATACACTTTGGAAATGAAATACCATTGATATAAAGCTCTGTTTTGCAGAGATAGAGATTTTTTTTTGTCCACGACACTTTTAAAAATCTTTTATATAAAAGTGAGCGTGGTCCTTAACCGATTTCGTAAATTTTTCTTCAAAGTATTCCTTATAGTAAAGGCAACCTCTCTGCCGAATTTTGTTACTATAGGTTTAATGACTTTTGATTAATAACATTTGTAAAATTGATTTTATCACAAGTGGGCGGTGCCACGCCCATTTTAAAAAAATTTTTCAAATTTTTATCAACAATCTCAAAATCAGTCCACACGTCAAATTTCAACATTCTATGTGTACTATTTACTAAATAATCATGTTTGTTGTGTTTTCCAAAATGTTATATACATAAAAAGTGGGCGTGGTTATCATCGGATTTCGCTCATTTTCAATACCAACCTATTCTGGGTCCAGATAAGCTCGTGTACCAAATTAGGTGAAGATATCTCAGTACTTACTCGAGTTATCGTGTTATCGGACAGACGGACGGACAAAGCTCAATCAAATTTTATTTCGATACTGATGATTTTGATATATACTGATGATTATATATCTATCTCGATTCCTTTATACCTGTACAACCAACCGTTACCCCATCAAAGTTAATATACTCTGTGCGCAAAGCACTCTGAGTATAAAAATGAGTACAAGAAGTAATAAGTAATATATGCACATACGTATGTACATTAACCTGCGTCGATTTGTATGGACGAAAGTTAACCGATATCGCGCCGTCGATTTTTCGATAGGATTTGGGCTCAGGAAAAAAAGGTCCACTACGCATGCACAAAAAAAATAATTTTCGAGCCTGCGAAAAAAAAAATGGCGAAAGGGTAAATTTTTCGACCAAAACACTCCCCAAAACCCAAAAAATATTTTTTTATTTTTTTTTCAAAAAACTGTTGTAAAAACATTGGCGATAACAGTTTTTTGAAAAAAAAAAAATATTATTTTTTGGGTTTTGGGGAGTGTTATGGTCGAAAAATTGACCCTTTCGCCAGTTTTTTTTCGCAGGCTCGAAAATTATTTTTTTGGGTATGCGTGGTGGAACTTTTTTCCTGAGCCCATATCCTATCGAAAAATCGATGGCGCGATATCGGTTAATAAATCGACGCAGTCTAATGTACATACATACACACATATATACATATGGTATATGAATTACTGTAAGTAGGTAAAATATAGAAATAAAGAATAGAAGTTTAGTTATTACAAATAGTATTGACCAGCGATAACAATTATTGATTATTACATATCGAAGCTTACGATATAAATTTAATGAATAATACTAAGGGAATATCAGTCGCGAACATGCTTCAGACAAAATAAGCTGTTGTAATTCGTTCATCTTTCGTTTAGCACCATGGAATGTAGTACCATTGTCAGAGTACAAATCTCCTCTACAGTTCAATATGTAGCGCCTTTGTAGAAAAGCAAACAAATATAGAAAACGATGCCTTTCCAACTTTGGGTTTCGTCCCCGCGAAATCTTAATAGGAACGGGCCCAGCATAGTCGAGTCCACAATGAAGAAGACAACGGCTGGGTTGCACTCGTGGTGAGGGGAGATCTGCCATGAGTTGAGTCGCTGCATAAAACACCTCTTGCATGACAAAATTACTTTTCTTACCAGATTCCGGGCACCAAGTATCCAGTAACGTTGGCACAGATGTGGATGTAGCGAACTAAAAGTAGTGAACCAAAAGAACATTTAGGCAACAAAATAGGATACTTAGTATTTTAGTTGGCGTGATTGATGCGTCTACCGACGCGTAATAGGCCGTTCTGGTCTACAAATAGTGTGTACCGTATCAACGATGTGCCAATGGTTGATTATATAGTAATAGTTGATATTCAGCATGAAATATCGTCTGCTGAACGTGCTTAATGTCGAGGTTGGCTGCGTGTTGTAGCTCAGAAGAACTCAGTCATTCAAGGGGTTCACTTGTTCTGACAGATCCGAAGCGTAGGCAATAGGAAACAACGCGAATAAGACGAATCCAAGATGATACTCTGTTCAAAGGCTCGTCAATAACGTCGTCTTCGCTCGAGACGAAAAGTGATTAAGTTTTATTGGTTTATGCTCGGCGATAACTGATGAATTGTCTTGAGGTAGTGTTATATTTTTAGCTATTGGCCACTCAGCTCTGGGCAGCACAAGCCATGCAGGGCCACCCCACCAAAGTTTATGTGTGATGAGTTTTGATGGTGCTCAACCGCGGGACGCCCAATCGGCTGGGATTTGTTCGGAAGACTTGTGATGCCAATAACTTCGTGGGAGACTTTCCAATATTTCATTAAACGATTAAATACATAAGTCGTCCATCTGCGCGGGTGTGATGATAGCCAATGGAGTAGTATTTCCGAGTCAGTATAACAATATAAATTCTCAATAGTTACTCTCAATTAGCTTTAAATTAGCTTCATTAATTTCGTAAGAAATAATGCCGCGTTAAGCTCAAGCCTAGGTATTGATATAGGTTTTAAGGGTGCCACATGCATCTTCGATGCTATAATGTTTGTGCGATATTCATTATTTATCTTTATTCGACTGTAAACCACCGCAGCGTATGCAACAGATGATGTGTCCACAAAACCATGTATTTCGATTGAGCCTTCGCAAGATGAAATCCGGTGCGGAATTGATATTTCTTTAAACTACTCTAGCTCGTGTACGTATTGCTACGAGCGAGCGCACACCTCAAAGGGATTTCAGCGTCCCTAGTAACCACAGCTCTTAAAACAATACCTAGAACAAAACCACAAATGACTACACTATGCTCAATGGGTCGTATATTTTCGACATTTCCGATAGCACTAATCGCTTTGTCGGGTGTTTCACAAACATCACTGGTTTAGTTTTTAAAAATCCTAGTATTTTAACGAATGCGTCAACTGATTGTGATGTCAAATCAGCGGGATTATATTCGCATATTTTTTTAGGAAGAGTATTTAACAGCGGCCAACAGTTCGAGCAGCATTTCCGCAACGAAAAATTGGCTTTAGATAACAAAGAAATAAGTTCGTCTTTACGTTTAATTAAATCGTGTGCTGAGCTGCAGCCAGTTAAAATGTCATCTACATAAGCATCGTTTTGAATCACAAGCGACGCACGAACACGAACTGCTATAAAAGGTGATGCCGTGAGCCCGTATGTTATTGTCAAAAGCCGGTAATGCTCAATTGGCATATTTTCGTTTGTGTGGTGATCCTTTGAAAATCAGTATGCTTTTTCGAAACTCGAATGCCACGAAACATATTTTGTATATCTGCACAAAACACAAAGCGATGCTATCGAAAATGCAGGGAAATTGTGAAAAGATCTCGTTGTATAGGTGGGCCGACATGTAACCGCTGGTTAAGGGAGACACCGGACGAGTCGTTACTCGAACCATCTAAGACAACCCTACATTGTGTTGTCCTACTTTCCGGCTTCAAGGCAGCATGGTTCGGTAAATAAAAATTGTTTTCATGATCTTGCTCCCCTTCTTCTCTCGGCAGCTTTTCCATATGTCCTAATGTCAAATACCCCTCATAAATTCCACGTATTGTTGTTTTAGTTCGGGTATAATATGAAACCTTTTCTCCATGGCAATTAAATGCGTTCGTGCTTGTTGTAACGTATGGTGAATTGGTGGTGCGTCTTCTTTGAATAGGTATAAGGATAAAATAGAGCCTTATATAAATTAATATATGTAATGTGCTCTATGTACGTGGGGCTTAAGTTGCATTTGACAGGCGCGTGCAGTTGGCAACGCGGTGATAAATGCAACTGCAGCCCACGTCACACAAATAAAAGAAAAGAGTATAAAAAAAAACCGAAGGGTGGCCAATCCATTGCCGCATGCTTAACCTTCGGACGTTCCTTACAGTTTTGTTAAATAAAGAGTGCATATTTTCAAAGTAATTAAATTTGGCTTTTTAAATTATATGGAAACGTGGCGAAGACAACCGCCACGCTAAGCAATTTTCTAAAGAGATAATATGGGTTTGGAGGCGGCCCCCTCCACGGAGACAGCTGGAGGCAGGTAACCTCGACATAACGTGGCGACCGTGATGGTGGTGCGAATTTTTTTTCGAGCTTAGAATAAAAGTGGCAGTGGCAGTGGGTGAACGAAATTTTAAATCGGAATAAAAGAATTCCAAAAAATTAACATAGTTATAATAAAATAAACCTAAATCTACTAATAATTGAAACAGAAATAACACAAAGATCATTTAAATAATAAAAATTAACTAAAGACTACAAACAAATAAATCGAAAGTAATACAAAATTAATTATACTGTAGTTTCATAGTAATCCACTGCATTAAATTGTAGCTGGCTACTCCCATCTTTGGAAAAGTGCAAGATGCAACCATGTAAAATAAAAAGTTGTAAATAAAGTTTATAAAAAAGTGTGAACTAGAAAAGAAAGTTTTGTAAATACAGTTTAACATAAGAATAAAAGTGGTAACGAACTAAGAGTACAAAAGAACAAAGTTTAAATAAATAAAATAATATACTTTAAAATCTAAACCAAATCTACATTATTTGAAGGAATAAAATATCATAAAAAAAGTTGAAAGATAAAGGTGAGTGTGTGCGCGTGGCAGCCGAGTGAGTGCGCGCAGAACATTTTTAGCGGATCCATAAAATGGATCCTCGATATGGCGATCGTGGGCCGAAGCCCTGTAAATGGGGCGAGTAGCCGGAAGGAGGCAAGCCTCCCAACAGGCGTGGGAATTAAAAAAAAAGAGCCCACATAAAAATTTACACAAAAAAAAATGAATAATTAATAAAATACATACATACAAGAAAAAAGTTACAAAAGCTTAAAAATCAAAAATATACAAAAAAATACAAAATTTACAAAATCCCTACAAAAAAAATTTTAAAACATTTAAAAATCTAAAAAAAAATACAAAAATTAAAAAAAAAACATTTACAAAAAACCTACAAAATTTAAAAACCAATAAAAAAAATATAAAATTCAGAAAATCTAAAAAAAAAAATTTTTAAAAAGCATTAAAAACCTACAAAAATTTAAAAAATATGGAAAATTTACAAAAAAAATGCAATGAATTCACTTCAAATTACAAAACTTGCAAATACAAAAAAAAAATTTACAAAATTTTGGACTAACTCGTGGTAGTGGTTCATTGCAGGGTTTTTGGCAGTGGCAAGTGAGTGAAAAATGATGAATTTTATATGGATTGAAATAAGAACATTTGGAAGAAAAAATATACACGCATAATATAAAGACTTAATAAAAAATGGAAATACTAGGAATATTCAAAATTAATAATACGAGGAACTAATCGAAGCAGAAATAATATTATTCAAAAAAAAGAGTAAAAATCAAGTATTCGTTTTGGCATAAACTGTACTAAATTCAGTAGAAAAACGGCACTAGCCACGCCACCAGCATAGCGGCAAACCACCGTACATAAAAAAGAATTAGCGGAAAAAGTGACGTCATCCAACAGCAGCAGCAGCAGCAAACAGCAGCAGCAGCAGAAAAGCAGCTGAACAACAGGTACAGCAAGCAACCAATCGAGGCCAGCAGCAATTGGTATGGTGTGCGAAAATTTTTATTATTCATATTATTATAACATAATATTTTTCACTTTTCTTATATAAATATTTTTCAAACCTTATTATAAAACTTACAAACATATTTAAAAAAAAAAAAAAAATTATAAATAACATGATTAAAATTTTCCTTAAATCGGTGGTTCCGTAAAAAACCAAAGAGATTTTTTTTTGCGTAAACGGTGGTTCCGTGAAAACCAAAGATTTTTGACTTTAAAGCGGTGCATCCGTGAATAAACATGACATACATTTTTAAAAGCTTTCAAAAATACATACTTTCACAAAATTCTTTTAAAATATTTTCATAAATTTCCTTTAAAGGTACTTTCATAATTTTCTTTACTTAAATCAGTTCTATAATCAAAATTCAGATTTTCGTTTAATTACCGGATAATTCTTTCAGTTTTACTCTCTCAAATCCCACTTGTCTTTCAATTCTGCATAACTTTTCTAATCCACAATAACCAATTTTCGAATAATTCTCTCGTTCAAATTTAATTTCTTTTAAATTCAATTTCTATTCAATCTTCATAAACAAATTCCACATATCTTGCCACAATAAAATTTTAATATTTCGTCTGTTCGTTTCAACAGGTATGGACCTAAGAAACGGGAAGGTAGTTTCTAAAAATTCACATCCAGGTTGAAATTCCAAAAATTCAGAGCTAGATTTAGATTCCAAAAACTCAGAGCAAGATTTAGATTCCAATAATTCAGATTGCGATTCAGCTTCAACTGCATCTTCAATTGCTACCTTAACAAGTGAACATAATAAATTATCCCTGAGTGCAGACTTTTTGGATTTGCTGATCAACCTGTAATTCCAAATTCTAGTTTTTCTATCCTAACTCCGATTCTTAACGTTACAACCATGGCCACAATGGAGGACAAAAAATCGTTTATTAGTACTTGTGCCTCGATCATGCGAGAAAACTACAGTGGAGACCCGTTAGCACTTGGCTCATTTATAAATAAAGTTGAATTAATGGAAGTATTCACTAGCGAAACTTTAACTCCTACTTTCATTGCATTTTTAAAATCCAAGCTCGAAGGCAAAGCTCGCGAAGCCGTACCAACGCATATAGGACCAGTCAGCCAAATTAAAGAAGCGCTATGTAGTAAAATTAGGCCAGACAACTCGAAAGTTGTCGCGGGAAAAATTGCAGCCTTAAGAGTAACCAATAACAAATTTTCAGAATTTTCAAAGCAGGTAGAAGGGCTTTCTGACTCGTTAGAGCGCTGTTTAATCATTGAAGGTAGGACGCAGGCAAAAGCCCATGAGATGGCGGTTGAACAAACCATTAGCGTTCGTAGATTAAATAGTAGGTCAGATATGGTGAAATCAATCGTTGAGTCAACAACCTTCAAAAATTCAAAGGACGTTGTAGCGAAAATGATTATAGAGTGAGAACAGGAAGTTAAAGAGCGGCAAGTGTTAGCGTTTCGGTCACGTCCGATAAGATATAGTAATTTCCGTGGAAATTCCAAAGGCAACAGTAATTTTAGATACAACAACAATAGTAATTTTCGATTTATATATATAATAACGCAAATAGGCAACACAATAATACAAATTTCCGATATAACAATTATAACAGAGGCAATAATCGCAATTACAATAGAGGCAATAGCAATTCCAACAATAACAATAATAATCGGTCCGTAAATAACAGAAATTCCAATAATCAGGGTTCAAATTCTAGAAATTCAGCCAATGTTCGTTCTTTAAATGCCGAAGCCCCTCAGGCGCGAACACTGAGGGAGCAGGAGCAATTCGACTAAATACTTCTCAGTCAATATATTGTCTAAATTTAAATTTTTCCGATTTCATCGAAGTCGCTTGTAGCGATTCTCATAAAATATGTTCTTCTCTAGTAGATTCACAGGCAGAAATTTCATTAATAAAAATTTCCAGTTTGGCAAACAATGTAATAGTAGACGATAGTAACGTAATAAATATAACAGGCGTAACAACAGACACGGTAACAACACTAGGAACAGTTAATACAAGTATAATTGCATCAAATACATTTTTTCCTCTGACTCTCCACGTTGTCAATGACAACTTTATTATTCCTTCGGACGGTATAATAGGGAAAGACTTTCTAAAAACGAAGAAATGCATAATCAATTATGCTAATGACACAATTACATTCGGACAAGGGACAGAAAAGGTAAATATTTCAATTTTGCATGGCACTTCCATTCCACCAAGATGCGAAGTTTTTCGTGTTTTTAGTTTGAAAAATTCGACAAGTCCAGTTTTTGTAAATTCTCAGGAACTTTGTAACGGTGTTTTCACAGCAAGATGTATCGTTGTTTAAGCGACTTAAACTATGACTTTTTTTCTTTCGTTTGTTTCATTAGCCATTGAGTGTGCTTGTAATTCTCAACTTGTTAGTGAAATATTCTAAAGATATAGTTTTAACAAATTTTGATTTTTGGCGACCTTTAAATTTAACAATTTTTTCTTCAAACTGGCTCTAGGTCAATAAATTAAACAAGTTGTTGTTGTTTTTGTTCCAATATATTTCGATCTCCAACGGAGATCGTCATCGGGGACTACAATAATAAAGAAATAAACACTTTATTTTACACAATTTATCACAGGCAAATTTATATATATGTATGTATAAACATATTAGCATTACTGCAAACATACATACATTAGTTCAGATGTTAGGTGGCCAGCGTCTGTTCGAGATGCTGTTGTTGAACTGATTTTCGCGAGTCAAGTAAGTGGCGGTAGATGTGTGCACACATTTCAGAGTCTTTCTTGTAGTTCAATCTTTTGTTCTCGTCCGTGTCTATTATGTGGAGCATCTCCAAAGTAAAGCGTTTGTTGTAATGCTGTTCTTGCTGTAGTATGCTCGCAGCGTCAAAGTCTGGTTTATGTCCGCTCTCCGCACAGTGGGCCGCAAGTGCTGTTTTATGTGTATTGCTTGATTGTAAACATTTGATGTCAGATCGGTGCCCTGCTATTCTTGTTTTTAACTTATTTTTCGTTGTGCCAACATATTCTTTCGCACAAATGTTATCTCCGTCTCCTGCACATGGTATCTTGTATACAATATTGTTTTTCTCCATCGTTTCTAATTTACTTTTCATATTCTTGAAAAATATTTGGTTTGTGTACGCCGGTTTGTGTGCAATTCCGATTCTTTCTTTATCATAACTATTTGAGCATTGTAATCTTTCGGAAAAGCCAGGTATTTATATAATAGATTTATATGTGATCGGTTTTTTACCTTCGATTTTTGATTTGGTACCCTTATGATGCGTGTTTATCAACCTACGTATTACCCCGGGCGGGAAATCGTTCATCTTGAGAATGTGCTCGATACGTTTTTTATTCTCAGGGTGAAAAAAGAAGAACAGGAATCCGCGAGAACGAAAATATCATTGCTTATAAAAGAGTCGATGACAAAGCGAAGAGGTGACAAAACAGATATGGCCATCAAAGATACAGTGGAGCGAACGCGAAGATTTCTGAACAAAAATAAAGAAATTGTAATTTTAAATGCAGACAAGGGAAACGTGACCGCCGCTATGGAGAAAACAGAGTACAGGTTAAGAATGGACAACATATTGAATGATATGTCAATATATCGAATTTTACGCCAAGATCCGAAACTAAGATTACAGACCAAAAACAACCAATTAGTAGAAAAATTACATAAATTAGGTCTTATAACAAAAACAGAAAAATATAAAATGACCACGCACACAGCTATTCCACCCCGAATATATGGTTTACCAAAAGTTCACAAGGAAAATATGCCATTAAGACCCATTTGTTCCATGATAAATGCTCCGTCCTATAATTTATGTAAGTACTTGACTAATATTTTAAAAAACTTGACGATGAAATCGGTGTTCAATGTTAAAAGTGCAATAGAATTTAAGGACAAAGTCAATGACAACTATATATGTGATGATGAGCGTTTTGTATCGTTTGATGTTATATCACTATTTCCAAGTATACCAACAGACTTTGCTATACAGGCGATTCGGGCGAAATGGGAGGAGATTAAACAATATACGGATATGCCTAAAAATCTTTTTATGGAAATAGTGACGTTTTGTATTTGTGAAAATAGATATTTTAAGTACGAGGAACGAATATATACGCAATTAAAGGGTCTTCCAATGGGATCTCCGGCATCACCGATTGTCGCCGACATTGTAATGGAAGAAATTTTAGGAAAAGTAGTAAAGAACACGAGACTACTTAGTAAATACGTAGACGATGTGTTTGCATTAGTAAAGGAGGATAAACTGGACGAAACCTTCGATTTGCTAAATTCATACCACAAAGATATACAATTCAAGATGGAGTTGGAAAAAGATGGCAAATTACAATTTTTAGACTCCTTGGTATGTAAAATAAGCAATAAAATTAAAGTAGATTGGTACCAAAAGCCTACATCTTCAGGACGTATTATAAATTATTTATCTAAACATCCGAAAAGTATGATTTTTAATACAGCGAAAAATTTTATCCGGCGAGTTTTAGATACTAGTGATTCAATTTTTCACCCTGAGAATAAAAAACGTATCGAGCACATTCTCAAGATGAACGATTTCCCGTCCGGGGTAATACGTAGGTTGATAAACACGCATCATAAGGGTACCAAATCAAAAATCGAAGGTAAAAAACCGATCACATATAAATCTATTATATATATACCTGGCTTTTCCGAAAGATTACAATGCTCAAATAGTTATGATAAAGAAAGAATCGGAATTGCACACAAACCGGCGTACACAAACCAAATATTTTTCAAGAATATGAAAATTAAATTAGAAACGATGGAGAAAAACAATATTGTATACAAGATACCATGTGCAGGAGACGGAGATAACATTTGTGCGAAAGAATATGTTGGCACAACGAAAAATAAGTTAAAAACAAGAATAGCAGGGCACCGATCTGACATCAAATGTTTACAATCAAGCAATACACATAAAACAGCACTTGCGGCCCACTGTGCGGAGAGCGGACATAAACCAGACTTTGACGCTGTGAGCATACTACAGCAAGAACAGCATTACAACAAACGCTTTACTTTGGAGATGCTCCACATAAAAGACACGGACGAGAACAAAAGATTGAACTACAAGAAAGACTCTGAAATGTGTGCACACATCTACCGCCACTTACTTGACTCGCGAAAATCAGTTCAACAACAGCATCTCGAACAGACGCTGCCCACCTAACATCTGAACTAATGTATGTATGTTTGCAGTAATGCTAATATGTTTATACATACATATATATAAATTTGCCTGTGATAAATTGTGTAAAATAAAGTGTTTATTTATTTATTATTGTAGTCCCCGATGACGATCTCCGTTGGAGATCGAAATATATTGGAACAAAAACAACAACAACTTGTTTAATTTATTGACCTAGAGCCAGTTTGAAGAAATAATTGATATAGTTTTAGTTTTTAATTTAAAATGGAGGTTCTTCGAGTAGAAGATGGGGTGCCAATACCTCAGAGCCCAGTGCTCGCCTCCATATCACATTTTTTAAGGGTTCTTCAAATAGAAGATGAGGTGGCTCATTAGAGCGAAACCTCAGAGCCCCCAGTGCTTGCCCCCAATGAATAAATACAAGAGGTTCTTCAAAGAGAAGATGAGGTGGCTCATTAGGGCGAAACCTCAGAGCCCCCAGTGCTCGCCCCCAATGAATAAATACAAGAGGTTCTTCAAATAGAAGATGAGGTGGCTCATTAGAGCGAAACCTCAGAGCCCCCAGTGCTCGCCCCCAATGAATAAATACAAGCGGTTTTTCAAAGCAAAACAAGGTGGCTCATCCCGCAGCCAATACCTTGGAGCTCCCAGTGCTCGCCCCCAATGAATAAATACAAGGTGTAACAGGTACATAGTGACCTCTCTCTAAATAAATTTAAAAATAACAAACAAATACATTAAAATAAAGATATCATAAATAAGGTGTACCCATGCTTTGCATCGTCCCGTTTTTTAAATACACCATAAATAAAGTAAAATAACATATAGTCCCTTAAAATAGTAATTTATAAAATAAAAAAGGTAATAAATTTAAAAAATGCTTGCTTCCAGTGGGCTTTGAACCCGCAACCCCAAATTAGATAATTGAGAAGGTGTTACTCACCGATTTCCTGGTAGGGTTGGTTGGGGAACGGCCTCCCTTTTGTGATGCGGATGCACCGGCTGAGCACGGCAGTAATGGCTCCCTAACGGCGGTGCTGGTCATGACGAGTGGTATTAAGGTTGGGCTTGCTGTCGCTATTCTTTCGCTGCACGGTAATAATTGCGGATGACTTCTGTCTTCTTTGACTGATCGAGACGACGGAGAGTATACCTACTACAAACGCACATGAATTGAATTGCACACAAGTATTAGCGATTAAAGATATTTCACACTTATTGTGATTTATTTTATTCCAATTTGTAAATGGCCGTAATACAACGACGTATACACGAATTTTTGTTCAGCTTTATACAGCTGATACAAGCACGCATTTTTATGCTACAACTTTCACTAGTAAACTTATGGGTAAAAAAAACGTGGGGCAGTTGAGGGCGAGCAGTTTAATATGAGTTATAAGGGAGTAATTTGATGCGCTTGTAGGCGTATGAGTCGTGGCACAGTGGATGACGTACCCGACTCACACGTTTGGGGTTGCGGGTTCAAAGCCCACTGCAAGCAAGCATTTTTTAAATTTATTATCTTTTTTATTTTATAAATTACTATTTTAAGGGACTGTATGTTATTTTACTTTGTTTATGGTGTATTTAAAATACGGGACGATGCAAAGCATCGGTACACCTTATTTATGATATCTTTATTTTAATGTATTTGTTTGTTATTTTTAAATTTATTTAGAGAGAGGTCACTATGTACCTGTTACACCTTGTATTTATTCATTGGAGGCGAGCACTGGGGGCTCTGAGGTTTCGCTCTAATGAGCCACCTCATCTTCTATTTGAAGAACCTCTTGTATTTATTCATTGGGGGCGAGCACTGGGGGCTCTGAGGTTTCGCCCTAATGAGCCACCTCATCTTCTCTTTGAAGAACCTCTTGTATTTATTCATTGGGGGCGAGCACGGGGGGCTCTGAGGTTTCGCTCTAATGAGCCACCTCATCTTCTATTTGAAGAACCCTTAAAAAATGTGATATGGAGGCGAGCACTGGGCTCTGAGGTATTGGCACCCCATCTGTAATGTAACTGCTTGGTCCGGGGCGAGAAGGGTGGCGGTTAGGCATGGTGGTAGCCCTGTTGAGGCTCGTCGGCGTTGAGGCGCGGTTCTTGCCACCTTCCTCGACCCACAGTCACAAAAACAAAATTATAATTAACATGCCTATAGGTGGAGATCAGGGACCAGAAAAGGAGTCAAAAAAAAGGGAAAGAAAACAATGGAAAGAAAGGAAAGCGGTAGGAGACCGTCCGTGTCAGGTGGAGTCATCCCTCCCCTCTTGCTCATGAGGCATGAACAACCTTGAACTCCACTTTGACTCCGATAACCGAGTGGAGTTCCCTTATCCTGACTTCGTCCGTCTGTTAAAGTCTAAAGTCGGGCCTAATACATGGTCTGTCAGTCTAGTAGCAACACCTCACTCATTCCTAGTGTGTCACAAGGGCAACACCCACACTAACACAAAGAGGAATCTACACCTGCATCATTCTTAGTACTATTCAACTATGGAATTTGAAATAAATCATTTTTTTTTCTAACTAGATTTATTTTTCACAATGTTTTATTCACTCTTATATGTCTAATTATTTCAACCTATGATTATGGGATCTTAAGTTATCTATTTCTACCCTGAACCAAAATATTAAATGTTAATCTATTTATGAATTCAAAAAAAAACATAGACAAAGATTTGAATGATAAGAAAAAAAAATGTGAAACTTTCTAAAGGAACACCCTTTTCACAATTCAAGATGTGGGATTGATACAAATTTGAGAAAAAAATTTAATTAACTTAAAACTAGAATAAAGAAATGCAATAAACAAATTAAACCTATTAATAGACCACCCTTTACCTATCTCACCTAATATAATTCAAAAAGTGTCGTGAGTGTTTCTTAGCAGTGATCCACTAATGTGTATCAGTATGTAATATAATAAAAATAAAAAAATGTGTAAAGGGCGCAAAAAAAAAGAGAATAAACAAGATTTATCAATGTATCATATTACCAATCGTGGAAGTCACCACGCTCATCTGCAGACTAGGTACCAAGGCTGGAGCGGCGGGCGGCTGAAAGTAAAAAAGAAAAGAAACAAATAGGAACAACAATCCTAGTGGATATCCTACTCTATTATACAGAACTAAGTGTCCACATGGGCTGGCTTGTAATTTTCACCACATGAAACTTTTAGTTCCGGTTTGTACAGAAAAACATGCGTATACACATTCGTAGTGCTCGCGTAAATTATTATAAAAAAATATAAAGAAAATATTAATAAATTAATTTTATCTATGTAGTAAGTTAGATTAGTGTTATAAATTCAGTTTTGCCAAGAAAAAAAGAAGGAAATAAAAAAACGCAATAAAAAAGGTAATTAAACGAATGTACAAATTTTCTATTGCGTATTCTAGCAAATCCTCGTGGCCTGCAACATGGACTTCCTAAGTTCATAATTTACCTTCACGGGAAGGTAATAACTAGTTTTCTTTTCTTTTGAAAGACAAAAAAAATTCAAGGAAAAGAATCAATGAAAAGAAAAAGCAACAAAAACTCAAAAAGTGCAAGAAAATTAATACCGATAGTTCAGCGTGGCTGTCTATCAGATAAAATAAGAGAAATTCATGTACAAGGTGAGAAAGGAATTATGAACATATACATATTTCTATAAAATACTTAAAGTACAAAGTTATAAAAAGTTTAAAGAAAGGTCGAACCCGGCGAAGTTATGTCGGTCGCCCTGTGTTGAGTTGGTGATGTGGTTAAAAGTGGTGCGCAGCGCACTCTCCCTATTAGCGATCTACAGACAGTCAGTCGCTCATTTGCTCACTTGCTCACTTACTTGGTTATTGCCAGTCCAAACTAGCAATGTTATTTATAAGTTGTGATGCGATGATATGTAATGTGATGGAATGGGGTATGCTGTATGCTGTGATGTGATATCGTGCTGTAATGTGATGTAGTGATGTGATGTGACGTCGCCTGATGGTGTTGTGTCGCGCCGCCGTTTTGCGTTCTTATAAGATGGGTTTTATAGGTTGGTGGTAAGTGTCGCAATAGGCGTGGATCCACCTCTGGCTGCTTGCGGCTTATACTTAGTAGTGTTTGTGCTTACCGTGTTTGTTGATGTACTGTTGTTAGTGTTTAGTGATGGTTTTTTTCTGTTGATGATGTGTAGCATTTATGTGTATTGCTCGCAGTGTTAGAGGTGGTTGGTGTGTGGTATTGCCTGTTGTTGCTAATGTTGCGTGGTTTTGTGGTGTACTTGCTTGTGTGGAGAGGTGGTTGTTGAGCGATGTTACCCGGGTTTATCATTAATGTCGTGTGCCTTTGCGTGTATTTGTTATGAATGCAGGTGTTTTGTTTAACGTGATTGGTGCTTAATGTGCTTGTATGCCGCAGGTGTTGGGTTTCTATGGTATTTGTGGTTGCAGGTTTTGCGTTTTGGCTGGCGGGTAGATGTGTGGCTGGTGTGTGTTTCGCCTAGATGGAAGTGGGTTGATGTGGTGTTTGTGGTTGTATCTTTTGCGCTTTAGGTGTTTTACTATCGGTTGCTGGTGTTTGTTGGATGTGGTCGTATGCTGCTGATGTTGAGTTGATGTGTTTCGCCTAGATGGCGGTAGAATCCCTCTCTGAGGCAGACGCGGTTTCGGTGGTTGTGCTGAATCGGCTGCTGGTAATGATTCTGCTGATTGCCATGGACAGGGTGTCGTGTGGTTCCGGCACTTTAACTTTAGGACACTCACTATAGAAATGTATTTAATTATTTTTTTATTTTTCACTTCCACTCGCGAGGTAAGGCGTCCGTTCGACTCTATGACTTTTAATTTTTGCAAATGAAAAACGGAATTTCCCTTCTTTTATAGATTATTTGATTCCTGTTGCAACTCCCGTTTTCCTATCTACATTTTTTTTTTTGTTTTTGCAGTCAAATCCCCTTTCTTAAAAGTCACTCAAAAATCCTGCTAGGCGTCAAACATGTTGGCTACAACCTATTGTTTTGTATTTACCCACATACACACATAATATGCAGTTGGTTTGCAGACAATTGGCATTGTTACTTGCAGAGACAGTGGTGCGCGTGCGTGTAGGCGCACAGGGGCGTAGTTTGTTGAAAGGCTGTCGTTACAGGCTCGCATCCGCCGATAACGCCTGCATCATGGAGCGTGTGCGTAAAAAAAATTTTAACGCAGCCGCTAATCCCATCTTTTTCTGGCCCAACGTGTGGCTTCGACCCACTCCCAATGCCCGGCTTCATCTAATCATATCACTTTTGCCGCTTTATCTTCATCTTCCCTACTATTGCACCTTTTTTTTTTTTTTGTAAATTGAACATCTATACATATGTGGGCAACCACTCTACTACTAGGACCACTGGGTTTTAAAACTACTTATCTAAAATATCACAGGTTAATCATTTATATCTATATCACAGGTGGTCGTTTTCAACTTATATCGTCAGTCGTCAATAAAACAAATAAATAAAAATACGAAAAAAAAAAAATTTTAGCTAGAGGTGTATAATTAATAGTGTAAATAAATAAATGGTCAAATACATTAGTGACATGGTCCAGTTGATTGTTTCGTCAGTTGGTGTAAGTGGTCAAGTGGGCTTCAAATTACTATAGCTAATCACATAACAAAAATATCTGATACAGCATACTAATACGAAATACATTTAACACATATTACAAGTACTACATATAACACTCATCTTAAGCCGCGAAAAGGTCTTTTGCGTGGTACACGCCGATTGCCTTGCCTCGAATATCGCCTAGTTCGTACACTGCGTTGCCTATTGCTCTAAGTACAACGCACTTAATTTGCTTTGGGGCAAGTTTCACATTAAAATTGTCAATTTTGGAACTTTGTTTAAAATTACGGCGGTATACCATCTGCCCTACATTGAATGCTACTTCCCTGCTTCTCAGGTTGTATGTCTTCTTACTCCTTTCGTGTGCTAACTTAAGTTCTTGCATGATTTTTTCTCTGAGTATGTGCAGCCTGTCCTGCGTCGTTCCTACTTCGAAATCAGCATCTTTCAGCGCGCTCAATTTCCGGCATAGTTCATAAGATGCACCATGTTGCATCATCGGAATACCAAAGATCGCTTCATATGGGGATGTGTTAATTGCCGTGTGTAGGACACTGCGAAGTGCGAACGCTGCATCGCTAACATATTTTCCCAGTTCTTTTGGTTGTTATTGATGTAAGACCGAATTATTTGTAGTATGGAGCGGTTAACTCTCTCCGCTGCGTACCGCTGTGGCGAGTAAAACGCTGTCTTTATGTGCGCCGTTCCGTATTTTTGTAAAAACGAGGTAAACATTTCGGACGTAAACTGCTTTCCATTATCGGAATGCACATACTCAGGTACTCCGAAAACGTGGAACACGTCTTTTTCTAAATACTTCACTACCTCGGCAGAAGTGGCTTTTCGCATCGGCTTTAGAAAAACAAATTTTGACAAATGATCTAAACACACAAAAATATAAACGTTACCATCACACGTACGTGGGTATGGGCCCATAAAATCGACGAACAAACGTTGAAAAGGACGTTCAGTGAGGTGCTGCTTTCCCATGGTTGGCTTGTGGAAGGCATTTTGAGTTTTGTTGCTTTGCAGATTTCGCATGATTTCACATATGTATTTACATCTGCAACCATACCGGGCCAATAATATCTATCGCGGACACGCGATAGGGTCTTATGGATCCCACAATGACCAGCTGAAGGTGACGCGTGCGATAACTCTACCAAATTCCTCCGCAGCTCTACCGGGACCCAGAGTTTCCAGGCATGGTCCTCCTGCGGTTCGTCTCCTCGGTTAAATTGTGTTCGTCTGTACACGTACCCGTCTGATACACAGAGTTCTGGTAATCTGTCTTGGTTCTCTGTTATAGTCTTTTGTAACTCTGTATACTCGGGCGACTTGAAAGCTTCTGCGTTAATGTCAATATCCAATCTTCTATCCAGAATGTCGATCTCGTCCATGTCCATTCGCGATAGGGCATCGGGCACTACGTTTTGGGTCCCTTTACGGTGTTCTATCTTAAAATCATACGCCTGTAGCTTAAGGCTCCACCTTGCCAGTCGGCCCGAGAGATCCTTTTGGCTCATGAGCCACTTCAAGCTCGCGTGGTCCGTTATCACCGTAAAAGGTAGACCCTCCACGTAGGGCCTGAATCTCTTTATGCTTATAACAGCAGCGTAGCATTCCAGTTCAGTGATGCTGTAGTTACGCTGCGCTTTATTCAGTTTGGCGGACACATACGCTATTGGTCGTTCGTTGTTGTCGTCGTCCAGTTGGAACAGTACTCCACCCACCCCGTCAGACGATGCATCACACTGGATGTAAAAATGTCTGGTGAAGTCCGGATGTGTCAGCACGGGTGCCGACATCAGGCTCTGTTTTAAACTATTAAACGCTTTCGTGGCCTCGTCCGTCATTGCACATTTTTTTATATTTTCTTTTGTAAGTCTGTCGTGTAGCGGTGCCGCAATCGTTGCATAGTCTTGTATAAACCGTCTGTACCATCCCGTCATCCCTAGGAACCTTCTGAGCTGCTTCGGGGTTCGTGGTTCGGGAAAGTCCCTCATCGCCGCTATTTTGCTGTCATCTGTCCGGATGCATCCATTCCCGACCACGTATCCGAGATATCGCACCTCCTTGTAACAGAATTTACTCTTTTCAACGTTGATCGTCAATTTTGCATCTCGAAGACATTTAGCTACAACAGATAACAAATATAAGTGGGACGAAAAATCTTCGGAACAAACAAGTAAGTCATCTAAATAAACAAACACTGATTCACGTAGGGAAGCGGGTATAACTTTGTCCATTAAACGACACATACGCTGCGCAGCGTTGCATAGGCCAAAGGGCATGACCGTAAAATGGTACAAAGGTCTGCCAGGCACCGTAAAAGCCGTCTTTTCTCTAGACTTTGTCTCTAATGGTATTTGCCAAAACGCGTCTTTTAAGTCGATGGCAGATATATAGCGTGTATTTTGAAGTCGGCTTAGGATACCATCGATGTGGGGGAGTGGGTAAGCATCTTTTATGGTGCGTTCATTAACCTTACGAGCGTCGAGGCACAGTCTGTTCTTGGTTCCCTTGATACTTAAAGACACCGGCGAGTTCCAGCAGCTGTTGCTTTCTTCTATGACTCCCATCTCTAGCATGCGATCAAGTTGGTGAAATATTAATTTTTGGATGGCTGGCGATATGGGGTAATGGCGTTGCTTCACGGGTAGATGTTCATCCGTTACCTCAATCACGTGCTCCTCAATGTCTGTTTTCCCTAAACCAAGAACAGCGAACGACGGAAACTGTGCCTTTATGCTCTCTAACGCTTTACTCTCCTCAGGGCTCAGAATATGTTGCACCGCATCAAAACACAGGTCTCCCTGGGCGGGTGCGAGTTCTGATACCACGGCTTTGCTGGCCGCAGCACCCCGTCCCCTATTAATAACACTAAGATCGAAGGCCTGCCAAAAGTCAACCCCTAAGTAGACTTCCTGCTGTAGACCAGGAACAATCAGAAATTCGAGATCCTGCGTCATGCCATCCCATACAACTGGCAGCGTGATAACGCCTCTGACTGGTGTTTCGCCTCCATTTGCCGTTCTTATATTTTGGTTCCTGATTGGTAGGATCAAGTGCTCTTTTCCTTCTAACAATAAACTCGAATTCTTACCTAAACAGCTAGATCCTGCCCCCGAGTCTAACAACGCTAGAACCTCATGCCCCCCTATCTCGGTCTTGGCAAAGAATCTATTATCCCCTTTCACTGTGACGATTGTGGCTATTATTTTGCTTCTAATTCTCTTAAAACTTAAGGAGGACTTACATTTACTGTCCTTTGCTGCTTCAGCCGGGTTCCTAAAATAGTAGTCTACCGGCATTCCACAAGCAAAGCACAACATGAGGTGGAATGGAGACGGACAAAAGGATTGGTTTGGGACGCTACTAATACACTTACTTTGGTTATGGGACGAATCACGTACGTTTGGATCATAGGATGGAGGATGGGGTTTTGACGGATCACGGGAAGAGGCGGCCCGGGCTTCATTTTGTTTGCTCCTGAGATATCCCTATTGAAGGCTTCAACTTCTACTTCCCCGTCTACCCCTGTACTCCAAATTCTTTTGCTAACTTCTAGCTCGCTCACTCCTTTAAATCGAGCCCTATTCTCTTTCATGAGTTTTTCAGCTCGCTTGCACTCATGTTTTAACTCGGCTAGGCTCGATAATTTGGTGGCAAACGTTAAATTAGCTAAAAAGGGCTTAAGATTGCCTTTTATTATATTGACGAGTTCTGCTTCTGGAATCTTTTTCCTCAGTCTGAACGTGAGATCATGGACTTCCGCGTAGAATTCATCGAAACTCTCTTGTGGGAGTTGCTTCCGTTCCATGATCTCGCGAATCACCTCATAATCAGAATCTGCAGACTTAAATTGAGCTAAAAGCTCAGCCTTGAGGCGAAAGTAGTCAAAGCTCTTGTCGTCAGCATTATCTTCTAGGACCTGCCAGTACCATTTGAGAGCTACCCCGGTCACCAAACAGTGAAAGTCAGCTAGAAGCTGTTCGTATGTCAAATTGTACTGCATCCTCATCTTCTCTACTCGAAAGACAAAGCTTTCTACTGTCACCCCTTTGGGTGACCCATCAAACTTTAGGTGCCATTTGTTAAGATCGATTCTCTTCCTATCATACATGTTCCGGGTCCTCTCGTCTCGCTGTTCCCCCTCGTTAATCGTTTCCCTATTTTCTCGATCATTATTTCGACCTGGTGTCGAAGTTGACGCTGGTTGCGGTCGTGGCGCTGTTCCTTGCATGGACAATTCTACGTCAGCTAGACGGTTACTTAATCTTGACACATCGGCTCTCATTTTCCGGAATTCATCCATAGCTTCTAGAACGATCTGGTTTTGTTGAGATATCGTCTCCATAATGGCGTTGAAGTTGTCCATGTGAGCTGCCGGCTGTGCTGTTGCGGATCCGCGTTCCTTCTCTGTATTTCCGGTTGGCCGTCGTGATACAGCACCTCCAAAAGCACCCCCTATCTGTTGAACGTCCCCCGATTCGGACATCTCCAACAACGACAACTTGCGCAAAAAGCTAAGGGAATTATCTCCGTTATCCACTATTATCGAATTTGAGACAACAACCTCTTTCCTACTCTTTCCACTATTTTCGAGGTTAGCGAAAATCCTGGCAGAACAGCGGTTCAGGAAGTCAGTTGGCAGAAAGTCTACTGGTATCTCTATTCCCGTGTCTATTTGGGTGAATATAGAACCGGCCACTTGGTTTTCAAGGGCCCTAGTAATGCTGCGTGTGACCGGCCCCTCTCTGTTGCGACTAAGAATTCCTAACCCTGGCCTCGGTATTTCTTCCCGATCTTGATGATTATCCATACACCACATCGATGCGGTCCCGAATAAAACAACCCTAAGAAACGGAAATCAAAAAAAATATCGAATTCGAAGTTATCCCCTAAGATTCCAAAAAAAAAAAAATATATTTTAAGAAGGTGGAAAGATAATCAATTGATTTCGCGAAGAAAAAAAATTCAAAAAAATAAACGTGTATGTAATATTTGTATTAATATAAAAGGGTATATTATATAGGTACGATCTATATGTACGTGTGCAACCAAATGGGTTAGAATTCCCAGGTGTAAAACAATTGTATGTGTGTAAATCGGTATCTATAAAATAAAACTTCTAACTTCAATAAAATCCTATGAAAAAAATTAAAAGAAATGTATGCGTGTGTATACAGGTGATTAAAACAAAATTTCATAGATGTGAAATATTTATGTGTGTGGATATGCTTGTATATGTATGTTTTTGTAAAAAAAATTCAAAATACCATTAACCACTAACAGAAATTCAAGACGTAGCTGGTTGTAAGAAACCCTAGCTATCTGTGCTTTAATTCGCTACAAATACCTATAGTAAAAAATGTGTTAGTGAAATGAAAGTTCCACAAAAATACGTATATAAAAAGGCAAAAAAAAAAAAAAAAAAAAAATCACGATAGAAATTCAACTTCAAGGTTGAACCTAACGCTCTTAGATAACTAGATGTGCTTCACACAAAGGCTGAAAAACTTCGAACAAAAAGGAAATGAAAATTCAATGTATATACAAAATTTTAATTGAAAGGAAACAACACCAAATTTCAAAGTGGTATTTTTCTTTTTCCTTTTCGATATTGAACTAACCTAATTAAGTGACCTCAACGACTATATTGTTTTTCGGTTGAATGAATGTTGGAACAATAGGTCGAGAAAAAAAAGAAAGGAAAAAAAAAGGAATTCTATAAAAATGGTGGACAATTTAAAACTTCGATAAATATCTATATCTTAAAGTTTGTGGTTAGTGTGATTGGTGTTGACCTCACGAAGGAAACAAAAGTTAGATCGGTGTTGCTTTAGTCCGTCAGCATTCTGTCCAATGTCATGTCAGCTAATCCCCCATTCAATCCCTAGAGCGGCACATCGCCGGTCAGAGTACTTACTCCAGCCGTGGCTGCCTAACACCTATTTCAAGTAAAGAAAAAAACCCCAATTTACCCCCAGTGGTCAATAGCTATAAACCTCACATGTGGGTGGTGCTAGAACACCCACATGGCAGCTTGAGCTTTGCCACAGAAAACGTCTTATATTGCGCTAGCCTCGACTTCGAATACCACCTTACTATGACGTTGCGATCAAAGAAAGGGAACTTCGAAGTCGGACTAACACTACCCCCCGTCTAACTACCTACTTGTTACTCAAGCACAAATCACTTTCAGTCGTCTGAAAGTGATGCTACCCTCGTAACCCTAACCTGTCCGAGAGAAGGAAAATAAATTAATTTAAAAATTTAATTTGAAATGAGAAAAGTGAGAAATTTGTTAATGAAAGAAAGAAAAAGAATAAAAAAATAAAAATAGTAAGTTATGAAGGGAAAGGAAGAGGCGGGCTAATTCGTTGGTAATTTGAAGAAAAGAACTGAAAGAAAACTTAATAGAATGAAATATGAGAAAAAAATAAAAAGATGATCGGGCTATTACGTTGGGCGCCATTGTAATGCAACTGCTTGGTCCGGGGCGAGAAGGGTGGCGGTTAGGCATGGTGGTAGCCCGGCTGAGGCTCGTCGGCGTTGAGGCGCGGTTCTTGCCACCTTCCTCGACCCACAGTCACAAAAACAAAATTATAATTAACATGCCTATAGGTGGAGATCAGGGACCAGAAAAGGAGTCAAAAAAAAGGGAAAGAAAACAATGGAAAGAAAGGAAAGCGGTAGGAGACCGTCCGTGTCAGGTGGAGTCATCCCTCCCCTCTTGCTCATGAGGCATGAACAACCTTGAACTCCACTTTGACTCCGATAACCGAGTGGAGTTCCCTTATCCTGACTTCGTCCGTCTGTTAAAGTCTAAAGTCGGGCCTAATACATGGTCTGTCAGTCTAGTAGCAACACCTCACTCATTCCTAGTGTGCCACAAGGGCAACACCCACACTAACACAAAGAGGAATCTAGACCTGCATCATTCTTAGTACTATTCAACTATGGAATTTGAAATAAATCATTTTTTTTTCTAACTAGATTTATTTTTCACAATGTTTTATTCACTCTTATATGTCTAATTATTTCAACCTATGATTATGGGATCTTAAGTTATCTATTTCTACCCTTAACCAAAATATTAAATGTTAATCTATTTATGAATTCAAAAAAAAACATAGACAAAGATTTGAATGATATGAAAAAAAAAGTGAAACTTTCTAAAGGAACACCCTTTTCACAATTCAAGATGTGGGATTGATACAAATTTGAGAAAAAAATTCAATTAACTTAAAACTAGAATAAAGAAATGCAATAAACAAATTAAACCTATTAATAGACCACCCTTTACCTATCTCACCTAATATAATTCAAAAAGTGTCGTGAGTGTTTCTTAGCAGTGATCCACTAATGTGTATCAGTATGTAATATAATAAAAATAAAAAAATGTGTAAAGGGCGCAAAAAAAAGAGAATAAACAAGATTTATCAATGTATCATATTACCAATCGTGGAAGTCACCACGCTCATCTGCAGACTAGGTACCAAGGCTGGAGCGGCGGGCGGCTGAAAGTAAAAAAGAAAAGAAACAAATAGGAACAACAATCCTAGTGGATTTCCTACTCTATTATACAGAACTAAGTGTCCACATGGGCTGGCTTGTAATTTTCACCACATGAAACTTTTAGTTCCGGTTTGTACAGAAAAACATGCGTATACACATTCGTAGTGCTCGCGTAAATTATTATAAAAAAATATAAAGAAAATATTAATAAATTAATTTTATCTATGTAGTAAGTTAGATTAGTGTTATAAATTCAGTTTTGCCAAGAAAAAAAGAAGGAAATAAAAAAACGCAATAAAAAAGGTAATTAAACGAATGTACAAATTTTCTATTGCGTATTCTAGCAAATCCTCGTGGCCTGCAACATGGACTTCCTAAGTTCATAATTTACCTTCACGGGAAGGTAATAACTAGTTTTCTTTTCTTTTGAAAGACAAAAAAAATTCAAGGAAAAGAATCAATGAAAAGAAAAAGCAACAAAAACTCAAAAAGTGCAAGAAAATTAATACCGATAGTTCAGCGTGGCTGTCTATCAGATAAAATAAGAGAAATTCATGTACAAGGTGAGAAAGGAATTATGAACATATACATATTTCTATAAAATACTTAAAGTACAAAGTTATAAAAAGTTTAAAGAAAGGTCGAACCCGGCGAACTTATGTCGGTCGCCCTGTGTTGAGTTGGTGATGTGGTTAAAAGTGGTGCGCAGCGCACTCTCCCTATTAGCGATCTACAGACAGTCAGTCGCTCATTTGCTCACTTGCTCACTTACTTGGTTATTGCCAGTCCAAACTAGCAATGTTATTTATAAGTTGTGATGCGATGATATGTAATGTGATGGAATGGGGTATGCTGTATGCTGTGATGTGATATCGTGCTGTAATGTGATGTAGTGATGTGATGTGACGTCGCCTGATGGTGTTGTGTCGCGCCGCCGTTTTGCGTTCTTATAAGATGGGTTTTATAGGTTGGTGGTAAGTGTCGCAATAGGCGTGGATCCACCTCTGGCTGCTTGCGGCTTATACTTTGTAGTGTTTGTGCTTACCGTGTTTGTTGATGTACTGTTGTTAGTGTTTAGTGATGGTTTTTTTCTGTTGATGATGTGTAGCATTTATGTGTATTGCTCGCAGTGTTAGAGGTGGTTGGTGTGTGGTATTGCCTGTTGTTGCTAATGTTGCGTGGTTTTGTGGTGTACTTGCTTGTGTGGAGAGGTGGTTGTTGAGCGATGTTACCCGGGTTTATCATTAATGTCGTGTGCCTTTGCGTGTATTTGTTATGAATGCAGGTGTTTTGTTTAACGTGATCGGTGCTTAATGTGCTTGTATGCCGCAGGTGTTGGGTTTCTATGGTATTTGTGGTTGCAGGTTTTGCGTTTTGGCTGACGGGTAGATGTGTGGCTGGTGTGTGTTTCGCCTAGATGGAAGTGGGTTGATGTGGTGTTTGTGGTTGTATCTTTTGCGCTTTGGGTGTTTTACTATCGGTTGCTGGTGTTTGTTGGATGTGGTCGTATGCTGCTGATGTTGAGTTGATGTGTTTCGCCTAGATGGCGGTAGAATCCCTCTCTGAGGCAGACGCGGTTTCGGTGGTTGTGCTGAATCGGCTGCTGGTAATGATTCTGCTGATTGCCATGGACAGGGTGTCGTGTGGTTCCGGCACTTTAACTTTAGGACACTCACTATAGAAATGTATTTAATTATTTTTTTATTTTTCACTTCCACTCGCGAGGTAAGGCGTCCGTTCGACTCTATGACTTTTAATTTTTGCAAATGAAAAACGGAATTTCCCTTCTTTTATAGATTATTTGATTCCTGTTGCAACTCCCGTTTTCCTATCTACATTTTTTTTTTTTTTTGCAGTCAAATCCCCTTTCTTAAAAGTCACTCAAAAATCCTGCTAGGCGTCAAACATGTTGGCTACAACCTATTGTTTTGTATTTACCCACATACACACATAATATGCAGTTGGTTTGCAGACAATTGGCATTGTTACTTGCAGAGACAGTGGTGCGCGTGCGTGTAGGCGCACAGGGGCGTAGTGACATACTCGAGAATCTTGGCAGAGCCAAATAGTTTTATACTTTAGATCTTTTTCCTGGTTTTCACCAAATACCCCTTCACCCTAAATCTAGAGACGTAACTTCTTTCAGTACAGATCGAGGAGCTTTTCGTTGGAAAGTTTTACCTTTCGGGTTGAATATAGCACCAAATTCTTTTTCTCGTATGATGTCAACAGCATTTTATGGCATTTCGCCAAATCAGGCTTTTATGTATATTGACGACGTTATCGTCATTAGTTGTAGTGAGACACTCCACCTTAAAAATTTAGAAAAAGTTTTCGAAACCTGTAGAATGTTTAATTTAAAGCTGAATCCAAACAAGTGCAACTTCCTTCGTTCCGAAATTACTTTTCTAGGCCATAAATGCACGTCAAAAGGTTTGTTGCCAGATGATTCGAAAATAGACGCTATTAAAAGGTATACTAAGCCAAAAGACAAAGATGCGGTTAGGCGATTTGTCGGGTTTGCAAATTACTACAGGCGATTTACACCGAATTTTGCGTCTCTGGCAGCGCCTTTAAATCGTCTAAATCGGAAAAAATTTGAATTTGTTTGGGATGAAGCGTGCGAAAACGCTTTTGAAAAATTAAAACTTGCATTAATGTCTCCTCACCTTCTACAATACCCTGATTTCACAAAAGAATGAACGATAATTTTACTGATACTTTTTGTGAAATGCCTAAGTACAAGTTTATGACAAATTTTCGTGCGATTTTTCAAAAAAGATACCGCGAATAAAGTCGACTATACAATTTAATAAAAATAATAAGATCTCTAATATACAAATTTATGCGCATTTAAAACATAAAAAACTAAACCTACTTAATTTTGTGAATGCTAACGGAAAAACAAATTTAGATGAGTTATTTTCGAGGCTTGAAAAAGCAGCCGGCATCCACAATATTAAGCAGTTAGAATGGCCAAAAAACGATATATTTTTCAAAGAATTTTCAATTAGAAATTTTAAAATCAGCGGTAATAAAATTTTAAAATCATTACAAATATACTAACAGACCCTGTAGAAACTGTAACAGAAACAGAGCAAAACAAAAATTAATAACAAAATACTATTGCAAAAATATGGCAAGAGATATTGCGAAATTTGTCAAAAATTGCAATAAATGCCTTTTAAATAAAGTAAAACCAAAAACAAAGGAAAATCTTGTCTTGACTCCAACGCCCTGCAAACCCTTTGACATAGTAATTGTCGATACAATAGGTCCACTTTCGGAATCCAAATATGGTAACAACTTCGCAGTTACTATGATTTGTGACTTTTCTAAATACCTGGTAACAGTAGCTGTAACAGATAAATCAGCAAAAACTTTTGCTTGTGCTATTTTTGAAACCTTTATATTAACATATGGTACAGTGAAAGCTATTAGATCCGATTTAGGAACGGAATAAAAAAACGAATTATTCTCTGAATTGGTGTTGTTTTTATTTTTATTTTCGGAATTTCAAAAGTTATATCAAGAAGAATTTCCGAGCTCTAGGCCACACATATATATTAGTAATAAAAATGCAATTAATTATACCATATATGTTGTATTTATTTATTTTGTCGATATTTCGATTTCAATTAGAAATCATCTTCAGGGCTGTAAAAAATAAATTTTTCTATAAAAACCATAAATGCACAAACATTATCTAACACTTACACTTGTGAATGCACCTTGTCGACTAATTTAAAATTTCAGTGCAGAACACAGAATATCATAAACAGAAAACAAAGATGTACGCAGACAATAAACAGTAATAATAAACAAAATATCTGCTAACAACAACGTATATATTAACTTATTGGACACCCTCAGCATTATTGTTGCTAACTTCTCTTCATTACCAAATGTCTGTATGCATGAGCGATGTTGTCGGTGTCGCTCTTAAAATTCATGCGTATGTCATTAGGTGTATTGATAATATCTAGCATTTCGAGAGTGTGCCGCTTGGAATATTGTTTTTCTTCTTGCAATATTGTAACATTATCTAAGACCGGAGAGTGTCCCGTGGTCTTGCAATGTTGCGATAAACCCGTTCTGTTATCGTTAGGGTGGTCGCAATTTTTGATGTTCGATTTGTGAGCGGAAATCCTTGTCTTTAGTTTTGATTCAGTAGTACCCACATATACTTTGTTGCATACGTGGGACCCGTCGCCATTACATTTAATTTTGTATATTACGTCGGATTTCTCGTATTTTTCGATTTTGCTTTTTGTATTGCTGTATATTTGTTGTAGGGTATTTTTATACTGGAACGCGATTTGAAATTTTTCTTTGTCATACATGTTTGAATATTTTATTCGGTTAGACAAACCAGGTACAAATACGGCAGTCTTATATATTTTGTTTATGTTTTGTTCTTTGTTTTTATTCGTAGTGTAAAATTGGTGGTCATAACCATTAATAAGGTGGATCAGAAACTCGTTGTTTTGAAGTATTTTTTTGATGATGCTTATATTTTTCGGGTGATATATTCTATCGCTGATAGAGAGAACTCGCCTGATAAAATTTTTGGCAGTGTTTATTATTATACTCCCATCATGTTTCGAGTTAAAATTTATTAACCTCCCGGAAGCCGTAGGCTTTTTATACCAGTCAAAGGTTAGGTGGATATTATTTCTTAATACTACCGTGTCCAGAAACGGCAACATTCCATTATATTCCATCTCAGATGTGAATTTTATTGAGTTATGAAATGAGTTCAAGAGGCCCAGCATTTCTTCAACGGAATCGGTTTTTACAATAGCGAATAAATCGTCAACGTACTTTGTGAGCAGACGAGGTTTGTGCCGTGATTCTTCCTCAAGTTTCAATAGTAATTCCTCCATTACTATATCGGCTATTACCGGTGATGCTGGTGATCCCATAGGCATACTCGATCGTTGTTCATAAACTTTGTTGTTGTACTTAAATTATCTGTTATCTTTTATACAGAAGCGTACAACACTTAAAAATAGCTCTTGGTTAAGGGTTGTGTGGGGTTTTATTTGGCCCATTTGGACGATATGATCTCCATGGCATGGTCTACTGGGATACTAGGAAACAGGGACATAACATCAAACGATACCAGACTCTCATCATCATAAATATATGTATTCTTAATCTTATTCTTGAACTCAATCGTGTCTTGAACATTGTACTTGGACTCTGTAGTGATATTCTTCAGGACAATAACCACGTATTTACACAAATTATACGACGGAGAATTAATGGACGAACATATAGGTCTAAGTGGAGTTCCTTCTTTGTGATCTTTGGTAGTCCATACAATCTGGGCGCATTGGCCGTTCTGCTCATTAGTTTATATTTTTACTCATTTCACAACTCAATAAAATTCACATCTGAGATGGAAAATAATGGAATGTTGCCGTTTCTGGACACGGTAGTAATAAGAAATAACAACCACCTAACCTTTGACTGGTAAAAAAAAGCCTACGGCTTCCGGGAGGTTAATAAATTTTAACTCGAAACATGATAGGAGTATAATAATAAACACTGCCAAAAATTTTATCAGGCGAGTTCTCTCTGTCAGCGATAGAATATATCACCCGAAAAATATAAGCATCATCAAAAAATACTTCAAAACAACGAGTTTCCGACCCACCTTATTAATGGTTATATCCACCAATTTTACGCTACGAATAAAAACAAAGAACAAAACATAAACAAAATATATAAGACTGTCGTATTTGTACCTGGTTTGTCTAACCGAATAAAACATTCAAACATGTATGACAAAGAAAAATTTCAAATCGCGTTCCGGTATAAAAATACCCTACAACAAATATACAGCAATACGTAATATACAAAATTAAATGTAATGGCGACGGGTCCCACGTATGCAACAAAGTATATGTGGGTACTACTAAATCAAAACTTAAGACAAGAATTTCCGCTCACAAATCGAACATCAAAAATTGCGACCACTCTAACGACAACAGAACGGCTTTATCGCAACATTGCAAGACCACGGGACACTCTTCGGACTTAGAGAATATTACAATATTGCAAGAAGAAAAACAATATTCCAAGCGGTACACTCTCGAAATGCTACATATTATCAATACACCTAATGACATACGCATGAATTTTAAGAGCGACACCGACAACATCGCTCACGCATACAGACATTTGGTAATGAAGAGAAGTTAGCAACAATAATGCTGAGGGTGTCCAATAAGTTAATATATACGTTGTTGTTAGCAGATATTTTGTTTATTATTACTGTTTATTATTTGTATACATCTTTGTTTTCTGTTTATGATATTCTGTGTTCTGCATTGAAATTAGTCGAAAAGGTGCATTCACAAGTGTAAGTGTTAGATTATGTTTGTGCATTTATGGTATTTTATAGAAAAATGTATTTTTTACAGCCCTGAAGATGATTTCTAATTGAAATCGAAATATCGACAAAATAAATAAATACAATGGCCCGTAATCATAGTCGCTGACTAAAATACTCTTCAGTTAAAATCTTGCCTAAATTTAGAATAGCATTTAAAATATTTGTCTGTCATAGTCATATTAAACACAGATTTCAGCTAAAATTAGCATGTACAGGGTAACCGCATGAAAAAAAAGTTTCGATAAGCGTAACGAAGGAATTCAGCTATTTTAAAATATCACCCTTTACCTGCTGATATTTACAAAAAGGATACATACCGGCAAAACGACTACATTTATTTCGCCATTTTTCTATTTATTTATTTTTACACAAATTATTTTAAAATGCAGCAGATAAATATAAGTAGAAACCGAAAATGTAAGTATTTTAAATAAATAACTTCATTGTTGTTCTAGGAAACGAAAAAACGAGTCCGTGAGGGAAATTGGACCATAGGGGAAAAGGCCTGCTTGCGTCCCACATCATAGAGGATAAATCAAATGATGGTGCGATGATAGGAAAGAAGAGAGATGCATGGAACCAGGTTAAAATGACAATACTGGCTGCTGGCTATGAAAGGGAGGTCACAAAATTGCGTCAACAGTGGGCAAGGATGAAACTGGCACCAAAAAAATCATTTGGTGCCGAGCGGAGAGCAGAAAGAGCTACAGGTAATATTATTGAAGTGCCAAATGTGGATTGCGAAGATCTCCTCATTCAGAGCATGATAGCTCCTGAGTTAGAGGAGGATACTATTTTAATAGACAGCGACACATACGTGGTGGCGGAGCTGCACGACGATTCTGCAGATGCATTGGAAGAAATTTCCAGCTGCAGGGTGGATTTCGAAGCAACTCGGCCAAAATCGGTAGCCCAGGTTGGTCGTAGTACGGAGTTGGATCCAGCAACACAACCAAAGCCAAGAACCCACGTCGATCGCCTGCGACAAATTCCTCCATACAAGAGGAATGTCGTGGAGGAAAGACAACGGCAGATCCAAAAAGAAGCTTCGAATTCCGACGCTCTGTATTTACTACAAGAGAATCTTCTTCGAGCGCAAATTCAGTATCAACGAACCCTCGAGAAGAACGAGCAAGAGTTACACGCTTTCAGGGTGCAACTTCTCCGCCAACAAATCAACGGCCAACATAAAGGTGCACGCTAATGGCGATGCCCTCAGATAATGTGCAGTGGGTGCAGCTGTTTGGTAGTATAGTATCTTCCTTTAACTCAAGTGCTTTGTGTATGATCTGAATGGGTAGATATATCCACGCTGTCAGCAACTGCCTCTTTAATAATATTTCCAGTAGCAATGGCTGTCTTTCGTTCTGCGCTGAAAATGTTTTGAGCTGCCAATTTCAATCTTGGCCATTTCAGGCGATTCCATGATTTTTCTTCTATTACCTGCAACTAACATTGCCATTTGTACCTGCGTGTCTGCATGCTTCGAATTTTGTTCCAGTAATCGCATCATCATCAAGGTTTAACTTTCAATGATGAGGGTGTGGGAACGCGTATGCAAAATATTTTTTGAAATATTATATGCATTTATTTTTAGAGTTAAATTTTAGTTTTTTTTTACGAATTGATTTTTCTTTTAAATTATATAGTTTTTATTCCGTTTTTATTATTTTGCATTGGAGTTGTTATTTTATATTGTAGCTTTAAGATATATGACCTGCCTTATTTACACAATCTACAAACTAAAAAAAAAGACTGAATAATGAAATATACAAATATTCAATACTTACGTATATATGTTATTGTATTTGTAAAAAGAAAAATGGATTAAAGGTAATGTAAAGTCTTATCGACTGCTTCGTTGGGTTGCGTACAGAAGAGCATGGATACCAGCTAAAATTACATACCGAAACCGCTCGACTTTTTTCTAAAAATATTTTCATAAATGAAATGAAATTTACTTGCATAATATTTCGAAAACCGGTCAGAAAGGCTAGGTAGGTAGCAATTTTGAAAAATATCGTACCATAAATAAGATTCTTAAGAATATTACATATCATAGACAGTCTCAACGTGATTGAAGTACATTGGGCCCTCCCCAATTGGATGGGATCCATTCTTCAGTTGAAAAGGCTAGATAAATCCAATACTAAACCTTGGGAAACCAGCTAGCTTGGATACTCATATCGTCCAATATCTTTCCTATCGCCAGTACCCAAGACACTTGAAGCCGTCCTGTTTCCTCAATTCACCCCAACCCGCGACTTTCCAATCATCGGCACGACTTGCAAAAATTACATAGCACCACCACCGCGCTAAATGCCAACTCACAGATAAACTGTGGGCTGAATCAAAGATCTCTTCTCTATACAACGGTACTCGTACTAGACTTAAAAGCCTTAGTCAATCACAGCAAAAACTCCAAAAACTTATAAGGGTGCACCCATCATCGTCGTCTGAATGGTAGGCAGGCATCCGTACAGTTCAGGAACTTAACATAAAAACCTAGAATAATTAAACAGGAGGTTCCACGGGGTGGTGTCCTATCCCCGCTTCTGTTTAATTTCTACATATCAAGGCTGCCTTCCCCACCAGAAGGAGTTATTTTCATTTTCTACGCCACCGACTGCATAATAATGGCAACGGGACCTGGCCCTCTCATAGACGAGTTTGCTTTTAGAATAAACAGCTATCTCCTCAGTCTTTCTAATGTCGGTGAAACTCTAGAACAGGGGTCGAGCATCCAAAAATATCGGGAAAGGCGTTTCGACATATTATTATTAATAATACGAAGGGGGAATATACAAATTTTAACTCGTTCAAAAGATATTAACGAAAAATCGCGAGACTCCGAAACCAGGGTTGGTATCCATAGTGTTTTTTGCGCAGAACACGTTTCTGCGTTGGTGACCTTTGTCCACGCTTATAAAAAAATACTCTGGACGATCCACCAATGGGGTGGGATGAACATTAAATCCGTGCAAATTCCCTTTGTCCACACAATTTTTTCCTGTGTACAACAACCACACGAAAATTGCAAACTTTAACTGCAAATATTTCCAGACATAGATTAGATTTTTCTTTTCCGACTTCAAAATACTGTTGTCGACGTCAATACGCGTCGTTTGACACCTCTCCCGATAATGTGGACGCGTGTTAGCAGTCGACCCCTGTTACAGACTTTTATCCTGAGGAATCACCTCGTGCGACAGGTACTATCGCCGAACAAATCCACGGTCTCTCTGTTAACGACGTTGAAAGCGCAAATATTGGATGTTAACGTTGATTGTGTTACGCCACCGACTGTCAGTCCCCCAAAGATCTTATGGACAACGATCGATAACACTCTGACCTTTAAGACGCAGGCCACCGAAATTGTATACAAAGTACAAAGCTGGAACAAAATCCGCAAGTCGCTAGCCGGCAGCACTTAGGGAAAGAAACCTTGCTAACCACTTACGAAGCCATTGGCCGGCCGCTAATGTGCTACGCGGCACCAGTCTGGTCGCCTAGTCTTAAAAACTCTGGCACGAGATGGCTTGTTATGTTACCCTGAATATCGTCTACATAGTGAGGCAACGAGCTCAACATTAAAGAGCATTACTAATTATAAGGTAATTCTATACGACAGCATGACACTGCTAATACGCGTCCAAAAATATCGATGAGGTGTCAAAAGACGCGTATTTACACCAGTATTAATAATCCGAAACCGGAAAACAAAAATTTTATCTCTATCCGCAGATATTTGCAGTTGAAGTTGGCGATTTTCATGTGGTTGTTGTAATGTTGGTGTGCCCACAAAAAAAAAATTGTGAACATAAGTGTTTTGCTCGTATATAGTTTTGGTCTCCAAGTCGGTGTTGGACCCACCCAGAGTAATTTTTTATAAGCGCGGCCGATGGCCTCCAATGCAAAAAGGTGTTCTAAGCAAAAATAATATGGATCCAACCCACGGTATCAGAGGGACCCGTGGGTAATTTTTCGGTTTTTCGTTAATATCTTTTGAACTGCTTATTTTTGCCCAGAACACCTTCCTGCATTGGCGGCCTTCGGCCGCGCTTGTAAAAAATTACCCTGGGTGGGTCCAACACAGGTTTGTAGACCAAAACTATATCCGCGCAAAACACTTTTACCCACAGATTTTCTTGTGGGTACTATAAAATAATCAAAAAAACAACAACCACATGAAAATTTTCAATTTTTTTGCAAATATCTCCGAAACGAAATAAAATTTTGAATTTTCACCTTCGGATTTGTGATCCTGAGAGGTGCAAAGCACGTCTTTTGACACCTCTCCTGACATTTTTGGACGAGTTTTAGCAGTTGTGAACTAAAGTAAACAATTATCCTGGATTTGACCACGGTATTAATTATGCGAAGGAGGGGTGGGATACATAGTACTATTGCGCAGAGCACTTTTCTGTATTTGCAGCCTTTGGCGCACTTAAAAAAAAGTCTGCCGACATACAATAGAGACCTTTCATAATTTTTGATAAAAATTAGGTGAAAATATCTCCTCACAGAGTTAAAAGACGCGTAGTTTGACGCCTATCCCGGCATTTTTAGACGCGTGCTAGTAGTCGAGGTTGTATATTTAATCAGTGCACTATTACCGATTCCGGGTAAAATATAAAACTTTTAGATGAAATTTGGTGGGAAAATTAGTGTGCGATTCGTTTATGAAAACTAACTCCCGGTAAATTATTAATTATAGTTTTTATCAAAAATTGATTAAATTGGTTGCTTGTTGACTTTTCTTTATTTATTTACATGGATGATTTGTTTCCATTCAAAAATCATTTTTGACAAGCTTAATGCGTTCGAATCAAATCGCATGATTGAAAATCTTAGGACGTTCACACAACAATAAGGTACATGCGATATGCCAAGGTGTATCAATTATTAAAGATTACTAAAAATGAGCATTAATAAATTCTGAACGAAATTCCCTACCTGTGGTGGTACTTGGTACATTTTGTGGCGCATTGGCATTTGTTGCTGCTACGGGCTCTATAGCAGATTCAGCATCTAAAACTGTAAAGAAAAAAATACGATAGTACATCGTTTAAAAATTGATTTTTCTTTAACTTACATGTCAAATTCCGTTCCTTAGCGATGTTGTGAAGTACAGCAACAGCAATAATAACATTTTTCGCTGTATCCAAATCTACACGAAGACGTTCGAAAATAGAACGGAATTTCGATTTAATCTGTCCGTTTAGGCATTCTATTTTGCTTCGAGTGGCAATGTGTGACCTATTGTACCTATCATCAGAACAAAATTAAACATGAATAAATATGCACATTGCCAAGCATGTCGTGATGTGTATACCTGTTGTTGTTGTTGTTATAGCAATGCTCGCCTCACCTAATAGCCGCGACCGATCACAAATTGTCATCACTATCCTCTAACGGGAGTCCAAGGAAACGTGCCGTTTCAACAGGGGTGGACCATAAGGAAAGGGGTGTTAGAGGCGTTGGTTCCACATTACAATTAAAGAGATGGTTGGTGTCATGTGGGGACACATTGCAAGCGGGGCATACATTTTGTATGTCAGGGTTGATTCTGGATAGGTAGGAGTTTAACCTGTTACAGTATCCTGAACGAAGTTGAGCAAGAGTGACACGCGTTTCCCTGGGGAGTATGCGTTCCTCTTCCGCGAGTTTTGGATACTTTTATTTAAGTTCTGGATTTACCGGGCAATTCCCGGCATAAAGGTCCGACGCCTGTTTATGGAGTTCACCAAGGACCTGCTTGTGTTTTTTAGCTTCATACGGCTGGGTTCTCAGGTGCCGTATTTCCTCAAAATTCTTACGGAGGTGACTCCCTAAGCCCCTAGGCGGTGCTGGTTCATCAAGCAGATGTCTGTTGGGATGCCCAGGTTTCTGGGTATTCAACAGGAACTGTTTGGTCAGCATCTCATTTCTCTCCCTGATGGGGAGTATTCTCGCCTAATTATGCAGATGGTGTTCTGGGGACATAAGAAGACAGCCCGTGGCGATTCTGGGAGCAGTATTTTGGCAGGCCTGCAGTTTCTTCCAGTGGGTAATTTTTAGGCTTGGCGACCATATGGGTGACGCGTAGCACGTAATCGGCTGGCTAATTGCTTTGTATGTAGTCATTAGCGTTTCTTTATCTGTTCCCCAGGTACTGCCAGCGAGGGATTTGAGGATTTGTTTACGGCTCTGAATTCTCGGAACAATTGCGGCTGCGTGCTTACCAAAATGTAGATCCTGATCAAACGTCACACCCAAGATTTTGGGGTGTAGGACAGTCGGTAGCGTAGTGCCATCGACGTGGATGTTCAAAATGGTCGACATTTGGGACGTCCATGTTGTAAATAAGGTCGCGGAAGATTTAGTCGGTGATAATGCCAGGTTTCGCGAGACGAAAAAACTGGAGAGATCAGGGAGGTAGCCGTTTATTTTATTGCATAGCGCATCGATCTTTGGGCCTGGGCCTGTGGCCATTATTGTGCAGTCATCGGCGTAGGAAACGATTGTGACTCCTTCCGGTGGTGAAGGTAGCTTAGATATGTAGAAATTAAACAAAAGTGGGGATAGGACACCACCCTGTGGCACCCCTTGTTTCATTCTCCTTTGTTTTGATGTTTCGTTTCTGAATTGCACCGATGCCTGCCGACCACCCAGATTATTTGCGGTCCACCTTTTAAGACATGGGGGAAGGGTAGACCCTTCCAGGTCTTGCAGTAACGAGCCATGGTTGACCGTATCAAAAGCTTTTGATAGGTCTAGCGCTTCGAGTACTGTTCTATGGTGGGGGTATTGATTTAAACCGCAATTTATCTGGGTGCTAATGGCATTTAGCGCGGTGGTAGTGCTATGGAGTTTTCTGAAGCCAAGCTGATGAGGGGCTAGCTGCAAATTTGCTTGGAAATAAGGGAGCAAAATGGCTTCAAGCGTATTTGCCACTGGCGATAGGAGAGATATCGGACGAGCGTGTTAGCAGTCGACCCCTGTTACAAACTTTTACCGAGGAATCACCTCGTGCGACAGGTACTATCGCCGAACAAATCCACGGTATCTCTGTTAACGACGTTGAAAGCGCAAATATTGGATATTAACGTTGATTGTGTTACGCCACCTACTGTCAGTCCCCCAACGATCTTAGGGACAACGTTCGATAACACTCTGACCTTTAAGACGCAGGCCACCGAACTTGTATACAAAGTACAAAGCTGGAACAAAATCCGCAAGTCGCTAGCCAGCAGCACTTAGGGAAAGGATAAATAAACCTTGCTAACCACTTACTAAGCCATTGGCCGGCAGCTAATGAGCTACTCGGCACCAGTCTCGTCGCCTAGTCTTAAAAACTCTGCCACGAGATGGCTTGTTATGACACCCTGAATATCGTCTACATAGTGAGGCAACGAGCTTAACATTAAAGAGCATTACTAATTATAAGGCAATTCTATACGACAGCATGACACTGCTAATACGCGGCAAAAATATCGATGAGGTGTCAAAAGACGCGTATTTACACCAGTATTAATAATCCGAAACCAGAAAACAAAAATTTTATCTCTATCCGCAGATATTTGCAGTTGAAGTTGGCGATTTTCATGTGGTTGTTGGAATGTTGGAGTACCCACAAAAAAAATTGTGAACATAAGTGTTTTACGCGTATATAGTTTTGGTCTCCAAACCGGTGTTGGACCCACCCAGAGTAATTTTTTATAAGCGCGGCCGATGGCCTCCAATGCAGAAAGGTCTTCTGAGCAGAAATAATGTGGATCCAACCCCCGGTATCGGAGGGACCCGTGGGTAATTTTTCGGATTTTCTTTAATATCTTTTGAACTACTTAAAGTTGCGGATTATTAATACTGATGTCAAGACGCTTCGTTTGACACCTCTCTCGATATTTTTGGACGCATATTAACAGTGTTATGCTGTCGTATAGAATTACCCTAACTTAGTGTGTATTCGCCACTGGTCGTTTTTGGTTGTTTACTTTAGCTCACAACTGCTAAAACCCAACCAAAAATATCGGGAGAAGTGTCAAAAGACGCGTTTTGATCCCAGGACTTCGAATCCGAGAGCGGAAATTCAAAATATATTATTTCTGTCAAAAGTTATTTCCAAAAAACCGAAAAATAGCCCCGGAGCGCTCCGAAACCAGGGGTGGGATCCATAGTATTTTTGCGCAGAACACCTTTTTGCATTGGCGGCCTTCGGCCGCGCTTATAAAAATTACCCTGGGTAGGTCCAACAGAGGTTTGGAAACCAAAACTATATCCGCGCAAAACACTTTTACACACAGTTTTTCTTGTGGGTTCTACAAAATCATCAAAACAACAACAACCACATGAAAATTTTCAATTTTTTTGCAAATATCTCCGAAACGAAATAAAATTTTGAATTTCCACCTTCGGATTCGTGATCCTGGGTGCAAAGCGCGTCTTTTGACACCTCTCCTAATATTTTTGGACGAGTTTTATCAGTTGTGAGCTAAAGTAAACAATTATCCTGGCTTTGACCACGGTATTAATTATGCGAAGGAAGGGGTGGGATCCATAGTACTATTGCGCAGAGCACTTTTCTGTATTTGCAGCCTTTGGCGCACTTAAAAAAAGTCTGTCGAAATACAACAGAGACATTTCATAGTTTAGTAATAGTTGCTAATACGCTACCAAAAATATCGAGAGAGGTGTCAAACGACGCGTCTTGACATCAGTATTAATAATCCGAAGGCGGAAAATAAAAATATTAACTCGTTCAAAAGATATTAACGAAAAACCGAAAAAAGGGTAATAGTCTAGTTGAGGGGTCGACTGCTAATACGCAACAAAAAATATAGACAGGTGTCGAAAATTACGTCAACGTAAGGAGAAATGTGCCTAGCTACAGAGTTGCGTTAGCGGCAGTTTTAGTTTGAAGAAGACCAGCACCTGATTATCACGCACAATTTTAAAACCACAAACAAAAAATCAAAAGTAGTGGACAGTTATAAAATTAAAAGTACACTGTACAAGAAAGTAAAAAAAAGTTGTAAATAAAGTTTATAAAAAAAGTGGACTAGAAAAGAAAATTTTGTAAATACAGTTTAACATAAGAATAAAAGTGGTAACGAACTAAGATTACAAAAGAACAAAGTTTAAATAAAGGAAATACTATACTTTAAAAACTAAACCAAATCTACATTATTTGAAGGAATAAAATATCATAAAAAGAAAGTTGAAAGTTAAAGGCGAGTGTGTGCGCCTGGCAGCCGATTGAGTGCACGCAGAACATTTTTAGCGGATCCAAAAAATGGATCCTCGATAATACAAATGAAAATTTTTTAAATAAAAGAAAACTAATACTACGAATAAATTAAGCAGATATGATCCAAAAATCTTTTAAATAAAAAATATACTAAAAACTACAAATATATGAAACGGAAATAATACAAAACTAAATACTTGTAGAAAAGAATTTTTTTAAATAAAAGAAAATTAATACTACGAATAAATTAATCAGAGATAAAACAATAATCTTTGAAACAACAAAACCAACTAAAAACTACAAATAAAAAGAACGGAGGTAATACAAAATCAAAAAAGAGAACATTTTTTTGCGAATATCAGAATCACGCCACTAAATAACGGCATATAAACCCACGCCAATAGATAACGGCATAGTATCGCTATTTTCAACCAACGCCATCATCAGCGAACACCAGCAGCAGCGACAAATAGCAGCGGCATCAACACCAGCAGCGGCAGAAATTAGTATATATATATGTATTCAGTAAAATTTATTTTGCCTACGGTTTTTTTTTTCAAATACAATACATTAAACATTATAATTTTTATTAAATGCGGTGCGTCCGTATTATATATTTTGGATTTTTTTGATTGAAATAGTGCGTTCGTCTATTAAATACAACATTTGTATTTTTTTTTGATTGAAACGGTGCGTTCGTCTATTAAATACAACATTTGAATTTTTTTGATTGAAACTGTTCGTCCGTCTATTTGATATAATATAGGGATTTTTATTAAAAGCGGTGGTCCTGCACAAGGTAGGTAGGTTGAACTGGCCGGTCCATGAGGACCTCACATAGACTGATTGAGTCCGTAGTGTTACCAGAAGTTTGTTTTAACGACCAAACTGAAAAACCCTATCAAAACCCAGGACCTATGTTATACAATATTTCCGTCCTTTTGGCAAATACTAGAAGCTTCCTAGAACTTAAGCCACTTGCTGCTTCTGGATCTGACAGCTGTATCACTCCTAATAGCTGGAGTCTTAGCCTGGCAAGTGCAGGACACGAGCACAGAACGTGCTCGATCGTTTCCTCCTCCAACCCGCACTTCCTACATCTGCTATCACTGACCAAGCCTAATTTAAAGGCATGTGACGCCAGAAGGCAGTGTCCAGTCAGAATACCCGTCATTAGTCTGCAGTCCTCTCTTTTTAATGATAGAAGCAACTGTGCTAGTCTAAGGTTGTAAGGCCTACACATAATCTTCGACAATTTACAGCCCCGCGCTTGAACCCAAGCCTTTCCCGCTTGGTCGATCATGTGCACCTCTCGCCTTCGCTTAATCTCGCCCAATCTAATTGGGACATCTATGGAGCATGCTTCAAGGGATGCGCCCTTTTTAGCTAGTTCGTCCGCTTTTTGATTCCCATCTATTCCCATATGCCCTGGGACCCAATATAGATGTATGCTTCTCCCTGTCCCGATTCACTCCAGAGACTGCTTACACTCTAACACGCATTTAGATGCTGTGCTATGCGAGATTATTGCCTTAATTGCTGCTTGACTGTCAATATAAAAGTTAACACGGTTGCAGCTTAAGCTATTTTCTTCCAGGGTTTCTACTGCCTTGGTTACGGCAAATATTTCCGCTTGGAAAACGCTACAGTAATCCGGCAGCTTGTAGGATCTGCTTATTCCGGATCAGCGCAGTATACCCCAGACCCTACTCCTTCCACTATTTTGGAACCATCGGTGTACACATGTATCGCCTCGTCCGCCATTTGCGCAACCTTGCGCCAACCGTCCTCCTCTATTGTGGCCTTAAGATCTCCCTCGAAGCGCAGATAGGAAATCATGTAGTGTGTTCGTCTTGTGATTGATTGCTACTATGGCCATATGGTCGGCGCTCAAGCTGTCCCGAAGCACCGAGCCTGGTTGCGGTCGTTAACGCTTTGTTCTTTGCTACCAGGTCTACAGGTGGAATGTGCAGAATGGCATACAGTGCAGCCGTCGGGGTAAATTTCAGGGCTCCCGTAATGCAAAGCATCGATAGTCTGCATACCCCCCTTAATTTTTTCAGGTATCTTGTTTTTTGCGTGGCTTTCCACCAAACAAGTACTCCATAGTATAGAATATGGCTTACAATCGCTGTAAAACCCAATGAGAAAGAGAGGGCGATAGGCCCCACGTACAACCCAGCCTCCTTTTACATGCATAGAGTGCCGTTGAGGCCTCTTGACCCTCTCCTCCACGTTGAGCTTCCATGACAGCTTACTGTCTAGGATGATTCCTAGATATTTTGTGCAAGGTTTCTCCTGTAAGGTCACCCCTCCTAACTTTGGCCTGGTCCAATTTGGGACCTTGTACCTCTTTGTAAACAATACCATATCCGTCTTCTCCGCATTGACTTTCAACCTGACATTAGATGAGGTATGAATATCCCGAACCGCCCGATCTATCAAAGAACTAATCGTTGGAAGGCACTTTCCACTTATGACAATTGTAACGTCATCTGCGTAAGCCGTAAGTTTTACGGGTCCCTCATCGAATTGCCTGAGCAGTTGGTTGATGACCAGAGTCCACAGCAGAGGTGATAGCACCCCTCCCTGCGGCGTTCCCTGTCCACTGGTTTCGTGGCCTTGTACAATCCCCATTGTGATGTAATCTTTCTGCAATTTAGCATGCAGCCGATCCATCTGATTAAGGCAGGATGTACTTTAATGTAATTAAGACCATCCATAATCGTCCATATTGCAACATTATTGAAAGCCCCGGCAATGTCCAAGAAGACTCCTAGAGCATACTCCTTATATTCCAGGGATTTCTCTATGCTTATTACCACCCTATGCAATGCGGTGTCTACCGACTTGCCTTTGGTGTACGCATGCTGTGTTGTGGAGAGCAGCTTTTCATCCACGTTGGACTTTATGTACACATCTATCAGCCTCTCGAAGGTTTTGAGCAGAAATGATGTTAAGCTAATGGATCTATAGTCTTTGGGATACACGTGACCGGTCTTCCCCGCCTTTGGTAGAAAAGCTACACGAGCAGTTCTCCAAGATTGCGGTACATGATTCAGTCTTATGCACCCATCGAATATTATTTTAAGCCATTCCACGATCGCCCTACTTGAGAGTTGTAGCATGGCCGGGAATATACCATCTGGGCCCGGCGATTTAAACTTAGAAAACGTCTTCACCGCCCACTCGATCTTGGTATCGGTCACCAAGCCCGGCACTACTAGCTCCGTAATCGAAGTGTGAGTGATATCTGCTGGCTCTTCTAAACCGTTTCCCGATGGGAAATGTGTATCGAGAAGCACCTCAAGGGATTCCTCACTATTACGTGACCATTCCCCGTTCTCTTTCTTTATTAGTCCCTGGACTATGTTTCCCTTTGCTAGGACTTTTTCTAAACCGTGCTGTTTCGCTGGAGAACTCTATGTCCGTACAGAAACTTTTCCATAAGTTCCTCTTCGCCCTGGTAATTTCACGCTTGTAGACCCTCAGTAGATCCCTGTACTCGTCCCGACACGCTTCGCTTTCCGGTGTCTTTGCGAGCTTAAACATTTCTTTTACCTGTCTTTTTAGAAGACTCAGCTCATTGCTCCACCATGGCGGCTTTGCTTTTCCTCTGAATCTTCTTAGAGGGCAAGCTTTGTTATACGCAGTCATAAACGTCCTTGTTAGGAATTCATTCGACTGCTCCAGTTCCTCTACATTAGTAACCTCTTTGGGTTGTCCCAGTTTTGTTTCTACATGTTTCTGGAATTTAGTCCAGTTCGTTGACCTACATGTTTCTAAAGGTTCTTCCCTTCTCTACCCTCTTTAGGGGGATGCTGAAGCTGATATACGCATGGTCGGAGAAGGATGGTCTATCAAGAACCATCCAATCATACCTTGATATATCACGCTCGGAGTTCCATGTAATATCCAGAACATTGCTGGATGTTGGACCAATGTATGTAGGGATATTTCCCCTGTTGGCTATCTGCAAATTGGTTTGCAGGATGTAACAAAACAGAGATTCGCCTCTCTCGTTCGTATCTGCTCCTCCCCACGCATTGTGGTGCGCATTTGCATCTGCGCCTATGACCAACCGCCCTTTGCGCCCTTCCTCCTGTACTAGCCTTTTGCACTCCATCAGTGGAACCTCCCCAGCATGGGCCATGTAGCAGGACGCCAGGATAAATGCCTGCTTATTCTTTTGCTCAACGGCCACCGCTACGAGATCCTCAGTGGTGTAATTAGGCAGCATATATGAATGCAGCTGTTTCTTTACCTTTACTACAGCTCGCACCCGTCCTTCCGTTTGCGCGTAGTAAATGCCAAACCCGCGCGCGCTAAGTCCAGAAACCTTTCCTCCCGATGAGAGCCACGGCTCCTGGATAAGCGCCACGTCAAACGAACCCTCCTCAAGGGTTAGGAGGAGTTCGCTCGACGCCACTTTACTGTGTTGGAGGTTTATCTGTAGGACTCGCAGCACCATTCGGCTGTTTGTCCCCCTCCAGCACCTTCGTATTGACGTCGTCGTCCTCCCCTTGGCCCTTTTGGTTTAGAGTATTCGAGGCCCCCTTCAGCCTCTCGTGACTGTTGTGCCGGGTGTTTCTCTGTGCGAGTCACAGCACCATTTAGCGGTTGGTCCTCTTCTAGCACATTCGTGGTGACGTCGGGGACCTCCACCTGTCTATGTCCCCTTAGGCTTTTGATGTCCTTTTCGACTTCGCCCACCTCTAGCGTGTTAGGGTTTTTATCCTCGGGACTTATTTTCCTGAGTCGCATGTATATTTTTCCAGTGCCAAAGGACATTTTGCCAAGCTGCGTGTACAAAATATCCTCCGCCTGCTTGTTTATTTGGAAGATGTAGAACTGACCATCCTCGGTAGGCCGAGATACAGTAAGTACCTTCCGATCCTGTGTCGGTATGTTCGGATTCTGATTCTGCAGAAGTGGCAGTGTATCCTCCGACTTAATCACGCATGGTATCCATACCTTAACTTTTGGTACCGTGTGGATTTGCGCTTTATCCACCACCTCAAACCGCGCGTTCGTGCCTTGCCTTTGGAGGTTTGGAACCACTTCCTCCAGCCACCGCAAGCTCGCGATGTTGTCGCACGCTATCCTCTTCACACCATTATACCATCCCCCCGAATCAAAGGTTGGAAGGGGCTTACTTGGTTGTTCCCGCATCATCTTAAGCATTAAGCTAATAAGCTCCCTTTCCACAGATCTCCACCTTTCAGTAGTCATTTGTCCGAAAGGACTGCTACGATCAACCAGCGCCACATTCAGTGACTGCTTTGCCACATCACTCATCTTCTCGGGAAAAGCAGGAGTCTTAGTGTTATCTCCCTTTGGCACCTCCGAGAAAGCCGGAATCTTAGCGTTAACTCCCTTTAGCGCCTCCGGGAAAGCCGGAGTCTTAGCGTTATCTCCCTTTGGCTTATCTCCTACTTCCGTAATTGGAATTTACCCTGACTCGCAACTTTCGAGGTAGTTGCGACCTCGCTATTGGAGCCACATCTGTCTTAAAGCTTTGGGCCTACTTGTCTTGTCTATGTGACTGCCCTGCCTCGTGGCTCTAGGACTGGGCCCATTCTGCCTCTTGAAAGCAGGCTTGTCGCTTTCCGCCGAACGTTGCCTCTTCGTTCTGCCATTCGACGCTTCTTTCTCCTCGTACCGGTTGTAGAACCGAGGTTTTCTCGCAGCAAACCTTTTGAACTGCCTTCGACCTACTTCTACCGCTTCATGGGCCCATTCCAAGCGCTCGATCTCCACTTCTGGTGGGTCGACCGCTGCTCCCAAGCGTTGTACAATTCTTAGTGCTCCACGGTACTGCGAGAGAGCTGTTTTACTTCCTCTGCTCCGTACCCTTCTCCACTCTTCTACTACGTTTTCATTTGTGTGCTTCTCCAACACGGAGTTCATTTAATCAGCACTACTCTCGCTCCCCGAGTCCGACGCATCGCTTAATTCGTATTTGTCGTCCTTGGACTGCGACTCAGTCCTCCTCTTTACATCGTCCTTATTACAATCAGGTAATGAGTCGTTCATCTTGGTCGTACGACCATTCCAAGCGCTCGATCTCCACTTCTGGTGGGTCGACCGCTGCTCCCAAGCATTGTACAATTCTTAGTGCTGCACGGTACTGCGAGAGAGCTGTTTTACTTCCTCTGCTCCGTACCCTTCTCCACTCTTCTACTCCGTTTTCATTTGTGTGCTTCTCCAACAAGGGGTTCATTGAATCAGCACTACTCTCGCTCCCCGAGTCCGACGCATGGCTTAATTCATATTTGTCGTCCTTGGATTGCGACTCAGTCCTCCTCTTTACATCTTCCTTATTACAATCAGGTAATGAGTCGTTCATCTTGGTCGTACGACCACCTGCCCGACAAGGCGGGCTCAGCGGTCGAGTAATATATACGGGGAAAGAACCGTCCGCCACAGCAGCGCCCCTTACTGCGGTAAGGACATTAATACTTCTCGAGGTGGCCCGGTATCGGGAAGGCTCCGTTCGAATACAGCCGAATTTATCCCCTGGCTGCAAATCGTCCAATAGGCACGGTCCGCATTACACCCTGGATTAGGGGGTTGGCAGTTCTTGGTCACCGACATCCCGCCGCCCTCCTATGAGGCGAAACGGCGTAGATGTCAGTCCTAAACAGCTCCGCCTCATAGTCGGGCGCTATGGAGTTCGGCTAAGCCCTCACACCCACGACAAGGTACCTACCCTAGTGAGGGGTGGTCCTGCACAAACAACCAAATTATAAATTTTGATCTAAAACGTCCGTCTATTTAATACATTTGGATTTTTTTGATTGAAACGGTGCGTCCGTCTATTTAATATAACGCTGGGATTTTGATTAAAAGCGGTGGTCCTGCACAAACAACCAAATTATAAATTTTGATCTAAAATGGTACGTCCGTTCTATAACCCACAGATTTTGATACCTTGTCATAAACTTTGTCATCTTTTTCGCTATAATAAAATATAATTGTAAATTTTCCTATACATTTGGCCAATTAAAATAGTTTCAATAGATTTTCGCAATTAATACTTTTACTTTCAAATACATGCATTTTGCTTAAAATTAAATAAATTGCTGTTATGAAATATACAAAATAGTTTTTGAATTTGCATGTGAATCTCACTCCTATTTCCCGTTCTTTGCATGAAAACTTTTCAGTGGATTTCGAGCCATTGGCATTTGGAAAACGAAATGTAAAGTACTTAATTTTTAATTATTTTTCAAACTAACTAAATTAACTACTAATACTTGATTTTTAAACAATTCAAATTTGTAACTAACTTTTCGAATAAATTTAACTTATAGTACTTCAGTTTTCAACAATTTTAAAATTTTCGAACCCTTTTACAAATTTCAATACTTTCAGATTTACATTTTTCAAGTTACGAAGTATAAATTCTCAATTTCTTTAAATTTTTCATATTTGAAAATTTCTATTTTTTTAATCTTTTCAATTCATTTTCCATATTCTCATATTTTAATCCATTTTTTAAATTTCCAATTCATTGTACAAATTTCCATTTTGTTTCTAAGACATTTTTCAAAATTCAAAAACGTCTTATTTCCAGCAATATTGTAATTTTCAATTTTAAATGGTGAACTAGATAAGCCAGTTGATTTTGTTTTTTTAAGGTTGTTGTGTTAAGGCAGACTGCGTGCAAAAATTTAAAGAAAATAAAGAGGCCTTTATTAAAATTACAGAGTGCTTTTTGCAAAATCGTCCATTATCAACTAACGTGGTAAAACTTAAGGAGTGTAAAAAGTCTCTCATAACCACTTATAATAATATTCAACTAATTGCAAAGAAAAGTGAAATAACAACCTTAAAGATATTCAAGTTAAACTCGAGCGCTGTAGGGAGAAATTCCAATAGATCCTTTGAGCCTCATTGAATATAGTGATGTGGTACAAATAGAATCCGAAGAAAAGTAGTCAGACGCTGGAAACCAACTTTCAGTAAATTTTCAAATTTTAAAAAGCTCTTCATTTCCTAATATCAAACATTCACAGTACCTGTCAGGTCAGGTTGGGTGGTAGCTTCCCTGATAGGGGAAGCTCACTTGGACAACATGAAGGTCCGTTGTGATACCACATATAATGAACTAAAATAACGGTGACGTAGATATAACTACTTAGAGAATCGTTGGGTAGCAACGATAAAGTTCCGAATGATCCCGATCTCTACCCTGGATAGCTTCTCGGGAGATCCAAGTGAGTCGCGACCGAAATACTTTCGCCTATTTCTGGCAAAAGATGGGCAATCAAGCATAAAGTGATTTGGTGATTCCACCTCATCATCCTCCATACAGCTGCAGCAGGATGGAGTTTCCAATATATTGAGACGTACCGCATGGATACCCATGGGACAGTGCCCTGTCAAAACCCAAATGACCATTGATAGGTGAGCCTTAGTGAACCCAATTATTTAAGCGGACCTCCTGCCATCCACTTTCGGCCAGAAAGATCTTGCTACCCTGCAAGACGTAGTGTCCGCCCAACGTTTGCTGAGCTGACTCGAGGCCCAGCTATGGAAGAGCAATCCACAGGTGGCTAGCGGAATCCCGAAATCCTTACAGCCATCTTCATCCGGTTCAGTTGTACTGATTCGGGCTAAGAGATCCGCTTGACAGTTACCCGGAATATCACTATGGCCCGGGACCCAGATAATTTTAATTGTAAAATAATTCGATGCAATCGCAAGTGAGGTCAGGCACTCCCAGACCACCCTCGATCGCACTGTAGTTGAGCTCAAGGCCTTTATAGCCGCTTGGCTATCAGAGTAGATGTTAAATTCCCTAACCGTAGCAGCGCTGGATAGCATTTCATCCACCGCATCCTTAATCGCAGCAACTTCCGCTTGGAATACACTGCAGTGATCAGCCAACTTAAACTTGCGGCTTACATTTAGCTCTTGACAAAAGACACCCCTGCCAAACTTTCCGTCCAACTTCGACTCATCCGTGAACAAGTTAACCGGTTCCATGCCCCAGATAATTCCTCTTCCCCACTCCCGCCTCGGGGGAATGACTGGGGTGAAGGTTGCATAGGGAGAAGCTATCGGTATGCAATAGTCCGTCCTGTCCGGGATAAAGTCGAAACTAGTAAGAAGGCTAGAGTGTCCGAAATCAGAAAGCATATAACCCATATCACGAAGCCTGACCAAGGACCGGGCCGCGGCTGCCTTTCCCGAAATATCTACTGGATGTATATTCAGCATGACATTCTGTGCCAAGGTAGGTGTTGCTCTCAGAGCGCCACTGATACCCATAAGCGCCGTCCGTTGCACTGACACTAACGTTTTGGAGGTGCTCGTCGTGTCCAGTGCTTTCCACCAGACCAGCACCCCATAGAGCAGAATCGGTTTGACCACCATCTCATAAAGCCAGTGTACTACTCCTGGCGAGAGCCCCCATCTTTTTCCGATAGCCCCCCTGCAGCAGTACAAGGCAACCGCGGCCTTCCTGGCCCTATCTTTCACATTGGGCCTCCAGGACAGCTTCTTGTCCAGAACAATTCCCAAATATTTAACCCTGTCAATAAGTACCAACGGTACCCCTTCAATCGAAGGAGTTCTGAAGTCGAGTATCTTATATCTCCTTGTAAAAAGAACCAATTCTGTTTTCCCGGGTTGACCGCCAATCCACATGACTCAGCCCACCTAGCCACAGTATCCAGGTAGCCCTGCAGAACATCGCGCAGGGTGCCAAGAAATTTGCCTCTGACTAGGATAGCGAAGTCATCTGCATAGGCAACCACCCGACAACCATTGGCTTCCAGCTCCACAAGAAGCTCGCTGACTACCACAACCCAGAGCAGAGGAGATAGGGCACCTCTCTGTGGCGTGCCCCTGCACATCTTTCTCTTAATTATGGCCCCTCCCCACTCCTCTGCGACAATTCTGACACATAGAAGTTTGCTAATAAATTCAACCAGAGCCGCCTCGACTCCTAAACCCACCAGAGCTCTTTCGATTGCCCCGGTAAGACATTGTTAAAAGCCCCCTCGATGTTTAGAAAGGCACCCAGAGCATACTCTTTGTGTTCTAGGGACCCCTCTATTTGCTTTACAATCGAATGGAGAGCCGTTTCCGTCGATCTGCCCTTGCAGTACGCATGCTGTGAAGCCGACAGTAACCCCCCGTTATCCCTTCCCGTAGGTACAGGTCAATCAACCGCTCAAACGTCTTAAGAAGAAACGACGAGAGACTGATTGGCCAGAAATCCTTAGGTGATACATGAGAGCTCCTGCCGGCCTTCGGAATGATGATGACCCTAACCGTTTGCCACGACTTAGGGATATAGTTAAGCCTGAGGCAGTTGGTGTAGATCAATGGATCCCAACCGGTGGTCCGCGGAAAATATGGTCCACGAATGATTTGAAATTTAACGGTTGGTAAACAAAAACTATCCACATATGGCATGGCAAAATAACGGTTGCTCCACATACATATATTTATTTTCCATGTATTTTGTTTCTGTAATTTGAGCCTAATGCCAAATCGTATTACCACAAAAGTTATTATGCCAAATTTCGCTGCTGTAGGACCCCCCTCCATAAAATCAGAATACATAAGTGAAATCGGAATAGCGATTGTGATTTTCTTAAAAAGTAACAGCTATTGAAGGTAGCAGTCACTCTCTTCACTGATACTGAAAAAACAGTGCGTCGCTCATAACTAACCCAGTCTTTTGTTATATTTCAGTTTCTGTAATAGCATTTCGTATTACTTTACTGTATGAGGAAGGTAATTGATCATTACTGATCGTTGTTCTTAACTTTATTTTTTGAATTTGTCCGTTAATGGTACAGGTAAGTAGACATTTTAATTAAATTGTTTTCGTTGGTCTAAAAAACTTCGATTTCTGGAATACCATGTACATTTTAAAAGCATATATTTCTGTTTAAGTGAGCTCACGATTATGTGTAAATGGTGTTGAATCAGTGCATATCAAATTGCTGTTGTGATTTGTATATGATTTGATATGATATCGTAATTTTAATGAAACATCAATATAGGTATATGCATATGCACATGTGAAGTAACATGTTTCAATTACAAGGTTACCTATTCCATGCAAGGAAGAACAGCTGATGTTCCTTGTAAGAACACTATCGGTTAGATAACTAGAGGTCACGTTTTAAATGTTTATGAACTTCTAAAAATCGAATTGATAATTCTAGTGCATAGATTTGTTATTCGTGGGTTCGTAGTACATTTTTTTGTTTTTGTGTTATATAAAAAATAAGTACCTCCCGTGACAAAACCAAAACAAGTAAGTATCGATTAGTTTTCCACCTGCTTACTTGGTTATGCATTTGTCACGAGAGAGCTACTTACTTGGATTTGTTGTGTCACGGGAGAAGCTAGTTTAGGCTACGCGCACAATGCAACCGATTTTTGTAGTCCGGCACGGCCGGCAAATTCGAGCGCGTTCTATTTGCACGGACGAGCAAAAGTTTGTTTACATTCGGGTGAAATCGAATGAAACTTGCGAGCACATTTAAAACACATGTGTGCGGATGTGTGTTTGCTGATGGACGACAAAAGTCGGTTGCAGTGTGATCGTAGTGTAACACCATGATAAATATTTTTTATCATGTCTGAACTTACGGTTTTGTTTTCCTAGTTTGTATTTAGCTCTATTTTTTTTTAATTTTATTTTAAGGACATGGCGCCCAAGAGAAAATACGACAGTAACTACATAAAGTTTGGATTTACCTCGATAGAAAATAAGGGAGAAATAAAACCACAGTGTGTTATATGCTCAACTGTCCTCGCAAATGAAGCTTTAAAACCGGCGAAGTTAAAACGCCACTTAGACACGGTACATCCGAATTTGTCTGACCGTCCAGTAGAATTCTTTGAAGGAAAATTAGAAAACCTAAAAAAAATGAAACTCGGACCTAGTGGTACGAGATTTTCAGCATCACAAAAATCATTAGTAGCTTCGTTTGAGATTTCTAAATTGATAGCACAATCTAAAAAACCTCATAAAATCGGGGAAACGCTTGTAGAACCCTGTATGATCAAAGCCGTCGAAGAAGTACTGGGATTAGAGGCCAAGAAAAAAATTCAGGATATACCTCTGTCCAATAACACCGTCAAAGCTCGAATTGAGCTAATGTCAAATGATATAGAGGAGCAACTTGTTTCAAAAATCAAAAACTCTCCATGTTTCGCTTTGCAGTGTGATGAATCGACCGATATTTCAAATTGTTGTCAACTACTGGTATTTGTTCGCTTTTTAGATGAAAACGTAATTAAAGACGAATTATTGATTTCACGGGAGCTGGAAACAACATCGAAAGGTATCGATGTCATGAATTCAATAGCGGAATATTTTGGTAAGCATAATCTGATGTGGGATCACCTCGTTTCTCTCTGCACTGATGGTGCTCCAGCAATGTTAGGTTCACGTTCTGGTTTGTCGACTTTAGTTAAACAGAAAAATCCCAAGGTAATAACGTCACATTGCTTAATTCATCGTCAGGCATTAGCTTCTAAGACTTTACCCGTATGCCTTAATGATACGTTGCAAATGGCCATAAAAGTTGTGAATGTAATTAAAAGCAGCGCATTAAATACACGCCTTTTCAAAAAGTTGTGCACTGATATGGAGTCTAACCATGAAGCACTTCTTTTTCACACAGAAGTTCGATGGCTTTCGAAAGGTAATATGTTGGCAAGATTGTACGAACTAAGGGCAGAGGTTGAGATATTTCTGGTTGATAAAAAAATGAATGATATTTCAAAACAGTTTACTAATCCGACGTGTCAGCTAAATTTGGCTTATCTTGTGGACATTTTCGAACATTTGAATAAACTGAATATGCAACTGCAAGGTTCCGGAAATAAACAATTACAAAATGTCGGAAATATATTCATTTTTGAAGACAAACTTCGAGCTTTTATTTGCAAACTTCAGTTGTGGATAAGTAAACTTGAAGAAAAAAATTATTCTGCGTTTGCGACATTTAAAACTCTTGTGGAAGACAAAAAGTATGGCTCGAGTGTAGCAAATATCCAAAAAAACATTAAAACTCATTTACAAATGTTGATTGATGAATTCAATCGTTACTTCCCAGAATATGCCGAAGAAGCTATAGTTGATCAAAAACTGATTCGTAGCCCTTTTACCATGAACGTAAGTGAAGTTGCTGAAGGAATCCAGGAAGAACTGTTAGAACTCCAAAATGACAGAAACTGCAAGGATGCTTTTGAATCGAATTCAATAGAGTCGTTTTGGTGTAAAAAAGCTATTTTTTATAACAAACTTCGAGAAATTGCCTTGCGTTATTTGATATATTTTTCAACGACTTATTTATGTGAGCAGGGATTTTCTGCTTTGTTGGTAATTAAAAACAAGGCAAGGAATCGTTTGGAAGTAAGGGATGATCTGCGTGTAGCTTTAAGCAACAGCATTAGTCCGAGGATCCACGAGCTCGTACAGAATATACAAGCTCAAAAATCACATTGATACCAAATTACCGAACATTTTTTAAATTTATTTTTGTGTACATAAATACTCATTGAGGTTTTAAATAAAGTTCAATTTGATTTTTAAATTTTTTTATCATACCTACTTAACTAGTGGTCCCTGGCACCAACAGAAAGGTAAAAGTGGTCCCTGGCCTAGAAAAGGTTGGGAACCACTGGTGTAGATGATGGCCAACCAGCGGCAGGAAATCCCTAAAGACTTTTGAAGTTGCGCAGGAATGATGCCATCCGGGCCGGGTGACTTATAGGGCTTAAACGAAGTTATAGCCCTGGATATTGGACTTTCCCGTAGTGGAATGGCAGGCATTTCTGCATGGCCAGCAACCGCCGACCACGCAAGCGAAGATCCCCGCGCAACTGGGACATCGGGAAAATGATTATCCAGTAAAAGTCTTAGGGACTCCTCGCTACTCATCGACCAGTCCCCACCATCATCTCTCCGATACCCCCAAGGGGCGGGATTCCTAGAGAGTATTTTTCTAAGCCTCGCGGATTCATTGCAGCCTTCTACGTTTTTTTTATTTATTTATTTATTTACCAGTCTACAAATTAAACAATTACACAGACCAAATATACCGGCACTTAAATCTCAGATGTAATACATGATATAAACAACATAAGCAGTCATCAATTTTAAAGTAATATTTAAACAGTATTGAATCTAACGCTTGACAATTTCAATTAAAGACTTAGAAGTAAGCAAAAGATAAAATGTTGTAAATGTGTTAAAATGTACTCATGAAGGAGCTAGTAAATAATAATTTAATAATAACGCGGATTCCAAATTATTGAAGCATATTCCAAAGTAGGTCTGACCAATGATGTAAAAAGAGTTTTTGTAACGTATGGGTCATTAAATTCTTTAGACCAACGTTTAACAAATGCCAAAGTACTTTTAGCGCTATTCACGCAAGTTTCAATATGAAGTTTAAAATCGAGTTTTGGGTCCATAGTAACGTCCTTGTAAAACACATGAACTTACATTTAGGTAGGTTTAGTGACATGGCGTTTACATTACACCAGTCACCAAGACTATTCAGATCAGCCTGAAGACATACCCTATCCACGGGTGAGCGGATAGGCATTACAAGTTTGACATCATCAGCGTACATCAACGGCTTGCAGCTCTTCAAAACACTAGGAAGGTCATTAATGAACAACAGGAACAAAACCGGACCAAGATGGCTGCCTTGAGAAACACCAGAAGTTACGTTTATGAACCGAGACCGACATTATTAAATATAACTGTTTGTTTTCTTTCCTTCACATAAGAAGAAACCCAAGATAGAAACAAAGGAGGAAATCCTAACCGATCAAGTTTGACTAAAAGTATAGAATGAGAAACTTTATCAAATGCCTTACTAAAATCAGTATAAATAACATCGAATTCACAATTAGTCTTAAAACTTTTGGATACAAAGGTTGTAAACTCGAGCAAGTTGGACACCGTTGATTTACCCCTGCAAGAGCTATGTTGTGAAAAGTCAATTAATGAAGATACTCTGAAAGCAATCTGTTTTGTGATAATCAATTCAAATAGCTTAGGAATTGTGTTGAGTTTGGCTATTCCTCTATAATTTATAACACACGTTCTGCTTTCATTTTTATGCTGTGGTATAATGAATGATTCTTTCCACTTCTTGGGGAATACCCCTTGCTTCAGGGACGCATTAAACAAACAGGCTAGAGGTCGATATAAGTATCGACCACATGATTTCAGCACTACCGACGGAATTTGATCCGGACCACTGGAGTAAGAAATTTTTAGATTTTCCAGATGACTTAAAACATCATCAGTACATATATATGGGACTGCCTGGGAATCCAGAGGAGACAATCTGAAAGAATAATTCGATGGCGGGTAATCATAGGTGTTTGAATAAGTAGATTCGAAGAAATCCGCAAACATGTTAGCAATTTCGAAGCTGTCATTGGAAATCTGATCATTTAGCTTCATTTTAGAAGGAAACCCTTTTATCTTCCTTTTTGAATTCACAAAGCTGTAAAACGACTTAGGATTGACAAAAATTTGGCTTTTAGAAAGTAGAATCGAGTACCCTATCAAAAAACTTGTCAGGAACTAAGATTCTGAAAGAAGAGATCTCTCTCCCAGACTTAAAATTAAACTTATAAACATTAATATTGCTGTTAAGTTCAACACCAAGCTTGGAGCATACGTAGTTAGATATATCAGCTTCCGTCAGCGATGCGTGGAGCCGTGACACAAAAATGGACCTACGGGGGAGAACAGCAGTCACCTCCCTAGGAGCACCAGGTTCAGAATTGGGTTGAATAGCAGGAACACTAACAGCATCAGAATGATCAGCATTAACAGAATTAGTGCTGTTCCCAACAGCATTCGCTTTGTTTTTCGAAGCTGGAGTCTTGTCCTTACTAGACATTGCAATGTTAGCAGTAGCACTGGGGTTAAAAGTTGTATTGGGAATATCAGCATTATTAACAGGTACAGGAACATTAACATTAACACCATCGGAATCATCAGCATTAACAGAATTAGTGCTGTTCCCAACAGCATTCGCTTTGTTTTTTGAAGCTGGAGTCTTGTTTTTACTAGACATTGCAAAGTTAGCAGCAGTACTGGGGTTAACTGTTGTATAGCTCACAGGTATAATTGATGGCACGGGGCCGCTGTCAACTACGAGTGCACTAGAGTGAGGGGAGCGAACAGAATTATCTTTGCTACCATTCTTTGCTCTACCTTTAATCGCATTTTCGTTTTTGTTATTGATTTTGTTTTTGTTTCTGTGTTTGCCCGCACTATGACGCAGATCAGTGGGCTGTGATAATAATGAGGAAAGCGCACCAGCAACACCTTCATCGTAAAGCTTACATAAATTAGTAAGCTCAGAGCGCACAAGTTCCATTTCACCTAATAACCGGTTTTTATCTGCTTGTAGAGAGTGTATGCACGCAACTGCACCGGCCTGCTCTGCTCGCAGACTTTCCAGTTCGGCAAGAATAGTTGATAACACTTGATGTAGCTCATTATCATTTGCACAATTTATTTGGGGCTCATGCTGTTGTTGTTGTTGATGATGTTGTTGTTGTACGGCGAGAGCATTACTCGGAGATAGACCAACGTCACGATGAGCAGCCGAACACTCGCCACAAATATAAATTTGATCAGGGTATTTGAAATAATCCAAATCAGCAGCCACAGTGCCAACAACACAATGCAAGTGATAAACTTTTTTGCACTTCTCACACTGCACACTGCTTTGAGTGCGTTCAACTTTATTTCCACAAAGGCAAGGCGTAATTGGGAGTAAATTAATGTTAGACAAATGGAACTATGTATGTAGCAACGTTGAAAAAGTAACCAGAGGGGCCGACTCAAGCGCAAATCGATTATTAATAAATTGATTGTTCTAATATCAAATTGTTTTATAATTTCATGTATTTGTGTTACACAAAATTGATTTTATCAAGTTTAAATTTGCAATTAGTAATTCGCAATTAGTAATTCGCAATACACAAATTACACAGATAGAGCAAACGAAAACAAAGGCACAGAGCTCGAGTAAAAACACGTCCGTACACGGCAAAGACTTGAATGACAGAAGCTTCGCCATGAATCTCGCTTGGCTATCCTTATTTCATATTTATAAATCCCCAGACTCAACTTATAGAGCTCCCAGTCTGAGGGTAATTTACTTCTCCTGGCTCTGTTAAAGAGCCGCCTACTGGACGCTCTTAGGTCGTCAAGAGAATCAGACCACCAGGGCGGCTTGCCCTTCCCCCTGTAAGTTTTCAGTGGGCAGGACAGCTGAAAGGCGCTATTGCTTGCCGAGGTGAAGTTTTCCACAATACCGTCTATTTCAGATTCGGACAGGTCCGCACCAACGATAGGCGCCTCAGGCAATAGCTCTCCCAACTTCCTACAATACAAGTCCCAGTTGGTACTTTTAGGGTTCCTAAAAGATATTTTACCGTAACGTCCTTCGTTCACCGAGAACTGAATATATCGGTGATCAGAGAAGGAGTGCTCGTTGAGAACCCTCCAGCCAGATGTCCGATCTTCCAGTTCTCTGCTAATCAGGGTGAGGTCCAGGACCTCCTCCCTTACCGCAGTAATAAAAGTCGGGTCATTCCTCCTATTACATATACAAAGTCCCTCATATACAATAAAAGTAAATAAAGACTCACCTCTGGTGTTCGTATCCGAGCTACCCCATATGCTATGGTGTGCATTATTTATTTATTTATTTATTTCAGTCATCGAAACAAGATTTCTTACAGACTATGATCATGTTTACATATTTAATTAAATAGTGCAAATAGGCTTAACTTACAACAATAAAGGCTGTCGTTGAAATTTATTTGCGGAGCGAATGTGTTACACAGGCGAATGATTCTGGCTATCGGTTCATTATAAGAGTAAAGCGACTTATGTGAACCCTCAGTAAACTTTCTGGGATTTCTGAGATTAATATTAGATTCCTGTACTCGAAACAGAATAAATATATCTGGGCAGTCAATATTGCCAGATAAAATATTGTAGGCAAATAACAGCGACAGATATGACCTTCTGTCCGCAAGAGATTGTAAGCCAAGGAGTTTCCTCCTTGAGGCGTAACTTGGAATGTCATTTTCGATAAACACTCTTTTCATAGCAAATCTGGTAAATTTCTTCTGGATCATCTCTATTTTATCAGAGTACTTTGTGTAGTATGGGTTCCAAATGATCGCCCCATACTCTAAAATACTCCGTACCAAAGCAATATAGAGTGTTTTCAGAGTCATAGGGTCCTTAAAATCTTTGGTGTTCCTGATTATGAAACCCACCATCGAGTACGCTTTAGACGAGACTAGATCAATATGTTTAGAAAAAGTTAATTTTGTGTCAAAGATAATTCCTAAATCCTTAATTTCGGATTTACGCAACAAATCAACGCCATCCAGACAATAGCTGAAAGTATAGACATATGCGCGGCGGCAATAAGAGACAACGCAGCACTTGCTAATGTTTAGGTTATTGATGGTACACCAATTTAAGAAAATGTTTAAGTCTTGCTGAAGTTTTTGGCAATCGAGAAGGCTGTTAATATTGAGGAATATTTTGACCTCATCTGCGAACATTAAGCACTTTGACGATATGATATGCGACGGTAAGTCGTTTATGAAGAGTAAGAATAACAGAGGGCCAATGTGAGTTCCTTGAGGAATACCCGATGCGGCATAGACTTCAATGTTCGAGCGTATTGAGTTTATTACCACCGATAATTTCCTACCAAAAAGAAAACTTCTGAAAAAGCTCAATAAAGTGCCGGAAACGCCAAATTTATTGAGCTTCAGTAAAAGAATGTTATGGTCTACTTTATCAAAAGCTTTTGAGAAGTCGGTATATATGACATCGAGTTGCGAATATTGTTCCATTGCAGGGATAATGTTGTTTGAAATAAGAGATAGATTAGTGACTATTGATTTACCTGGCAAAAACCCATGTTGGCAGCTAGTTAGTGCATGCTGAACAAGTTCCAATAGTTTTTTGTTAAGTATGTGACCGAAAATTTTTGGAAAGACCCCCTGCTTTACTATAGCTCGATAGTTGGAGATGAGGCTTTTGTTTCCAGATTTAAAGATGGGTTCAATTGAGCATGACTTCCAACAATCTAAAAATCTTCCTTGGCGTAAACATGTCTTAAAGAGTTTGGTGATTGGTTTTACAAGAGAATCCACGCACCGAATGAAAAACATTGGGGGAAGACCATTAGTGCAGTTGAAGCTTGGCTTAAGGTCTAAGATTGCATCTGCAACATCACCCTCAGTGATAATAAATGCGTCAATAAAATTAAAATCAGTTGGTCTTGAAATTGTAGAAGGAGTGTCTTCGGACTGGTAGCTTTCATAAATTCCTTGAAAAAATGAGGCAAACAGATTGCAAGTCTCTAGCGTAGTATTGGATACACAGCCTTTGTATTCCATTCTATCAGGTTTGCCGCATGATTTACGCCTAGAGTTCACGTAATTCCAGAACGAAGACAGATTGAGTTTCAGGCTGTCTTCAATTTTGGTTATATGTTGATTAAAGAGATATTTATGAAGTCTGTCAAATTCGCTTTTATAATTGTTGAAATTATGAAGGTCCATGGGAGACTCTGAGCTTCTGTATTTTTTTAGAGCCTTATTTTTAATGTTCTTTAGATGGCTTAATTCCGCGTTGAGCCAAGGGGGTTTATTTTTGGGCTTAGAGGATTTCAAAGGCACAAACTTGGTGACGGCTTCAGAAAGAATGTCGCAAATATTTGTTTATATTAAGTCTGGATCTTCTATGAAATCTAAGAAATCCCAGTTCGTGCAATAAAGAGAGGTATTCAATGCATCTAAGTTAGCTTTTCTAAAAGATAATAAAGGTTCGTGGTTCATATTAAATCGCTGAAAACTTAGAAATACGAATTTAATAGTTAAAGCTTTATGATGAATTGTGTTACGTGATATAGGTGACAAATTCAATTCACATGCTAATTTGAGATCTTCTGTTGCGAATACTAAATCCAATATTTTATCATTAGAATTTGCAAATGAATTTAATTGTTGAAAATTGTTAGATAAGAAAAAACTAGTGACAGAAGATTCAATATCGGATTTAATATTAAAAGGTAGTAGCCAGCCATTGTCAAATGACCAAATAATGTCAGGCAAGTTAAAATCACCCATAACTATTATCTGCCCATTTAGTGCAACAGATTCTCTGACAAATTTTATGTTATTAATATGTTGTTCATAAACATTAAAAGTAGAGCTAGGCGGTATATATGATATCAAGATGTAAATATGTTTGTCATTTGAAATTGATACATCTATGCAGACTTGTTCAACTAACAAAGGGCAAAACTAACAAACTGCTATTTAGGCTTTTTTTTAGCTGCTAATAACACTCCTCCACCTCGAGCGCAGCCACTAGCAATAGGGCATCTATCATGGCGATAAACAGTTTAATGGTTGTCAAAAAACTCGGAGCTGGAAATTTGTTCACAAAGCCAGGTTTCGGTGACAGCAACAATATCATATTCATGTAATGATGAAGCAATCCTAAATTCATTTGATTTTGTTCGTATACCACTTGCATTTTGATAGTATATTGAAAATGATTCAAGTGATGTTGAGCCAGTTAGCCCGTTTTGAAATTCTCCGCTCCCGCTTGAAAAGACTGAAATGGACGGATTTTAACAATAGCAGTCCATAGCTTTGCATCAAATATGGCATCATAGTGACACGAAGATACACCGAGTTTGAAGCTTATGCGCCTTAATTCATTGATATTTGCATCTTTCTTCACAAGCGCAAAACACGATAGATAGTCGCGAGTAATCCCAGTGTGCTTTGTAACGTAAGAGATAATATCCTCTCCATTGACGATACTTTTAAAATAAGAGAGGTGAATCCATCCATTTGCACTAACATAGCTAGGCGTACGTGGATATTTCCTAACAGCGCACGCGGCATTAGCATTGATGTTAGCATTAGCATTAACATTGGCACCGGTTGGCCCTTTATTATCCATGTTGGCGTCATTTTCTTTGGCATTAGCATTTCTTGGCGAACGTCGACTAACATGTTGTTGTTGTTGTTGTTGTAGCGATTAGGTTACTCCCCGAAGGCTTTGGGGAGTGTTATCGATGTGATGGTCCTTTGTCGGATACAGATCCGATACGCTCCGGTAACACAGCACCATTAAGGTGCTGGCCCGACCATCTCGGGAACGATTTATATGGCCACATTGAACCTTCAGGCCATCCCTCCCTCCCCACCCCAAGTTCCATGAGGAGCTTGGGGTCGCCAGAGCCTCGTCTGTTAGTGAAACGGGATTCGCCGCTCGAAGGTCGACTAACATCGTCAGCGGCAGTACTCTTACCATTTTCTATGGCATTAACATTAGCATAACTCGGCGTACATCGACTAGCATCACCAGCGGCAGCACTCTCAACATTTTGTACGGCATTAACATTGATTGTCATACCTCGGCTCTGAACGCCATCGGCAACAGCAGCGTATGTACTACTAGTAGATAGGTCGGCATTATTGGCATTAGCGCCAGCGTTGGCAGAAATGGTGGGAGTAGCTGGTTTATGTCTACCGCTAGCATAATTTTTAATGGTGCTGTTTAGTTTTCAACAGCGCTGCTAAGATTTTTAATTTCGGCATTGAGTTTTATAATGCTAGCAGCTTTTTCACTTAGAGTAGACTGCAGTGCACTCACCTCAGCGTGTAGTTCATCTATTTTTTTAAACTGTTGTGATTTATCTTCGCAAAATTCTTTGATAGTAGAAATAGCTTTCGTATTCTCTGCTCTAAGAGCGGACATTTCCTGAAGCAGTGATTGCAGAGTCAGTTGCGTTCTCAGCTACGTTCTTAGTGTCTGCCCTCTTCTGAGAGGTAGGCTGTGATTTAGAATTAGAAGTTAAACCGGTATTCGCAATATTATTCTCATCCACATTCATAGGTGGGGGGGGGGGAGGAGAGTGTAGAGATGCACGACGTTTAACCATACAGGCATTACAAAAATACGGCCTACCACTCGAGAGCAAGAAATCAAGATCAGTTGGATTAACACAATTAATATGAAAAATTTCTTTGCATTTCTGACACTGACATTTTTGTGTATCAACAACTATTCTGTTGACTCTTTGCCCGCAACAACAAGGCATTGTTGAAATGATATTTTAATGATTGTTTGATTATTATATTTTCTATTATATTTGCTTGCATTAAATAAGAAATTAAGTTTGTTACACAGAGACGGTATCTTAATTCCGATGCAAAGTAAAAATAACAACAAAGAAGTAGAAAAGTAAAAACAACACTAGAAGCAAAAACAACACTAGAAGTTTGCGGAGTGATAGCAAACACGTCTGGACATGACGACGACAACTTTATATATATTATATATGATTACGCCAACGCCTCTCCGCCTTGCTTCAGCGGTGATTTCGCCCAGTATCACAGGTGGTGGCCCCGTTACGTCCCCATGGGGCATATACGCTGAAACCACCCACAATTCGTTACTGCCTCACTCGAGGCAGACCGTGGTTACGTCAGAATTGCTGAAATTAGAGAGCATAAAAGCTTTAAATTCCTTTTTGATAAGCACACAGGATCTAGGCCTACCTGCCTCCCCATGCACTAAGGTGTTGAATTTTCCCGTCCTTAATCCAGAAATTTTTCCGCCGTTACTACTCAACCACGGCTCCTGGACAAGGACTATATCCACTCCGCCTTTCTCAAGACAGAGCAACAAGTTTGCGGAAGCCGCCTTAGAATGCTGAAGATTGATTTGACGGATTTCCATCAACACCACTCTTCTTCTTCTGCACCCCATCCTTGGCGGCTTCGCCCTCGGAGACTAGGAGATCCTCCTCCCCCCCAAACAGACGATTTACACTGATGACGGATCCCGCCATCGATGATTCGCCCTCGGAGGTTAGCAGCTCCTCCGCTGCCCTATCAGCCAGACGACTAGCACTGATGACAGATCCCGCTATTGACGGGATGTCAACAGTGCTTTCGCTGTCCAAATTAGTGGGGTCAGAATCAACAACCATGGGTACTGGCTCCCCTGCGGACGCCTCCACCTCCCGAACAGTCTCTGGGGGAGAGGAACCAACCCCCCCCTGGAATCGGCGTGGTAGATTTTGATAACCACACCCTCGAGGCCATAGGAGATAACCCCCTCGTGTCAGAGAGAGGACCGGTGGACTCTGCGTTTAGCAGAATCAGCACTCGCCCACGTGGCCCAACAGCCTCCTCTACCCTGAGGACCCTCCAGTTATGCGTCGGAAGGTTCGGGTTGCAATAACGCATTAACTCTAGTATTTTCTTAAAGATACAGGGCGATCGCTCGTCAGCACAATTAATCAGTCTAAATCCATGTTGCCATCCCGAGTATTCGGAGCATGGCCGCGGACCTGGGCTCTCCATAACAGCGGTCATATAGGCCGCTGATATGGCGCTGGCGACCCACGGCCACTCCTCTCGGGAGATGGCACCATCCTCCCTACTCCTATCCATTACCCCGAGGGTGATGGAACCCGCTCGTTTAGCGATTTCGTTAAACGCAATTGCGTCCCCACCTCCTCGGGACCTGCTGCTCACCCGCATCGTTCGACACCGGTGTGTGGTCGTCGCAAGCTACGACGCTCCTGGCCCACTCCAGCGTCCGGGTATGCTTCTCAGAAATCTGAGCTGCATCCCTTCCGCCGTAGCGCTCCAGGATCTTCTCAGCTAGGCGCCGATCACCCAGAGCTTTCCTACGCGGCGTCGATCACCTACCTTTCCTGGCAGGCTTCGACCCCAGGGCTCCCGTTAGGAAAGCTCCTCGTGACAGGGCTTCCTTACTGGTCCGTCGCATTCTCCGGACCTCTACCTTTCCCTGTCACAGCCCCATATGGGCCTGCATTGGGTGTCGGTTTCGACACCCCTCCATTACCCGAACTACCCGTACCTACGGGGTTTGAAAATTATTTCAGGTTTGATAAAATATTTCAAAATCGAAAATTGTAGCAGATTCCGGATTTTCGTCAAATTTTTTGGGCACACGTCCAAAGTTGAAAAGTCGTTTTCGGGGCTTGTCTGCCACTTTGGAGCAAAGGAAACCGAGCTCGCAATTAAATCGTTAATTTGAATATCTTCTTTCATTTGCTGCAATGACGCTGATGTGCTTTGAATCAATAATAATGCATCGACGATGTTTAATTCTTCAGCTTTCAAACTTTCTGTCAAATTTTTAATTTTGAACATTACATTTTTGCAAAAAATAAAGAGCTTATAAAATCGAAATCCAAAAATTTTTTTAACAAGCCTGAAGCTAGCGTACGTGAATTGCTGTCAAAATTTTCGGAATCTTTCTTTATAATTTGAAGAGCATGAATTATGCCTTCAAAAGAAACCCATACAGCTTTGACAGTTTCTGCCCGAGCAGTCCATCGTGTTTTTGACGAATTCTTCAACTGCAATGAATTTTCAATATTACGTAACTTTTCACGCAAACTCAAGAAACGTTTCGTACTTCCAGAAAAAAAAACATACAAAGCTTCTAAAACATTCAAAAATTCTTTAATCAAACAGCTTGCATTGCATGATGCTTCAACAAATATATTGATCCTATGAGCATGACATGGAATATAGGGAACACGTTTTTCACATTTCTCCGATAATTTTTGCTGCGTGCCTTTAAACTTTCCAGACATGTTTTTTGCAAAATCATACGATTGAAAAACAATGTTTTTTGAGGAAATTCCCATCGAATGAAGAGCTGTTACAATTTTTCCAGCTAACTCTCCTCCTGATTTTTTAGTCAGGACAATATCCATCTTCAAAAGCCGTTCAACAGGTACAATTCCTTCATTCCTTTGATGCGCATACCGAATATTGACAGCTAATCGATCTTGATGTGATAGGTCTGGAGTAGTATCAGCCATGACAGAAAATATCCCCGCTTTTTTAACTTCGTTGACGATGGCCTTTTCAGTTTCATTCCCTAATAAATCTATGAATTCATTTTGAGTCACGTTACTGAGGTAAGTTACATGATGTGGTCTTTTGGAGGTTTCATCCAACCATTTTTTAACCAGTGGACAATGCCGGGAAATTAAATTAACAATCTGTTGAAAATTTCCATCATTGTTTACTGGCGAATCTTTGTGACCACGTAAAGCGGGGCCTTGCCTTCCGAGCGTCCTCGCAATATCGAATAAAACCCGCAAGACTGAATGTTTGATACTCGTTTTCTTGTACTTCTTTAATTTTGTCGTCCCTGATGAATACAACGTGGACCCCTTCGTTGATAAAACTGGAATAATCACTTAGAGCTGCGTTGTGAGATTCGGAAGTTAGGTGCTGAAGTAGTTTTCCTTTTTTATCTTGACCACGACTCTTAGTTTTATTCCACTGGCGGACGCCCACTGATACCCATTCTGAACTAGCATTACATCTCCCTGGCCGTTCAGGAAATAAAATGCAAGCAAAGCAAAAAGCTGCATCTTTATGGGGACTATATTCCAAAAAAGTAAAGTCTTCATACCAAACTTGGATTAGATCGAGGTTGTTTGTTAGTGGGAATATCTGCGTTGGTCGAATAAATGTCCAGTTTCGGTTGATATGGACCGAGAGAACTCAAATATTTACGTTCATTACTTCATGATATTTTATTTCGTCGACCGGGGTCATGATCGATTAGAACGTCATTCCAAATAGTCAAATTGAAATTTGTAGACGACAGCTTTTCATTTTCCTTTTTTGCAAATAGCAATAGCTCACCACTTTCCTTGTCGATGTTTGTTAAACAGTCGATCACATCGACGAACAATGCTTTTAAATTTGGCACTGCCTCGTTCTTTACTCTACATAGAACGTCATTCGTTCGTTCAAAATTCTTTAGGAATTCAGCAACCTTGCCAGAAATATCTACCCAATTGCAATTGATCTCATCTTGTTCTGATAGTAATGTTGATGGGAGTTCTGGTGTTACTTGTGGCGACATTGATGATTGAAAATGAAGCAAATCTGGGGACGGTAGTGATGGCGGTATTGATGAAGATGATACAGGTTGAGACATGGCTCAATGGATATTAATCTGCAGCGAGGGAACTGGAGATATAACGGTTGAGCGTTCAGTGATTTGAAGTGCACCTTTTGAACGTGATTCTGAGGTAACTTCTTGTGTATCAAAATGATTGGGAGCAGCATTCTTCGCTTTCGGTGATGGAGTTGAAGAATGTATAAAACAATGATACCTGTCGTTCTCGTTAAGAAGCCTTAAATGGATTTATTGGAGCTCCCACATGTTTGACTCTGACGTATTGACCATTATGTTTGTATTTTTCATTACGCGATTTGTGTCATCGTCAAATAGACTTCCACATTCTTAGCATTCTACTTTTATTCTCTTTCGCGGCGGTTGCTTGGACATTTTAATAAAATCTGCAAAATATAACTTAACAAGGGGCATACACACTTATTTGTAAGAATGTGCTGACACCACACTTCAACAAACACGAGCAAAGCCAACGCAGGTAATTGATCAGATATCATATTGCGTAAGCAGACAAAATGCAATTCATGGGAACTGCAGCGTAAGCGATATGATATGCGGACAAAATGCAAGTCGTGTGATTCGCCAAGCAAGCGATAAAATATTATTTTGGCCAATCGTGGGAAGTGCAGTGTCAGCAATTATGAAATCACTTAGACTAATGTAGAACCTTAGAGCTTAGTTTAAGTTAACGATAAAGTCAGTCTGTTTTTGACAATCAAGAGAAATAAATGGTAAATATTCTTAAGCGGACCAAAAACTATCTTTATATGGATCTTTACAGGTTGTAATGGGGCTACGGGGCGGCCCCCAACTTTGACGTTTTGGAGCCCTAGTCCTTGGGCTCCTTAACTGGCGCCAGAGCAGGTACCCACTGGCATGTGGGTCCTTCAAAAAGGACCTCCTTAAATGTGAGGTCCATAGTGATTAGTGACAAAGTGATAGTGATAGTTGAGTGCTAAGGAAAAAAGAAAAAAATAATAGAAATTTTACCGATAAAGGAATAAAAAAAATATAGAGGCAAGACCTCAGCTTAGATAATTTAAGGCTTGTAAAGCCAATGACGAAAATACCAAAACCGCGATTCACCTTCGAGGGGACCCTCCGGTTATAACGATAGCTTAACTCTGCGATTCCCTTCGGGACCCTCCAGGATATAAAAGTTCCTCTCTCCAGGAGAGGTAAAATGAATAATAAAAAAAACAAGTGAATAAAAAAAAGTTGAGTGAAAAGTGATGCTACAAGCAATAAATTACTACGTCCAATCCTAAAAGCCCTCAGAGGGCTATACAGGAATAATATCAAAAGAAGCGAGCCTGTGACCCCTAAGATCCTCTGGCGCGCGAATGAAATTCAACACGAAAATTGAAACATTTGATAAGTGAATTATCCTACGGCCCCGCTATTGCTATTACAAATGCACGTATAATCACACTGGCTGGGTGAGTCCTTATACCTATACTGCTAGGACGGACCTCACCATACCTAAGGCCGAAAAATGGTTAACGACTCCTGAGACCGTGTCATGTACACAAAAAATGTTTCTACAATATGCAGCTTGCCGCTCCCTTCAGGATGCGGCAAAAATTTCCTTCTGAAAAAGTTAACCCGAGCGTACACATAAGAACACACTTGGGCCGGCTTATCCTTTTGTGGAATTTCCAGGGTACACATCAGCACACACTGGAAACGGTCACTCGTTACTTGCGCTACTTTCAGTGTACCCATAAGAACACGCTAAAGATTTGCAATATGTCCAGTGCGTTGTGGAGCAACTGTGCCTTAGTAGGTTGCCTCCAATCTGTATGTCGACAACTGAAAAGGAATGACACAGCCTCCCCTGATCAAAACCCTAATTATTTAAAGACTAATGTACTGTGAAACGCCAACTTGGTACATGTCGCCGTTGCTACAAGAACACGGAAAAAGTTTCACAAATGTAACTAAAGTCCTTTTTTTCTTTGCAGGAAACTGTCAAAGTGTAAGGGCAACCTTAAAACTAAAACAAACAAATCGTCTGTGCTATAAGGACTATCCCGTCAGGTGATGTTGTTGTTGTTGTTGTTGTAGCGATTAGTTACTCCCCGAAGGCTTTGGGGAGTGTTATCGATGTGATGGTCCTTTGTCGGATACAAATCCGATACGCTCCGGTAACACAGCACCATTAAGGTGCTGGCCCGACCATCTCGGGAACGATTTATATGGCCACATTAAACCTTCAGGCCATCCCTCCCTCCCCACCCCCAAGTTCCATGAGGAGCTTGGGGTCGCCAGAGCCTCGTCTGTTAGTGAAACGGGATTCGCCGCTCGAAGGTGAGGTTGACAATTGGGTTGGAGAAGCTATGTATTGCGCTACACAACCCCTTGAATCCCCCCGTCAGGTGATCGCGAACGCCAGTAAGTAACACAAGCCCTTTGACCCGCCGGGAGCTTTCCCGGCTGCCAGCGACATGCTTCGGACCGCTCTCTGCACCTGTCGCCTCCCTCGCACCATGACGACCTTCGCCGTCCCTCTTACCATCCTTTTTGTTTGTATTCGTGTCCATTTTAAGAAGTCCCCCCTCAAGGCCGCTATCCGGAGCCGATTGTGTGGTAGCCCTTCAACGGTCCCGTGGATATCTTTGCTGCGCAGGGAGGCCAAGCGAGGTTTGACGCATTACCTTATGGGTAATGCGTTCAGAGCCAGACCGGACGCAAAGCGGGAACATCTTCAACCGCACCTACACCACCAACTTAACGGCGACGGAGCCGGAATGTACCTTGAGGCCCGCCACGGTTTTAACGGGACGTGGGCAGGTGCAGCATTAGCCTACCAGCCGTTTCGATAGGGTTTCAGCCCGACCTACTAAGGTGGCAGAATACCGCACCTACCAGCCGAAAGTCATCAATTCCTAAACATAGTCAAAATCAAAGTCCCTAACAATCCAGTTCGTCACCGTTGTGTACCGATCTTGACCCTAAACAGGGTCCTCCCTCCCCTGAGCTCGACTAAATGACTCAGGGGTACGGGTTTTATCGAGTTCTCCTCTCTAGATCCGCCATTATCAGTAGAAGCAGGGGCACCTCGTGCAGGACTTGATAACTAATCACGCGTGACAATTCGCCACTGTGGCCGGTCTAAGACTGATACCAGTCCCTGATCCAGAGCCTGGAACCACGTATGATATCCACGCCAAGTATCTTAACCCCTTTCACAGTACCTACCTACAGATTTTAATAAGTTTTTCATAAAATGGCAACAGTAGAAGAAAAGATCTCTTTCATAAACTGTCGTGCATCGATAATTAGGGAAAATTATAGTGGAGATCCGTAAGCTCTCGAGTCGTTTCTTGATAAAATTAGTTTGATCGAAGATTTAGCAGAACCAAACTTGGCCAGAACATTAATAGCGTTTTTAAAATCAAAGATAGAGGGAAAAGCCCGTGAAGCAATACCGACGCAAGTAACTTCAGTTAATGAAATTAAAGTAGCTCTACGTAATAGAATAAAACCATACAACTCGAATGTTGTAGGAGGGAAAACAGCAGCCTTTCACGTTAACAATAGCAATTATACAAATTATGCCAAAAAAGTTGAAGATTTAGCTGACTTACTTGAGCGGTCTCTTATTATTGAAGGGATCACTCAAGGAAAGCCTCATGAAATGGCATTTGAACAAACGGTTAACGTGTGTCGCTTAAACGCAAGACCCGAATTATTCAAAACTATTTTAGCCTCAATGGCATTTAGTGATTCGTAAGACGTAGTAGCGAAGCTAATTGTAGAACAATATAAAGAAGTAAAAGAGCGTCAGGTTAAGCTTTTCGATCGCGTGGTAACAATGCATTCAGAAATTCACGTGGTAGTAATCGTGGGTTTTATCCCAATCGCAGCTACATGTACTGGTTATAGAAATAATAGTTCATTTTCATACAACAGCAACCGTAACGGTAACAACAGGCAACGATATCGATATGCTAACGGAAATAGGTACCAAAATAGCAACAATAGTAACACACGTTCAAATTCAAACTCAAATAACAGTAACAATAGAGGTAACAATTCAAGACCGTCAAACGGTAGAGGTAGGAATGCAAACTTCCGCGCTTTAAAACCGAGTGCCCCTCAGGAGCGAACACTGGGGGAGGACGAGCTAAGCGAGTAAGCGATTTCCCTTCACCAATAGGCATCTATTGTTTAAATTTAAATTATTCAGATTTCATAGAGCTACAACTTAACGAGTCACAAAAATTTGGTTCTTTCTTAGTAGACACTCAAGCCTACATTTCTTTAGTAAAAATATCATACATTGACAGAAATATTTCATTAAATACAAACAAAGTTATTAGCATTGCCGGTGTCACTTCCAATTTAGTTTCTACTTTAGGTAAAATTACCATAAATTTAAAATTTTCAAACTTTTCTCTTAAATATACTTTACATGTAATAAATGAACACTTTAACTTTCCGTCCGATGGCATACTGGGTAAAAATTTTCTGAAACTTAACAAATTCATTATTAACTATGAAAGCAATATTATTTCCTTTTGGGTAGGTAATGTAAAAGTCGCGGTACCAATCCTTCACGGAACAGAAAGCAACAATTTTATCAATCCTCCCAGATGTGAAATTTTCAGACTTTTTGATTTAGGAGATTCACCCGATCCACGTTCGTGGACTCGCAGGAAATTCAATTCAGCGAAATGCATTATTCATTCCACTAACCCAGTTATTAAAGTCATAAACACCACGGATGATGTGAAGTATATGAAAAGAATAGTATTCGAACAGAAAAACTTTCAAACTACAATGCTTATGCTATTAAAAAAACTAAAACCGACGACAAGCGTACGCAAAAACTGATTTCAATTTTAAAAGGACAAATACCTAAACAATCTCTGCATAAATTAATTGACCTTTGCATAGGTTATGCCGACATTTTCCTTTTGACACAGACAAAATGACCTTAAGCAAGTTCTACGAGCAAAAATTAATACTTGCAGACAATGACCCGATATATGTTATAAACTATCGAATGCTATATTCTCAACGTGAAGAAATAAATCGCCAAGTAAATAAACTGTTAGACAGCGATATGATTGAATCTAGCTACTTTAATTACAATAGTATTTTGGTTTTAGTACCAAAGATACTAATGGCCGAAAAGCCTATCGTATGTGCGTAGATTTTCGCGGATTTAACAAAAAACTCATTGCTGATAAGTTTCCTCCTGCGTGAGTTGACGATACTTTAGATAATCTTGGTATGACAAAGTATTTTTCCACATTAGATCTTTTTTCGGGATTTCATCAAATTGCTTTGTGTAGAATAAATTAAGGTATTTATTTGGGTAGAGGCACCATTAAGTGCCGAATACCCTAAATGTTCAATGTGGAATAAATTAAATTATTTATTTGGGTAAATGCCGAATACCCCAAACGTTCAAACAAGATTATTTAAGGAAGTGGCACCCTTGAGTGCCGAATACCGAATCTTCTTTATTAATAAAAACTTCAGCGTATTTATACATAATTCTTATGCGCTACTTAGTTACTACATAAACATATACATATTTACTCTAACGGCCCTATTCTGTGCATTTGACAAATTGTCAATAAGTTATCAAATAATCAAGATTTTTATCAACTTAATAAATTTTGTTATTCTGTGCGTAAGTTGATAACTCTAAAAAGCTCTTATGCGTATGCTTTTCCCCACACAGTGGTAAACTAAGTATTGTAAACAAAAAACAGCTGTTTGTTAAATGGAGTCTGCAGAAACGTAAGTATTTTATTATTTTTCATTATATTTTAGTTATATTGTATTTCTTTTATAGAAAATCAAAGTGCGATCGTGCTACGCGCGACCAATTGGAGCACTGCGTGTTTTTTTATAGCGCTAACCCTGAAATGGGGTCAGGAAAAAATAACCCCAGGTCACCGCAACAAATGCTCTCTCTATGGGCTCAACTGGCAGAGGAGCTAAATGCCTTAAGAGGACCAACACGTTCTGCAGAAAAATGGAAGGAAGTAAGTTGTAGTGCAAAATGCTTAATATCGATCAAAAATTTTCAATGTTTGTATCAAAAGACGCGTCTTGACCGCAGAATCAATAATACGAGAGCGGAAATTAAAAAATATATTTGTGTGAAGAGATATTTACAAGCATACATAAAAAGTATGGCTAATTTTAATTCGTTCAAAAGATATTATCGAAAAACCGAAAAAAGACCCGCGGGTACCTCCGAAACCGGGGATGGGATCCATATTATTTTTTCGCAGAACACCTTTTTGCGTTGGCGGCCTTCAGCCGCGCTTATAAAAAATGGTAATAGTCTAGTTGCGGGGTTGACTGCTAATACGCGTCAAATTTTATCTCTGTCCGGAGATATTTGCTGTTGAATTTGGCGATTTTCATGTGGTTGTTATTGTGTTTGTACCCACAAAAAAAATTTTGCATCATCGTGGTGGTAGCCACGGTTATACCACACATCCGGACTTGGCATGGCGTAGGCCAGGGTTATTTTTTAGGTAATTGTCTAGTTGCGGGGTTGACTGCTAATACGCATCAAAAAATATCGATAGAAGTGTCAAAAGACGCGCATTAATCTCGAGAACAATAATCCGAAGGCGGAAAAGAAAAATGGTATCTCTGTCCGGAGATATTTGCTGTTGAATTTGGCGATTTTCATGTGGTTGTTATTGTGTTTGTACCCACAAAAAAAATTGTGCATCACCGTGGCGGTAGCCACGGTTATACCACACACCCGGACTTGGGATGGCGTAGCCCAGTTTTTTTTTGTGGGTACAAACACAATAACAACCACATGAAAATCGCCAATTTCAACTGCAAATATCTCCGGACAGAGATAAAATTTTTCTTTTCCGCCTTCGGATTATTGTTCTCGAGATTAATGCGCGTCTTTTGACACTTCTCTCGATATTTTTTGACGTGCATTAGCAGTCAACCCCGCAACTAGACAATTACCTAAAAAATAACCCTGGCCTACGCCATGCCAAGTCCGGGTGTGTGGTATAACCGTGACTACCGCCACGGTGATGCACAATTTTTTTTGTGGGTACAAACACAATAACAACCACATGAAAATCGCCAAATTCAACTACAAATATCTCCGGACAGAGATACAATTTTCTTTTCCGCCTTCGGATTATTGTTCTCGAGATTAATGCGCGTCTTTTGACACTTCTCTCGATATTTTTTGACGCGTATTAGCAGTCAACCCCGCAACTAGACAATTACCTAAAAAATAACTCTGGCCTACGCCATGCCAAATCCGGGTGTGTGGTATAACCGTGGCTACCGCCACGGTGATGCACAATTTTTTTTGTGGGTACAAACACAATAACAACTACATAAAAATCGCCAAATTCAACTGCAAATATCCCCGGACAGAGATAAAATTTTATCTTTTCCGCCTTCGGATTATTGTTCTCGAGATTGATGCGCGTCTTTTGACACTTCTCTCGATATTTTTTGACGCGTATTAGCAGTCAACCCCTCAACTAGACTTTTACCAAAGTATGGATTACACCCCGGTTTTAGACCGAACTTTTCTAATTTTTGGGTTTTTTGGCAATAACTTATATGTATGATATATATGTATAATATTTTCAATTTCCACTTTCGGATTATTGATACTGAAGTCAAGGCGCGTCTTTTGGTACCAACATCATTTGATCAATAATAAGCATTGAACCGTCCTGTAAAATGTAACCAAATTAGTTAATGGCTTTGCGTATAATTTTTTTACATACAGACGCTTGGAGTATGGAAGAGCCAGTTACGTACACGTGCACGACGTATAAAAATGAGCCAAAGGGTTACTGGTGGTGGTCCACAATGCAAATCACTTAATGAGTTCGAAGATCGAACCTTGGTTACTTTTGGCTTATTAGCGGTTGATGGTGCCGGTTTAGGAAGTAGTGGACTGAACTCGCCACCACAAGAACTATCAGCAAGAACATCGTCCATATTCCAGAGTCCGTCACCAGCTGAGAGTGATACACAATTTCCAAGCCGTATCCTTGCGATGAGTTCTTTGAATTCGCCAACGGTTTTTTCGCAGCAAAACCATGCATCAGACTTATTTGTAGCAATGTGGAGCCCATCATCGCCGGAGACTAATGCTGAATCAGCAAGTTTCGAATTATCGATGCCTGGTATGACACCTCTTGAGCCAGAGACTGAAGTAAGTAATTCATATATGTTAGGGTGGGGCAAAAATATGGTTTTCCTTTTCTTGGATTGGTTTATACATACATATATTTTCTCGAAATTGAACGCTCCACAAAATTTGTTGTAGAGCGTTATACTTTCTGCAATTTTTGAGTAGAAATTTGTTGAATGATCTATCAGTAGTAAGATATCGACGTGCCATACGAAAACTAACACTCAAAATTATGTACGAAAACTAATATTTTCGACTTGTGTCTGACGAAAACTAGCAATTTCATTTTTTTGTCAGACGAAAACTAACACTTTTAGGTAGTTAGTTTTCTTCAGACATAAAATGAAATTATTAGTTTTGTCAGACACAAAATTTCTTTTGTTAGTTTTCGTATGGCACGTCGATATAATGATGTTCATAGAAGTAAAGGAAAAACTGCTATGGGATTTTTGTCCCGTTAATATTAAAAACTTATATTGGATCAGTATGCATACTTCCTTTTCCGTATACCAATAAAATAACGAAAATAATTTTTTTGGCCTCCCTAATATATAAATATGTACATAGATCGGACACTTTTAAACTGAAATTTTTTCCTTCAAGAATGCTGGAGTTTTGAATGGAAGCTCAGTCCGTATGTCTCGCGCAGAACGAGGCAAACTTATAAGTACTCTAATGAGCAATATAAGCAAACGGAATAGTTTTGAAGAACGACGGGAAAGAAGAGAAGAGGAACAGCGTCAGGAGCATCGTGAAACGATTCAAGCTATCACAACTTTAACGAGCTGCTTGACTGAACTAGTCAAAGTTTTAAAACCAAATTAAACTTATGAATAGAGAAGTTTTACGGACTAATAATTTTCTTTAATTATAATTGAACCAAAGACTGAATTCCTTATAAAAATATGCTAGTTACTATAATAATAGTCCGTAAAACTTCTCTATATACATGTTAGAGTCAGGGACTGCTAATAATATTTTATTTTATTATACAAATTCTTAGTAATAACTAGTTATTTTTCGTTTATTTTATTTTAATTGGAAGACAAATTTGAATTGGAAAATAAAAGTTATGCATATATAACAAATACCCATATTTTAGTGCCTTTACAGTATTGTTTTACCAACGACTTTTATTTCCCAATCAAAATTAAAAAATTGAAATCATAAAAAAATAGTATGGTAAAATAATGTAAAGTAAAATTAAATGAAATGAAATAAACAAGAAAAACTGTAATATGAAATAAAATAATAAAAATTGTAATCAAATAAGATAGAATAATGAAAAATGAAAAAAAATAATAAAAAAAATGTAAGGCGCGATAACCTCCGAAGAGATCTAAGGCCGAGATTCTCGTCCAATTTGCGTCGTGCTCCTCTTGATTTTCCCTACAAATTGGCCGGACGGGACCTACATGTTTTATGCCGACTCCGAACGGCATCTGCAAGGCAGATGAGTTTTCACTGAGAGCTTTTCATGGCAGAAATACAATCGGAGCGCTTGCCAGACACTGCCGAGGGGCGACCCCGCTTAGAAAAATTTCTTCTAATTGAAAAATCTTATTTCTAAAATTTTGATGTTGCATTGTCCGGGAGTTGAACCCAGGGCATACGGTGTGATAGGCGGAGCACGCTACCATCACACCACGGTGGCCGCCAAAAATAATAAAAATTGTAATCAAATAAGATAGAAAAATGAAAAATGAAATAAAATAAGAAAAATTGTAATCAAATAAAATAGTATAATAAAAAATGAAATAAAATTAAAAAATTGTAATCAAATAAGATAGAATAATGAAAAATGAAAAAAATATAATAAAAATTGTAATCAAATAAGATAGTATAATAAAAAATGAAATAAAATAAGAAAAATTGTAATCAAATAAGATAGTATAATAAAAAATTAAATAAAATAATAAAAATTGTAATCAAATAAGATAGTATAATGAAAAATGAAAAAAAAATAATAAAAATTGTAATCAAATAAGATAGAATAATAAAAAATGAAATAAAATAATAAAAATTGTTATCAAATAAGATAGAATAATAAAAAATGAAATAAAATGATACAAATTGTAATCAAATAAGATAGTATAATAAAAACTGAAATAAAATAGGAAAAATTGTAATCAAATAAGATAGTATAATAAAAAGTGAAATAAAATAATAAAAATTGTAATCAAATAAGATAGAATAATGAAAAATGAAATAAAATAATAAAAATTTTAATCAAATAGGATAGAATAATAAAAAATGAAATAAAATAATAAAAATTGTAATCAAATAAGATAGTGTAATAAAAAATGAAATAAAATAATAAAAATTGTAACCAAATAAGATAGAATAATAAAAAATGAAATAAAATAATAAAAATTGTAATCAAATAAGATAGTATAATAAAAAATGAAATAAAATAAGAAAAATTGTAATCAAATAAGATAGTATAATAAAAAATGAAATAAAATAATAAAAATTGTAATCAAATAAGATAGTATAATGAAAAATGAAAAAAAAAATAATAAAAATTGTAATCAAATAACATAGAATAATAAAAAATGAAATAAAATAAGAAAAATTGTAATCAAATAAGATAGAATAATAAAAAATGAAATAAAATGATAAAAATTGTAATCAAATAAGATAGTATAATAAAAACTGAAATAAAATAGGAAAAATTGTAATCAAATAAGATAGTATAATAAAAAATGAAATAAAATAATAAAAATTGTAATCAAATAAGATAGAATAATAAAAAATGAAATAAAATGATAAAAATTGTAATCAAATAAGAGAGTATAATAAAAACTGAAATAAAATAGGAAAAATTGTAATCAAATAAGATAGTATAATAAAAAGTGAAATAAAATAATAAAAATTGTAATCAAATAAGATAGAATAATGAAAAATGAAATAAAATAATAAAAATTTTAATCAAATAGGATAGAATAATAAAAAATGAAATAAAATAATAAAAATTGTAATCAAATAAGATTGTGTAATAAAAAATGAAATAAAATAATAAAAATTGTAACCAAATAAGATAGAATAATAAAAAATGAAATAAAATAATAAAAATTGTAATCAAATAAGATAGTATAATAAAAAATGAAATAAAATAAGAAAAATTGTAATCAAATAAGATAGTATAATAAAAAATGAAATAAAATAATAAAAATTGTAATCAAATAAGATAGTATAATGAAAAATGAAAAAAAAAATAATAAAAATTGTAATCAAATAACATAGAATAATGAAAAATGAAATAAAATAAGAAAAATTGTAATCAAATAAGATAGTATAATAAAAAATGAAATAAAATAATAAAAATTGTAATCAAATAAGATAGAATAATGAAAAATGAAAAAAATAATAATAAAAATTGCAATCAAATAAGGTAGAATAATGAAAAATGAAATAAAATAAGAAAAACTGTAATCAAATAAGATAGTATAATAAAAAAAAAATAAAATAATAAAAATTGTAATCAAATAAGATAGAATAATAAAAAATGAAATAAAATAATAAAAATTGTAATCAAATAAGATAGTATAACAAAAAATGAAAAAAATAATAAAAATTGTAATCAAATAAGATAGAATAATGAAAAATGAAATAAAATAAGAAAAATTGTAATCAAATAAGATAGTATAATAAAAAATTAAATAAAATAAGAAAAATTGTAATCAAATAAGATAGTATAATAAAAAATGAAATAAAATAATAAAAATTGTAATCAAATAAGATAGTATAATGAAAAATGAAATAAAATAATAATAATTGTAATCAAATAAGATAGTATAATGAAAAATGAAATAAAATAAGAAAAATTGTACAAAATAATATAAAATAAATGAGAATTATAACAAAATAAATTTAATATTTTAAAATAAATTAAATAATATATAAAAAACTCAAATACCATAAAATAAAATTAATTAAACGAAATAAAATAAAACATAATAAAAAGTTACTAAAGTCAAACTTTATATTCTACATTATTTCACTAAGCTACATATATAACTTTATTTTTATTTTTAAATTTTTAATTTGTCTGTGAGAGCTATTGAAATGAATTATTTCTGTTGTTACATTTATGTAATTGTTTTCTTTTGTTTTTATAAATAAAATTTAATATAAAATACATACATATTTATGTACATATAAAAATCTTGTGTGTGTCTATATGATTAGGACTACGGATTGTGATAGGGGTAGATATATGAATGAAGATAGAAAAACGTTAAGATAAAAAAGAGAAGGACGATATGAGAAGGTAAAAGCGAACAAAAAGGAAAAAAGGAGAGGTGAAGGGGCAAAATAATAAGGAGCTGAAATGATTAGGGAAGGGGTCAAATTCGATAGATACACGCAAGTAAATTTTTTAAATATAAACGTCCTTTAATGAAGGGCTATGCACGCCCATAAGTTTTTGTTTGTGTGTTCTTTAGAGACGTCCAAATTTCTTCTACACTGGAGTAACATTTGCAAACCATGAACCTTAAGCTCTCGGTGATTGTATCCCTACTTTCAAAAATATAGAGTCGAAAAGGACATTTTTAGCTATGAGTAATATTATGCTTTTTATTTGGGAAATGAAATATCTACATGTGCAGTTTTTTAAAGAGTTGATATGTATCTAGACCGTGTTCTCTCTCCCTCGCGGGTGTACTGAGTAGAGTCATTTGGATCTCTTTCGAATTCATGATCATCTTCAACGATATCTAAGTCCTCTGCCATACCAGCTTTTGCCATGATGTTGTGCAATATGACGCAGCTCGTAATAATAGCAGCAACTGTTTCGTGAGAATAATGTAGCACTCGATGCTTAAGCAAGCACCTAAAACGCGACTTCATAACACCAAATCCTCTTTCTATACAATTTCTTCCAGATGCATGTATCTTATTAAACTTCCGTACTTTCGTGGTACTTGGGCTTGCAACTCGTGTGAGAAGCCATGGTTCCAAAGGGTATCCTTGATCTCCAATGAGCCATTATTCCCTTTGGTTGGAAGTAGAACTGGCGTTATGCTTGCGTATCAAATACTCGCGTAGGTCAGACGTTGCCCATATGCCTGAGTCATGTGTCGCTCCTGGAAAGTTGGCATTTAGAAATGTAAAACGCAAGCGATGATCGCATACCTTAAAATAATTAAATTTAATAAATTGTAAATATTTTTAACAAAAGCAGAAAATACCGCTTCAACATTAATGCTGTAGTAGCCTTTTCGGTTTAGGTATTGGCTTAACGGACGCTCCACATTGTTTGAAGGCGGAGAACAATGGCAATGTGGGTGCAATCAATTGCACCTATTGTACTTTTTATGCCGAATTTCCGGAAAAACCTTAAATAGTACAAAGATTTTCGTTATAGATTTACCTGAAAAATTTCATTAGCACGCATACCCTATTTTAACAATATTCTCTTCTTCGACTGTGCGGGGAAACTCGATTTCATTGCCCTTAACTCTCACAATTAGATTTGCCACAGCATTCAAACTTCTGGAAAAAGACGCCTGGCTCATAGGCATAGTGTAATTGTTGCCCACGCATGTCTGGTACGATCCATTAGCAAAGAAGTTCAATACCGATAGAACACGGATCGTTATTGGCAAGGAGGTTTGTTGATCATCGTGCGGTTCCAAGTCATCAATAAGGCGACGGCACAAAGAACGGGTCAAACGGAAATGTTGAACGAACACATTTTCACTTAAGGCAAATGGATTGCTGGCATCTCTCAGGGATTTTAAGTACCTCGAGCGATCTCTATTTTCCTCATTTTCCTCATCTTCACACAATAACAGCAAAAGTAATAAGTCTTCTTCAACTTTAATTCAGACACAAACACGCAATAACGTAATTTTTAGCGCAAATTTGAATTGTCAAGAGCGTTTAAGATATTAAAAACTTGTCAACCAAAGAGCTTTTTATATTTGACACAGAATAGAAAATACTTGATAAATAATCAAACTTGACAAATAAGCAAGATGGTGAATTTGTCAAGTGCACAGAATAGGCCTGTAAGTCTAACAAAATAACAAAAGTCATGTAGCCAAGCGTATGCTTACACATTTGTACACACATTCATGAGCTGCTTCAATGCACTTGCTGAAAGTGTGTGAAAATGTTGGAGTAGAGGAGTAAGCGGTGTCAGCAAATTCTTAGTTACAGACTTAACAACTTAGACACCGCGCGTGTTATGTATGTAGATATTGTCACGGATATTAGCATCACTAACCTATACCATCACTAAGGCGATGCTAAGGCCATGCCAAGCAGTATTTACGTCAATACTCAAATCATGTATACACATATATAAGGCAGCCGAAAGAGATGTCACACACAGATGCATTTACTTATGCGCCTATGTATGCGCGAGAGACTGTAAACTACAAACATTCACATCAATAATTCAATCATTATGAATCTACATAAACGAATAAATAATTGCGTCTACACATATGTACGTATACGAGCAGCGGAGCGGCAATGCACAGACACATGCATATATCTTATCTGAGTTGTCACAAAAGAGAGCAATAATTTGTGCACGTAGTTGTGGCTGGCGATTTTGTAGCGAAAATAACTAGTAAGTTCTGGAAATCGAAGAGCCTAGAAGTATGCAGCGTAAACTATAAAAGCGGGGCAGGCGAGTAAGAAGTGATTCAGTTTGAGTTGAGCTATCAATCAGTTTGATTAAGCACGCGATCTGGCGGCCAATAGTAAAGTTTCATTTGAGTTATCAATCAGTTTGGTTATTAAGCCAGCGAGTAGCAAAGTATAAGTGTTATTGTGAAGTACTTAATAAAGGCCATTTTTCCATCATTCAATATTGGAGTTATTTATTCAATAGCTTAGTGATTCGAACTTAGCAGAGGATTGCAAATAAGAGGATTTGCGGCAGATTCGTTACAATTGGTGTCAGAAGAGGAATTGTTGAATAAATTCCAGAGGACAACAGAAACATGGCAAAGTTCAGTGAATTGAAGATCCAGCAACTAAAGAAGGAGTTGGAGAACCGTGGATTGAATACAAGCGGCGTTAAACTTGAACTTCAGGCACGGCTACGAGAGGCAATGGAAGCAGAAGGAATCGATGTGGAAGAGTATGACTTTCATCTTGATGGCGAGGAAATAACAAAAATGGAAGAAACACCGCAGACAATGGCGAACACAGACCTGAACATGATATTGGCTGCAATATCTGCTCAAACATCGACAATGTCATCACAGATGGAATCTCAAGAGACACGTATAACATCAAAGTTGGAAGCACAAGAAACGCGTATAACATCAAAGATTGAAGCACAAGAACTGCGTATATCCGAAATGTCGTCGCAAATGTCATCTCAGCTGGAATCACAGGAGAACCGTATAACAGCGAAGATTGAAGCACAAGAGGCACGGATATCCGAAATGTTGGCTCAAATTTCAGCACAGATATCATCGCAGATCTCTGCTCACCTGGAAGAGCAAGAAGGACGTATTTCCTCGAAGTTGGAGGCGCAAGATACTAAAATTTTACAGTTTGAAGAAAAAATCGAGGTCGAGGTGGATGCTTTGAGAGGACGTACCGAGCAGTTGCAACTGAATCGCCCAGCAGTTTCAACTAGTAATTCAAAGGTAAAAACACCATCCTTTGACGGTTCTGTTCCTTTCCAGGTCTTTAAGCTACAGTTTGAGAAGACCGCAGCAGTGAACAACTGGAATGTGGAAGATAAAGTTGCCGCACTCTTCGTAGCATTGAAAGGACCAGCTGCCGAAATCTTACAGACTATTCCAGAGTACGAACGGAACAGTTATGACGCATTGATGGCTGCTGTAGAACGGTGATACGGAAGCGAACACAGGAAACAGATATTTCAAATAGAATTGCAAAACCGCTACCAAAAAGCTAACGAGACTTTGCAGGAGTTTGCTTCGGACATTGAAAGATTGGCTCATCTTGCAAATGCGGATGCACCCGTGGAATACACGGAAAGAGTGAAGATTCAGAGCTTTATAAATGGCATAAGGGACGTCGAAACGAAGCGAGCCACATACGCGAACCCAAAGCAAACATTTTCTGAAACGGTATCCCATGCATTGACTCAGGAAACGGCGTCATTATTGAGTAAACCAGCATACAAAACTCATCGTGTGGAAGTAGAAAGGCCAGAGTGGGTAGATACAATTTTGGAAGCTCTGAAGGGATCACAAGAGAAAAATGCCGGAGTTATGAAATGTTTCAAGTGCGGTAACCCAGGTCACATTGCACGCCATTGCAGTAGCAATTCCAATAGTTCCAGCAATGTGGGTGGCCGTAAACGCAGAGCTGAAGGAGACGAGCAAATCTCCAAATCCACTCAATCGTTAAACTAAAGCGTGTCAGCCGCAAGGGGCGACAGCTGGCTCCCTCAATTGAATACCCCATAATCTCTATCTCGCAAATTGGAAGAAGGTCAAGCAATCTTACTGTCGGAGGACATGTGGATGGAAAGGAACGTTTACTGACTGTAGATACGGGTGCATCCCATTCCATCATTCGATCAGATTTAGTCAACAAGAAGATAAGACCATTGCTTGGAGCAAGATTACGTACAGCCACGGGAGAGGACACACAGGTAATTGGAGAAGTAGAATGTGAAGTAGCAATTGGGAAAGTCTCGGTACTTCACAATTTTATAATGGCAGGTATTGTTGATGAAATCATAATTGGAGTGGACTTCTTAATCAACCAAGGCATCAAGATCGATATGCAAAGCAAGACGATGCGATATAAGAACATGGATGTGCACTTAATTTCGGCTACGAGAGAGGCTACAGCAGTAAACGAGTGCTGGTGGAAGAGAGTCAGCGAATACCACCAAAATCCGAAGCAGTTATCTGGGCAAAGGTTGATGGAGATTGTGGGACAAACAAATTGTGGGTTGTCGAAGCAGCAAACAAATCAGCACTAAACATACTTGTAGGAAAAACCCTGGATATGACAAAACAAGATGGACGTATTCCGGTAAGAGTACTCAATGAGTTCAAGTCACCACTCAAACTGACTAAAGGAGCTATTTTGGGAAGATGCCAAGAGGCTGAAGTAGTTATTAACTGTGAACAGCTCCAGGAACACGTTTCAGCTAGTAATACTGATCTTTCAAATGACATCACGGCATGGATACAGGGGCTAGAGGAAGCATAACAGAGTAAGGCAAAACAACGGCTCCTAAAGTACGCGAACATATTTGACCAGGATGATTCTAAACCAGGCCGCACCAACGTTGTGAAACATAAAATTGACACTGGAGATGCGAGGCCGATCCGTCAAGCTCCACGTAGTGTTCCACTGGCGAAGCGGGAAGTTGTGAGTCAAATCATTCAAGAAATGAGCGACAGCGGCGTCATCGAACCATCAGCTAGTCCATGGAGCTCACCGGTAGTACTTGTAAAAAAAGAAGGATGGAAAAATGAGGTTTTGCGTGGACTACCGGAAGTTGGATGACGTAACGAAAAAGGATAGCTACCCATTGCCAAGAATTGACGACACTCTGGACTCGCTATCTGGCACGAAATGGTTTTCCACGCTGGGCTTGAAAAGCGGCTACTGGCAAGTGGAGGTGAAGGAGGAAGATAAAGAGAAAACAGCCTTCAGTGTCGGTGATGGTCTTTGGCAATTTACAGTGATGCCTTTTGGACTTTGTAATGCACCAGCTACTTTTGAGAGACTCATGGACCAGGTACTGAAAGGACTACATTGGAAAACATGCTTGGTGTACCTGGACGACATCATCGTATTGGGCAAGAACTTTGATGAACATCTTAAGAACTTGGAGGAAGTTTTCCAGAGAATAGCTGGCGCTGGTCTGAAATTAAGTCCCAAAAAGTGTGCGCTGTTTAAAAAGGAAGTCAATTATTTGGGTCACAAGGTAACGACAGAGGGCATCTGCACTGCGAACGAAAAAATAGAGGTTGTACAGGATTGGCCAAGACCACAGAACCTACATGAATTGAGAAGTTTTCTTGGGCTGTACACATATTACCGCCGATTTGTACCAAATTTTTCCAGCGTAGCCCATAGCCTCCATGAGCTTACAAGAAAAAACAAAGCTTTTGAATGGAAGAAGGAGCAAGAAGTGGCTTTCCAAACATTGAAGGAGCGTTTGTGCACTGCCCCAATGTTAGCATATCCGATTCCAGGAGCAACATTTATTCTAGATACAGATGCAAGTGGATATGCTATAGGAGGCGTTTTATCACAACTGGTCGATGGACAAGAGAAGGTAGTTGCATATTACAGCCGTTCGATTGGAAAACCAGAGAGGAACTACTGTGTTACGCGGAGAGAGCTGTTGGCATTGGTAGAGTGCATTAAACATTTTCACAAATACCTCTACGGCCAGCGATTCCATGTCAGGACAGATCAAGGGGCATTGAAATGGCTTCTGCAGTTCCGTAATCCGGAAGGACAATTGGCACGGTGGATCGAGCGACTTCAAAGCTATGACTTTTCCATTGAGCATCGAAAAGGTAGTACCCATGGAAATGCCGATGCAATGTCACGAAGGCCATGCAGTTTGGAATGCAAGCACTGTTCAAATGCCGAGGCTAAAGAAAACATTATAGATGTCCGGCTAAAGACTATAACGTGTACGGATGAATGGGACAAGGAACAACTAAGAAAGTGTCAGCTAGAATATACAGATCTGTCACATGTTATGCAAGGGCTCGAACGAAACGAAAGACCAAGCAGAGAGGATATGTCAGCAGAGAGTCCCATTGCGAAGTCATATTGAGCACAGTGGAACAGTTTGGAATTGATATCCGGTTGCTTGCATCGAGTATGGGAGAGTGAGGATGGTCAATGCAAGAAGAAACTGATAGTTGTTCCCAGAGAGAGGATTCCTGACGTGCTCAGCGAGTTGCACAATGGTCCAAGTGGAGGGGTCTTGGAATCACGAAGACACTAGAGAAAATTAAGCAGAGAATCTATTGGGTTGGTTGCCGTCAGTCGGTCACCGAGTGGATTGCCAATTGCGAGGTATGCAACAGAGCGAAAGGGCCCAAAACCCGAAGTCATGGCCAGATGAAGCAGTATATTTCAGGTGCACCATTTGAAAGGATCGCCATGGATGTCGCAGGTCCATTTCCTACTAGCAACCGCGGAAACAAATATGTACTGGTGGTTATGGATTATTTCAGTAAATGGCCAGAGGTATACCCAATCCCAAACCAAGAAGCAGAAACAGTAGCAGAAGTGGTTAAAAACGAATGGGTTGCAAGGTATGGTGTACCAATGGAGTTACATTCTGACCAACGCAGGAATTTTGAATCAGCTGTGTTCCAAGAACTGTGCAAGAAGTTGGGCATTCGAAAAACACGGACAACTGCATTGCATCCTCAGTCCGATGGTATGGTGGATCGTTTCAATAGAACATTGGAGGAGCATTTAAGGAAAGTAGTAGACAAGTACCATAAGGACTGGGATACACACATATCATTATTCTTGATGGCCTACCGATCGGCAGTACATGACACAAGGGGCCAAACTCCCGCAAAGGTAATTTTTGGCAATGACCTTCGACTGCCAGCTGATTTGAAGTATGGGATAGATGCCGATGCGGAGAGGAATGTCAAGAAATCCACTGATGTCTTAGAAGAAGAGCTGAGAGAGATACACGATCTGGTAAGGCAACGAGCAAATATTATGAGTGACAAGATGAAAGCGAGGTACGATAAAGCAATTAATTCGGAAGGGTTTCAGGAAGGAGATTTGGTGCTGCTATACAACCCACAACGAAAAAAAGGTTTGTCCCCGAAATTGCAGTGTAACTGGGAAGGCCCATACAAAGTTGTAAAACGGATCAACGATGTAGTGTACCGCATACAAACCACTACCAAACCACGAACATAAATGAAAGTGGTTCATTTGGAGAGATTAGCAGCGTTTAGATCGAGAGATTTGTCTGATCGGGACGATCAGACTTAGGTGGAGGGCAGTGTCACGGATATTAGCATCAATAACCTATACCATCACTAAGACGATGCAAAGCCATGCCAAGCAGTATTTACGTCAATAATCAAATCATGTATACACATATATAAGGCAGCCGAAAGAGATGTCACACACAGATGCATTTACTTATGCGCCTATGTATGCGCGAGAAACTGTAAACTACAAACATTCACATCAATAATTCAATCATTATGAATCTACATAAACGAATAAATAATTGCGTCTACACATATGTACGTATACGAGCAGCGGAGCGGCAATGCACAGACACATGCATATATCTTATCTGAGTTGTCACAAGAGAGAGCAATAATTTGTGCACGTAGTTGTGGCTGGCGATTTTGTAGCGAAAATAACTAGTAAGTTCTGGAAATCGAAGAGCCTAGAAGTATGCAGCGTAAACTATAAAAGCGGGGCAGGCGAGTAAGAAGTGATTCAGTTTGAGTTGAGCTATCAATCAGTTTGATTAAGCACGCGATCTGGCGGCCAATAGTAAAGTTTCATTTTTGTTATCAATCAGTTTGGTTATTAAGCCAGCGAGTAGCAAAGTATAAGTGTTATTGTGAAGTACTTAATAAAGGCCATTTTTCCATCATTCAATATTGGAGTTATTTATTCAACAGTTTAGTGATTCGAACTTAGCAGAGGATTGCAAATAAGAGGATTTGCGGCAGATTCGTTACAATATGTATGCATTCACTTTGGATACATTACACCTCCCTTTTCAAAAAGAATCGATGACGGTTCTATTTCACTTAATGGCTTTTGGTAATTTTCAGATTTTTATTTGTTTATATATTTATTCATGTGGTACATTTGTCTTTCTTTGTTATTGTTACTTTGTATTTTTGCTTTTCTTTGGAACATTTTGCTTAACTTAGGGTTATATTTATGATAGTAAAAAATGAAATGATTATATTTTTAATAATTTTTGCTTATCTTGTGTAAAATAATTTTCTTGATTTATATGTTTGTTTGCACATGTAAATTAGAAATTTATGAGTGAGTAAAGTGAACATTTAAGTCGAGATAAGATGTTTTTATTTAAGTAATTTAAGTCTATTTTTGTGTATTATAATTTTGTTATTTTCATTCCTTAAGGCGTAATTGTTATTATTTCTATCTATGCTTTCTAACTTATAAGGTATTAGAGTAAAATTATTATTTTTATCGATATTTTCTACCTTATAGGGCCCTTTAATCTACTATCTAATTTATGGCCTGCTCCATTTTTAACTAACACTGAATCTCCTATATTTATTTCCTTATAGAGAATATTTTTATCATAACTAATTTTTTGTTTTTCTTTAGCTTCTTTTACTAATTTAAAGGCTCTATCCTGTGCTATTTGTAACCTATATTTAATTTCTTTATCGTAAACCTCATAATTGTATAATGGGCTTACGGCATTTTCTTGTAAAAAGTCTGGGGTTTTTTACCAAAACCTGGTTTGAACGGGCAATAACAATGAACTGTAAAGGGAGTTGTATTATAACAATATGCAAAATATTTAAGATACTCATCCCAATCATCTTTGTTAATGGATATGTAAGAACGCACATATTGTTATGGAAACGCATCTACAATGGAGAAGCAAGGAAGGCAGTCGGCATGATATCGTGGTGCACTGTGGCTAGTAATGTCGGCTGGGCTGGGTTCTTGCCAACCTTGCAGTCCTGCGCCATAAACAGAAAAATTCCTATCATGCCTATTCAAAACAATTGACAAAAAGCGTAGAATTAATTCAAAACGCTCAAATGGACCAAAAATAACATCCGGTAGAACCGGAGGTCACGGACAGACCGTTAAACATTCAAATTGAAAATTCAAAAGAAAAATTTAAACGCAAAAAAAAATTTAACCGGGAAACAAGACTCGAATTTGAATTTAAAGTACAACGGAAAACTACTAACTGAAACTTTAAAACAACTGAAACAACAAAACAAAAGTCCGAACCGGATACGACCGGTTTTAACGCTGAGGGCCAAATAAATAACCAAAAAAAGGCTGAAAATTAGAAAGGGGAAAACAACAAAAAAAAAACAAGCCCGAATATACATAGGGGGCGCCGCGGGTGTTTTTGCAACGCCCGGTGCTTGATCCACCCCATGGCCACCGACGCACCTAATTTTTTTTGGTGGCCCCTTACCTGTGTTACCTATGCGTTCTAAATCAAAAGAATGCCAGCATTCCCATTTTGATTACAAAAGTTTTTTCAAAATTCATTTCAAAATAGTTCATAGTTTAGTAATCAACCATTTGCGATTGTCGTCAAATGTATACCGTATTCTTGGAAATGTTCAATACTATTATATATATCTCTATATGTACGAATATTAGCTTACATATCTATATTTCTTCTTGTACGTTTAATTATTTCATTTTATCCCTCACACGCCTAGTATTGATATAATATATAATTATGTAATACAAATTATGTAATGGAAAAAAACTACACGTAATGAAAACTATATTAAGATTGTATATATGTGTGCAAACGAATAGCCTTCGTATAAGGTACTGGTTTCTCTAAATGTTGTTTTAAAAACAACATTGTTTAATTGTAACGAATAATTAAAAAAAAATGTATCTATAGGTTCCTGCAAAGACTTGCAAACGAGCTCGCATACGAATATCGCCCGGAAAACTGGGAAAGTAAAATTTGTTAATTTATTTGTATTGGGTGGTTATAAAATATAGCTTCGTGATCTAATTCCCTTTTTTTTTTTGTTTTAAAATAACTTTTCTGTGTATTTTAAAGAAAGTTATCGGTTGTCTTGCAAATTTTACAATATTTATACTCAGTTGAGCAGAGCTCACAGAGTATATTAAGTTTGATTGGATAACGGTTGGTTGTACATATATAAAGGAATCGAGATAGATATAGACTTCCATATATCAAAATAATCAGGATCGAAAAAAAATTTGATTGAGCCATGTCCGCCCGTCCGCCCGTTAACACGATAACTTGAGAAAATTTTGAGGTATCTTGATGAAATTTGGTACGTAGGTTCCTGAGCACTCATCTCAGATCGCCATTTAAAATGAACGATATCGGACTATAACCACGCCCACTTTTTCGATATCGAAAATTTCGAAAAACTGAAAAATTGCGATAATTCATTACACAAGAGAGATAAAGCGACGAAACTTGGTAGATGAGTTGACCTTATGACGCAGAATAGAAAATTAGTAAAATTTTGGACAATGGGCGTGGCACCGCCCACTTTTAAAAGAAGGTAATTTAAAATTTTTGCAAGCTGTAATTTGGCAGTCGTTGAAGATATCATGATGAAATTTGGCAGGAACGTTACTCCTATTATTATATGTACGCTTAATAAAAATTTGCAAAATCGGAGAAGGACCACGCCCACTTTAAAAAAAAATTTTTTTTAAGTAAAATTTTAACAAAAAATTTAATATCTTTACAGTATATAAGTAAATTATGTAAACATTCAACTCCAGTAATGATATAGTGCAACAAAATACAAAAATAAAAGAAAATTTCAAAATGGGCGTGGCTCCGCCCTTTTTCATTTAATTTGTCTAGGATACTTTTAACGCCATAAGTCGAACAAAAATTAACCAATCCTTTTGAAATTTGGTAAGGGCATAGATTTTATGACGTTAACTCTTTTCTGTGAAAATGGGCGAAATCGGTTGATGCCACGCCCAGTTTTTATACACAGTCTTCCGTCTGTCCTTCCGCATGGCCGTTAACACGATAACTTGAGCAAAAATCGACATATCTTTAATGAACTTAGTTCACGTGCTTACTTGAACTCACTTTATCTTGGTATGAAAAATGAACGAAATCCGACTATGACCACGCCCATTTTTTCGATATCGAAAATTACGAAAAATGAAAAAAATGACATAATTCTATACCAAATACGAGAAAGGGATGAAACATGGTAAGGTAATTGGATTGTTTTATTGAAGCGAAATATAACTTTAGAAAAAACTTTATAAAATGGTTGTGACACCTACCATATTAAGTAGAAGAAAATGAAAAAGTTCTGTAGGGCAAAATAAGAAACCCTTAAAATCTTGGCAGGTGTTACATATATAAATAAATTAACGGTATCCAACAGATGATGTTCTGGGTCACCCTGGTCCACATTTTGGTCGATATCTGGAAAACGCCTACACATATACAACTACCACCACTCCCTTTTAAAACTCTCATTAATACCTTTAATTTGATACCCATATCGTACAAACTCATTCTAGAGTCACCCCTGGTCCACCTTTATGGCGATATCTCGAAAAGGCGTCCACCTATAGAACTAAGGCCCACTCCCTTTTAAAATACTCATTAACTCCTTTCGTTTGATACCCATATATATTGCACAAACGAATTATAGAGTCACCCCTGGCCCACCTTTATGGCGTTATCTCAAAACGGTGTCCACCTATGGAACTAAGGATTACTCCCTTTTAAAATACTCATTAACACCTTTCTTTTGATACCCATATTGTACAAACAAATTCTAGAGTCACCCCTGGTCCACCTTTATGGCGATATTTCGAAAATGCGACCACCTAAACAACAACCACCACTCCCTTTTAAAACCCTCATTAATACCTTTAATTTGATACTCATATCGTACAAACACATTCTAGAGTCACCCCTGGTCCACCTTTATGGCGATATTTCGAAACGGCGTCCACCTATAGAACTAAGGCCCACTCCCTTTTAAAATACTCATTAACACCTTTCATTTGATACCCATATCGTACAAACATATTCTAAAGTCACCCCTGGTCCACCTTTATGGCGATATCTCGAAAATGCGAACACCTATAGAACGAAGGCCCACTCCCTTTTAAAAAAACTCATTAACACCTTTCATTTGATACCCATATCGTACTAACAAAGTCTAGAGTCACCCCTGGTCCACCTTTATTGCGATACCTCGAAAAGGCGTCCACCTATAGAACTAAGGCCCACTCCCTTTTAAAATACTCATTAACTCCTTTCGTTTGATACCCATATTGCACAAACGAATTCTAGAGTCACCCCTGGCCCACCTTTATGGCGATATCTCGAAACGGCGTCCACCTATGGAACTAAGCATTACTCCTTTTTAAAATACCCATTAACACCTTTCTTTTGATATCCATATTCTACAAACAAATTCTAGAGTCACCCCTGGTCCACCTTTATGGCGATATTTCGAAAATGCGACCACCTACACAACAACCACCACTCCCTTTTAAAACCCTCATTAATACTTTTAATTTGATACCCATATCGTACAAACACATTCTAGAGTCACCCCTGGTCCACCTTTATGGCGATATTTCGAAACGGCGTCCACCTATAGAACTAAGGCCCACTCCCTTTTAAAATACTCATTAACACCTTTCATTTGATACCCATATCGTACAAACATATTCTAAAGTCACCCCTGGTCCACCTCTATGGCGATATCTCGAAAAGGCGAACACCTATAGAACGAAGGCCCACTCCCTTTTAAAAATACTCATTAACACCTTTCTTTTGATACCCATATCGTACTAACAAAGTCTAGAGTCACCCCTGGTCCACCTTTATTGCGATACCTCGAAAAGGCGTCCACCTATAGAACTAAGGCCCACTCCCTTTTAAAATACTCATTAACTCCTTTCGTTTGATACCCATATTGCACAAACGAATTCTAGAGTCACCCCTGGCCCACCGTTATGGCGATATCTCGAAACGGCGTCCACCTATGGAACTAAGGATTACTCCCTTTTAAAATACTCATTAACACCTTTGATACCCATATTGTACAAACAAATTCTAGAGTCACCCCTGGTCCACCTTTATGGCGATATTTCGAAAATGTGACCACCTATACAACAACCACCACTCCCTTTTAAGACCCTCATTAATACCTTTAATTTGATACCCATATCGTACAAACACATTCTAGATTCACCCCTGGTCCATCTTTATGGCGATATTTAGAAACTGCGTCCACCTATAGAACTAAGGCCCACTCCCTTTTAAAATACTCATTAACACCTTTCGTTTGATGCACATATTGTACAAACAAATTCTAGCGTCACCCCTGGTCCACCTTTATGGCGATATCTCGAAACGGCGTCCACCTATGGGACTAAGGATTACTCCATTTTAAAATACTTATTAACACCTTTCTTTTGATAACCATATTGAACAAACAAATTCTATGGTCACCCCTGGTCCACCTTTATGGCGATATCTCGAAGCGGCGTCCACCTATGGAACTAAGGATTACTCCCTTTTAAAATACTCATTAACACCTTTCATTTGATACCCATATCGTACAAACGCATTCTAGAGTCACCCCTGGTCCACCTTTATGGCGATATCTCGAAAAGGCGACCACCTATACAACAACCACCACTCCCTTTTAAAACCCTCATTACTTACTTACTTACTTAACTGACGCTTAACCGTCTAAACGGTTATGGCCGTCCAACAAGGCGCGCCAGTCGCTCCTTCGCTCCGCCAACCGGCGCCAATTGGTCACAACAAGGGAGTTTAAATCGTTGTCCACCTGGTCCTTCCAACGGAGTGGGGGCCGCCCTCTACCTCTGCTTCCATAGGCGGGTTCCGATAGAAACACTTTCTTGGCCGGAGCATCATCTTTCATTCGCATAACATGGCCTAGCCAGCGCAGCCGCTGCGTTTTAATTCGCTGGACTATGTTGATGTCTGCGTATAGCTCGTACAGCTCATCATTAAATCTTCTTCGGTACTCGCCATCGCCAACGCGTAGAGGTCCATAAATCTTTCGAAGAACTTTTCTCTCGAACACTCCCAAAGCCGCTTCATCTGCTGTTGTCATGGTCCATGCTTCTGCCCCATATAGCAGGACGGGTACGATAAGTGACTTGTAGAGTATGATTTTCGTTCGCCGAGAGAGGACTTTACTTTTCAATTGCCTACCTAGTCCAAAGTAGCATTTATTGGCAAGATTGATTCTTCGCTGGATTTCAGTGCTGATGTTGTTGCTAATGTTGACGCTGGTTCCCAAATAAACGAAGTCTTTTACTATTTCGAAATTATGGCTGCCAACAGTAGCGTGGTTGCCAAGGCGCATATGCGCTGACTCTTTGCTCGATGACAGCAGGTACTTCGTTTTGTCCTCATTCACCATCAAACCCATCTTTACCGCTTCTTTTTCCAGCTTGGAGTAAGCAGAACTAACAGCGCGGGTGTTTAGGCCGATGATATCAATGTCATCAGCATATGCCAGTAATTGCACGCTTTTATAGTATATTATTCCAGTGCGGTTAAGTTCTGCAGCTAGTATAATTTTCTCCAGCATCAAATTAAAGAAATCGCACGATAGGGGGTCACCCTGTCTGAAACCTCGTTTAGTTTCGAACGGCTCGGAGAGGTCCTTCCCAATTCTGACTGAGCTGATGGTGTTGCTCAACGTCATTTTGCACAGCCGTATAAGTTTTGCGGGGAAACCAAATTCAGACATAGCGGCATATAGGCAGCTCCTTTTCGTGCTGTCGAAGGCGGCTTTAAAGTCGAAGAAGAGGTGATGTGTGTCGATTCTCTTTTCACGGGTTTTTTCCAAGATTTGGCGCATTGTGCAAATCTGGTCGATGGTAGATTTACCAGGTCTGAAGCCGCACTGATAAGATCCAATCAGCCGGTTCACGGTGGGCTTCAATCTTTCGCACAATACACTTGAAAGGCCTTATATGCGATATTAAGAAGGCTGATTCCACGATAGTTGGTGCATTTTGCAGTATCCCCCTTCTTGTGGACTGGGCAAAGAACACTTAGATTCCAACCGCCGGGCATGCTTTGTCCGCCCATATTTTGCTAAGAAGCTGCTGCATGCGCCTTACCAACTCCTCGCCGCCGAACTTGAATAGCTCCGCAGGCAATCCATCAGCGCCCACGGCCTTGTTGTTTTTCAATCTGGTTATTGCTATTCTAACTTCGTCATAATCGGGCGGGGGGACATATATTCCATCATCATCGATTGCGGGATCGGGTTCTTCATCTCTGCGCGGTGAATTGCTGCCTCCATTTAGGAGAGCAGAGAAGTGTTCCCTCCATAATCTAAGCACTCTCTGGACATCAGTTACAAGGTCGCCGTTTTCATTCCTACAGGAGTTTGCCCCGGTCTTAAAACCTTCCGTCTGTCGCCGTATTTTTTGGTAGAATTTTCGGGCGTTATTCCTGGTGGCTAGCAGCTCAAGCTTGTCGCACTCACGCCTTTCTGCTTCTGCTTTTTTCTTCATGAACAGGCGTCTCGCTTCCCTTTTCAACTCACGATAGCGTTCACACACTCCTCTTGTCGCGCTCGCTTTTAACGTAGCCCTGTAGGCAGCGTCTTTTCTTTCGGTTGCAACGCGGCATTCTTCATCATACCAGTTGTTTTTTCGTGGCCGCCGGTAACCAATTTTTTCCTCGGCGGCAGTATGAAGTGCTTTGGAGATATGCTCCCACTGCTCCTGTATTCCTTCAGGATGAGTTGTGCCCTCAGAGAGCAGGTGTGAGAGTCGAGTTGCGAAATCATTGGCAGTCTGTTGTGATTGAAGCTTTTCGACGTCTAGCTTTCCTTGTGTTTTTTGTTCCTTGTTTTTAGCCGCGTTGAGGCGGGTGCGTATTTTGGCTGCAACGAGATAATGGTCCGAATCGATGTTAGGTCCTCGGATCGTTCGCACATCTAAAACACTGGAGGCATGCCGTCCGTCTATCACAACGTGATCGATCTGATTGCGAGTATTTCGATCAGGAGACAGCCATGTAGCTTGATGTATCTTTTTATGCATGAACCTCGTGCTTGATATGACCATGTTTCGAGAACCGGCAAAGTCAATCAGCCTCAGTCCGTTAGGAGAAGTTTCATCGTGTAGGCTGAACTTTCCGACTGTAGGGCCAAAAACAACTTCTTTGCCCACCCTGGCGTTAAAGTCGCCAAGCACGACTTTTATATCATGACGGGGGCAGCGCTGGTATGTGCGTTCTAATTGTTCATAAAAAGTGTCTTTCATCTCATCGTCTTTCTCCTCTGTCGGCGCATGGGCGCAGATGAATGATATATTAAAAAATTTTGCTTTTATTCGAATAGCGGCTAGACGTTCGTCCACAGGCGTAAACGCCAGCACTTGGCGACAAAGTCTCTCTCCCACCACGAATCCGACGCCGAAACTGCGCTTATTCGCATGGCCACTCCAATATATGTCACAATTTTTGATCTTCTTTCTTCCTTGCTTCGTCCAATGCATTTCTTGGATGGCGGTGATGTCAGATTTTGCTTTGACGAGGACATCAACCAGCCGGGCATCTGCACCAATCCCATTCAGGGAGCGGACGTTTCAGGTGCATGCCCTCAATTCATTGTCCTTCAAATGTTTGCCATGGTCGTCATCAATAGAGAGTGTATTTATCCGAGGCTTGTTGTTATATTTCATTGGAGTATGGTTTTACGTGGCGGGTCCCAAACCCAGCGCACAACCCGCTCAGCGGGGGTGAAAATATTACTTGGCACGTTTATATAGCGAGCCGCTTGCTCCAAGACAGACGCCCGCTTGCAGCCGCACCTAGAGGTGTACAGACGCTGCCGATGAAATCTCCCCCGGCTAGCCCTTAAACCGATTATGTCAGAGTGGCCTAGCCAGGTTGTCGCCTTCTCACATTAGCTCACCGCTAAACGGATGTTTAGCGGCTACCCAGAGGATACTTGGCCGCAAGCGACCGGCAGTAGTGAGCTGCTTGAACCGCATGCAAAAGAATCGCTCTGGCCATTCCCAGGTGAATGGCGGTCAGAAGCTTTCCCCACTTTCGTGGACTTCTACACACGGCCCCACCCCTGGTCCACCTTTATGGCGATATCTCGAAGCGGCGTCCACCTATGGAACTAAGGATTACTCCCTTTTAAAACCCTCATTAATACCTTTAATTTGATACCCATATCGTACAAACACATTCTAGAGTCAACCCTGGTCCACCTTTATGGCGATATTTCGAAACGGCATCCACCTATAGAAATAAGGCCAACTTCCTTTTAAAATACTCATTAACACCTTTCGTTTGATACCCATATTGTACAAACGCACTCTCGAGTCACCCCTGGTCCAATACAATTACCACCACTCCCTTTTAAAACCCTCGTTAATACCTTTAATTTGATACCCATATCGTACAAACACATTCTAGAGTCACCCCTGGTCCACCTTTATGGCGATATCTCGAACAGACATCCACCTATAGAACTAAGGCCCACGCCCTTTTGAAATACTCATTAACACCTTTCGCTTGATACCCATATTGTACAAACGCATTCTAGAGTCACCTCTGGTCCACCTTTATGGCGATATCTCGAAAAGGCGTTCACCTATAGAACTAAGGCCCACTCCCTTTTAAAATGCTCATTAACTCCTTTCATTTGATACCCATATCGCACAAACAAATTCTAGAGTCACCCCTGGTCCACCTTTATGCCAATATCTCGAAAAGGCGACCACCTATACAACTACCACCACTCCCTTGTAAAATACTCATTAACACCTTTAATTTGATACCCATATCGTACAAACGCATTCTAGAGTCAACCCTGATCCACCTTTATGGATATGTCCCTAAATAGCGTCCACCTATAGAACTATGTCCCACTCCCTCATCAAATACTCTTTAATGCCTTGCATTTGATACACATGTCATACAAACACATTCCAGGGTTTCCTTCGGTTCATTTTCCTACATGGTTATTTTCCCTTATGTTGTCACCATAGCTCTCAACTGAGTATGTAATGTTCGGTTACACCCGAACTTAACCTTCCTTACTTGTTTTAATTGTAGTACTATACAAATTGTAATAAGTGTTTTGTGAGCGTATCTTGTTGAAATATTAGGTTCAAAATTATTTGCTTCATAGTACATAGAGTAGCAACATGTTGTTACCTTGTACGACGCACGAAAAATTGGATCTTAAATATAAGCGCACAATACGGCAACCAAAAATCTTCGGATACCATTTATGATTATATTAGTAAAATGGTTTTCGAATTTCTTACACCATTTTGCTTCATTAAAGTACATAAATTTTTCTCTACCATGCAGGTATATAGCTTCTAACGATTTCCAGCAATGATTTACATAGGAATATGTAGGTATCCGTAGAGTGTTTGTGGTAACGAAGTTAGCTATCATATGTCTATGTATACTTATAATTATATCGCCGTATATGCATTTAATATACATGATTGTGTATCCAAAAAAAAAAAAAGCTATAGAGTTAAGTTAATTATAAGTTAATAAGATCGTTCCTCATCTTTTCTATTTTGTATATATGTACGTATATTAGACTAAGTGCTATTTTTATACTCAGTTGAGCAGAGCTCACAGAGTATATTAAGTTTGATTGGATAACGGTTGGTTGTACATATATAAAGGAATCGAGATAGATATAGACTTCCATATATCAAAATAATCAGGATCGAAAAAAAATTTGATTGAGCCATGTCCGTCCGTCCGTCCGTTAACACGATAACTTGAGTAAATTTTGAGGTATCTTGATGAAATTTGGTATGTAGGTTCCTGAGCACTCATCTCAGATCGCTATTTAAAATGAACAATATCGGACTGTTACCACGCCCACTTTTTCTATATCGAAAATTTCGACAAACAGAAAAAGTGCGATAACTCATTACCAAAGACGAACAAAGCGATGAAACTTGGTAGGTGGGTTGAACTTATGACGCAGAATAGAAAATTAGTAAAATTTTGGACAATGGGCGTGGCACCGCCCACTTTTAAAAGAAGGTAATTTAAAAGTTTTGCAAGCTGTAATTTGGCAGTCGTTGAAGATATCATGATGAAATTTGGCAGGAACGTTACTCCTATTACTATATGTATGCTTACGGCCACCGTGGTGTGATGGTAGCGTGCTCCGTCTATCACACCGTACGCCCTGGGTTCAACTCCCGGGCAAAACAACATCAAAATTTTAGAAATAAGGTTTTTCAATTAGAAGAAAATTTTTCTAAGCGGGGTCGCCCCTCGGCAGTGTCTGGCAAGCGCTCCGAGTGTATTTCTGCCATGAAAAGCTCTCAGTGAAAACTCATCTGCCTTGCCGATGCCGTTCGGAGTCGGCATAAAACATGTAGGTCCCGTCCGGCCAAATTGTAGGGAAAAATCAAGAGGAGCACGACGCAAATTGGAAGAGAAGCTCGGCCTTAGATCTCTTCGTAGGTTATCGCGCCTTACATTTATTTTTTTTGTTATTTTTTTTTTTGTAATAAAAATTAGCAAAATCGGTGAACGACCACGCACAATTTTAAAAAAAAATTTTTTTAAGTCAAATTTTAACAAAAAATTTAATATCTTTACAGCATATAAGTAAATTATGTCAACATTCAACTCCAGTAATGATATGGTGCAACAAAATGCAAAAATAAAAGAAAATTTCAAAATGGTCGTGGCTCCGCCCTATTTCATTTAATTTGTCTGGGATACTTTTAATGCCATAAGTCGAACAAAAATTTACCAATCCTTGTGAAATTTGGTAGGGGCTTAGATTCTGGGACGATAACTTATTTCTGTGAAAAAGGGCGAAATCTGTTGAAGCCACGCCCAGTTTTTATACACAGTCGATCGTCTGTCCTTCCGCTCGGCCGTTAACACGATAACTTGAGCAAAAATCGATATATATTTACTAAACTCAGTTCACGTACTTATCTGAACTCACTTTGTATTGGTATAAAAACTGGCCGAAATCGAACTATGACCACGCCCACTTTTTCTATATCGAAATTTACGAAAAACGAAAAAAATGCCATAATTCTATACCAAATACGAAAAAAGGGATGAAACATGGTATTTGGATTAGTTTATTGACGCAAAATATAACTTTAGAAAAAAACTTTGTAAAATGGGTGTGACACCTACCATATTAAGTAGAATGAAATGAAAAAGTTCTTCAGGGCGATATAAAAAACCCTTGAAATCTTGGCAGGAATATTGTTTGTGGTATTATATATATAAATAAATTAGCGGTATCCAACAGGTGATGTTTTGGGTCACCCTGGTCCACATTTTGGTCGATATCTGGAAAACGCCTTCACATATACAACTAAGGGCCACTCCCTTTTAAAACCCTCATTAACACCTTTAATTTGATACGCATATCGTACAAATACATTCTATAGTCACCCCTGGTCCACCTTTATGGCGATATCTCGAAAAGGCGTCCACCTATAGAACTAAGACCCACGCCATTTTAAAATACTCATTAACACCTTTCATTTGATAACCATATCGTACAAACATATTCTAGAGTCACCCCTGGTCCACCTTTATGGCTATATCTCGAGAAGGCGTCCACCTATAGAACTAAGGTCCACTCCCTTTCAAAATACTCATTAATACCTTTCGTTTGACATCCATATTGTACAAACGCATTCTAGAGTCACCCCTGGTCCAATACAATTACCACCACTCCCTTTTAAAACCCTCGTTAATACCTTTAATTTGAAACCGATATCGTACAAACACATTTTAGAGTCACCCCTGGTCCACCTTTATGGCGATATCTCGAACAGACGTACATCTATAGAACTAAGGCCCACGCCCTTTTGAAATACTCATTAACACCTTTCGCTTGATACCCATATTGTACAAACGCATTCTAGAGTCACCTCTGGTCCACCTTTATGCCGATATCTCGAAAAGGCGTTCACCTATAGAACTAAGGCCCACTCCCATTTAAAATGCTCATTAACCCCTTTCATTTGATACCCATATCGTACAAACAAATTCTAGAGTCACCCCTGGTCCACCTTTATGCCGATATCTTGAAAAGGCGACCACCTATACAACTACCACCACTCCCTTTTAAAACCCTCATTAATACCTTTAATTTGATACCCATATCGTACAAACACATTCTAGAGTCACCCCTGGTCCACCTTTATGGCGATATCTCGAAAAGGCGTCCACCTATAGAAATAAGGCCAACTTCCTTTCAAAATACTCATTAACACCTTTCGTTTGATACCCATATTGTACAAACGCACTCTCGAGTCACCCCTGGTCCACCTTTATGCCAATATCTCGAAAAGGCGACCACCTATACAACTACCACCACTCCCTTTTAAAACCCTCATTAATACTTTTAATTTGATACCCATATCGTACAAACACATTCTAGAGTCACCCCTGGTCCACCTTTATGGCGATATCTAGAAAAGGCGTCCACCTATAGAACTAAGCCCCACGCCCTTTTAAAATACTCATTAACACCTTTCGTTTGATAGCCATATTGTACAAACACATTCAAGAGTCACCCTGGTCCACCTTTATGTCGATATCTCGAAAAGGCGTCCACCTATAGAACTAAGCCCCACGCCCTTTTAAAATATTCATTAACACCTTTCGTTTGATACACATATGGTCAAACGCATTCTCGAGTCACCCCTGGTCCACCTTTATGCCAATATCTCGAAAAGGCGACCACCTATACAACTACCACCACTCCCTTTTAAAACCCTCATTAGTACCTTTATTTTGATACCCATATCGTACAAACACATTCTAGAGTCAACCCTGGTCCACCTTTATGGCGATATTTCGAAACGGCATCCACCTATAGAACTAAGGCCCACTCCCTTTTAAAATACTCATTAACACCATTCGTTTGATGCCCATATTGTACAAACAAATTCTAGGGTCACCCCTGGTCCACCTTTATGGCGATATCTCGAGAAGGCGTCCACCTATAGAACTAAGGCCCACTCCCTTTTAAAATACTCATTAATACCTTTCGCTTGATATCCATATTGTGCAAACGCATTCTAGAGTCACCCCTAGTCCAATACAATTACCACCACTCCCTTTTAAAACCCTCGTTAATACCTTTAATTTGAAACCGATATCGTACAAACACATTCTAGAGCACCCCTGGTCCACCTTTATGGCGATATCTCGAACAGACGTCCACCTATAGAACTAAGGCCCACGCCCTTTTGAAATACTCATTAACACCTTTCGTTTGATAGCCATATTGTACAAACACATTCAAGAGTCACCCTGGTCCACCTTTATGTCGATATCTCGAAAAGGCGTCCACCTATAGAACTAAGCCCCACGCCCTTTTAAAATATTCATTAACACCTTTCGTTTGATACCCATATTGTACAAACGCATTCTTGAGTCACCCCTGGTCCACCTTAATGCCGATATCTCGAAAAGGCGACCACCTATACAACTACCACCACTCCCTTTTAAAACCCTCATTAATACTTTTAATTTGATACCCATGTCGTACAAACACATTCTAGAGTCACCCCTGGTCCTCCTTTATGGCGATATCTCGAAAAGGCGTCCACCTATAGAAATAAGGCCAACTTCCTTTCAAAATACTCATTAACACCTTTCGTTTGATACCCATATTGTACAAACGCACTCTAGAGTCACCCCTGGTCCACCTTTATGCCAATATCTCGAAAAGGCGACCACCTATACAACTACCACCACTCCCTTTTAAAACCCTCATTAATACCTTTAATTTGATACCCATATGGTACAAACACATTCTAGGGTCACCCCTGGTCCACCTTTATGGCGATATCTAGAAAAGGCGTCCACCTACAGAACTAAGCCCCACGCACTTTTAAAATACTCATTAACACCTTTCGTTTGATAGCCATATTGTACAAACACATTCAAGAGTCACCCTGGTCCACCTTTATGTCGATATCTCGAAAAGGCGTCCACCTATAGAACTAAGCCCCACGCCCTTTTAAAATATTCATTAACACCTTTCGTTTGATACCCATATTGTACAAACGCATTCTTGAGTCACCCCTGGTCCACCTTATTGCCGATATCTCGAAAAGGCGACCACCTATACAACTACCACCACTCCCTTGTAAAACCCTCATTAGTACCTTTATTTTGATACCCATATCGTACAAACACATTCTAGAGTCACCCCTGGTCCACCTTTATGGCGATATCTCGAAAAGGCGTCCACCTATAGAACTAAGCCCCACGCCCTTTTAAAATACTCATTAACACCTTTCGTTTGATACCCATATTGTACAAACGCATTCTAGAGTCACCTCTGGTCCACCGTTATGGCAATATCTCGAAAAGGCGACCACCAATACAACTACCACCACTCCCTTTTAAAACCTTCATTAATACCTTTAATTTGATACCCATATCGTACAAACACATTTGTGGCGATATCTCGAAAAGGCGTCCACCTGTAGAACTAAACCCCACGCCCTTTTGAAATACTCATTAACACCTTTCGTTTGATACCCATATTGTACAAATGCATTCTAGAGTCACCCCTGGTCCACCTTTATGACAATATCTCGAAAAGGCGTCCACCTATAGAACTAAGGCCCACTCCCTTTTAAAATGCTTATTAACCCCTTTCATTTGATACCCATATCGTACAAACAAATTCTAGGGTCACCCCTGGTCCACCTTTATGGCGATATCTCGAAACGGCATCCACCTATGGAAATAAGGATCACTCCCTCTTAAAATACTCATTAACACCTTTCATTTGATACCAATATCGTACAAACAAATTCTAGAGTCAACCCTGATCCACCTTTATGGCGATATCCCTAAATGGCGTCCACCTATAGAAATATGGCCCACTCCCTCTTAAAATACTCTTTAACACCTTTCATTTGATACACATGGTCATACAAACACATTCCAGGGTTACCCTCGGTTCGTTTTCCTACATGGTTATTTTCCCTTATGTTGCCACCATAGCTCTCAACTGAGTATGTAATGTTCGGTTACACCCGAACTTAAACTTCCTTACTTGTTTTGTTTTTTGTAGTAATCAATTTGTTGTGTGTTTTGCAAAAAAAAAGTTTAGTGCACGTCACCTTTTATATTGGGTGTATAGATATCTTATATGTTGTCATAGTAGTAGTATGACGTCACATATGTATATAGGTATAAGTTTACAAGTGATGTATATTACTCTTTGATTTCCTATTAATTTTAAGTAATGAAGATGGAAAATATATGTATTTGAAATATTTCAAAATGCGTTATTCTTTAACCAACTCCTTTTCCTGCTTCTGCTTCATTTTCTGCTGATACCCAACTTTTCTCTTAGTTTTTTATATATCCTCACAGGAGGTTTAAAAAGGATATTGTACATGCATATGCATCTAGGTAGGAAGTATGAAATTTTCGAAGTGACTTTTGTCAGTGAAAAATCAAATTCTTAAACAAAAAAATCGTCCTCGAATGAACTGGAAAACTTCATTTTACTGATATTGGATTTGTCGTCTTTGTTTTAGCGTAAATTTGAATATAATAAATTTGCCTTACTTGGTTTCGCTATGGACAGAACTCACCCACTGTGTCGGTATTATTGTGCTGGTATTGACTAATATTTAATATTACCATTTCCACTATGTGTCGGAATATCTCTTGGCGTTGGATGCGCGTGACTATGATGAGGTGATTTGTGCGACTGCTTATGATGATGATGATGCGTACTCATGTGGTGGGAGTTATGATGCTGTGTCGGTTGAGCTAAATCAAGGAGTTGACAATACATCGACCAGACTTTCAGTGGCAGCGATCTCTTGTTCCGAGGAAACGATTTCCTTCAGACACTGTACGCCGTTGAACTTTTTGAGTGCGACCGTGTCGCAGTTTTGATAACGTCGGTTCAGTCAATTGCCCTTTCCACTCCGCCAGTTGAGGCTGTAGTCCGCTTAGGTTTATAGGCAATGCAGACCTTGTAAAATATTGGTTTACACGCCTAACGCGATGGTACCAGCTAAGGCGCTTGCGAAGACACTTGGCTGAAATATTTGATATGCGCCTATGCGAAGGTAATTAGTGGCGTGTAATTTTTTCCTTTTTCCTTAACTTGGAACAGTGGCCAGAGAATTAATTGGGTCACGAGTGCAACAAAATCAACGAATGTTATTTTCTTTTTATATGTATGCCTCATAAACACTGTTATTAATCATTTAACGATCAGGTGCTTAACGCCGCAGGCAATATCATCAATATCATCCAACCAGCTGCATAGCTGTGCCCCATATAGAATTACCTGGAAACGAAAATGTTCCTTGCTTGATTCAAATCTGAAAATGAATGGTTTAGTTTGGGTTATAGGTCGGGTATTTCCTCAGCCTCTTTCCTCTTTAATGAATCATCCAAATAGGTACTAGTAAATCGAAGACTTCGCCGCTGGTGGCAACCAATATTTTTTTATTTCAGATCGGGGAAGTTCTAGCAAAATGAACCTTCCTCCTGACCCAGCCAAAAGGAAAGAAAACAATCAAGAAGACAACAAAGCAGCCAACTTCCGTATCTGGTTCCCACCGATAAATCGATACCCCGATATTCTGTCGAAGCGACTCGAATTGTGATCGCTATATCGTTTTGTTCAATCCAATGGTTGGCTCATATCCCTGTCACACATGTCCTGTTCAGATTTCAAAGTCGTCGTGTTGATGATACGCGTATGGGATTCAGAGGCAACTTTTGTGTCGTGAGAGAATTATGCGCATTGTGTTGATTCGTTTTGCCTTTGTCATCTCCTTTTGACAATTCCTATGCCAGTGAATTGGAAGAAGACCAAAGTCAGCTGATGAGAGGGAATTCTTGGCGATGCCACCCGTACGAAATTAACACAGAAAGTATTTAACCACCCCAGGCGACCATGAGTGAGGGTGAATTCTAACCTTTTCACCTATCACTAGCCAACTAGTACATCCAAAGGGTGCATCTCCCAAGTGGACCATAACAAACCTGCTTCGCTTTGAAGACCTGGCGACGAAGCGAACAGGAAACCGGTTCACCTATGGGAAGCACTTCCAGGAACCTCCGAGGTCAGTTAACGTTGGGCACGACTCACCCCTAAGATAAGAGTCTCAAAGTTCTACCGAGAAGCTAGCCGGGCAACAAGGTCCATCCAAAAAATCAAGTCAAATAGTAAATTAATTTTTTTTCTTAGTTTAAAAGGCTTTGTGGAAATTAGACATTTGTTATGGAGAACTCGTCAAAACTCCGTATGGTTCTGGTGGTTATCGCCAGAAATGCTAAAAAACATATAGACCTTTTAATGAAGGAGAACTCCGTAAGGCTAGTCCAACCCAAGTTTGGACTGCCAGGTTGTGGTTGTTCACGGTTCTCGGCGAGAACGCGTGTGAACGCCCTATGAAATCGTTGCTCGGGGGGAATACTGGGCGAGATGTCCCCGACCGCCAAAACGCCCAGACAGGGTAAAAAAAATCAAATTTGTATGTTAAAAAAAAGTCGATTTGTAAAGTTTAGCAAAATTGAGTAAATTGCTACTTGAGTACTAGTGTTAAAAAAACTTCTATCTAAAGGAAAAGCATGGGGCAGTTAGGGGAAAAAGTCAAAATTCAGCCTCCCTTCACAATATATTACCGACGATTGTCTTCTTGGAAAAAGGAAAACATTTTTGTGCGAGGAAAAAAAATTCGCGAGAATAAATACAATCAATATTAATTCGATAATCATATCGAATATATAAAAAAAAAATTCAAAAAGCTGGAAAAAAAGTGGTCGTTGAAATATACGTGTTATATAGTAAAAAAAAAACCGTATAGGTTTCGCAAAACTACTTGCGTAAGTTAACACCTGCTAAGCAGATTTATGGGAAACAATATCTTCCCATATGAATTGCCGAATATGAAACCTACTAATGCATTTAATGTGAACGTTCCGTTCACACGCTAACACCTGCTAAGCAGATTCCTGGAAAATAGTATCTTCCCAAATGAATGCCAAATATGAAACCTACTAAACGCTGACGCTATGTCTGTGAAGGTGCGCGTGGCAATATTGAAGTAAAGTAGTAAACAACAACAATGCTTTGAAATGAATGATAAACAACAGCAAATGCGACAAATGCAACAACAATTTCAACTGCGACCGCTGCTGCATTTGCCATCGCTTTAGATAAAATAGTTTGATTCTGATATTTACGTTCAGTCTTTTGCCAGGCTCTAATCGACATTGTATTCAATGATTAAAAATAAAGTAAACACAACAAACCCTTTTTCGTTTTTATTTAAATTGAAGAGCGAAAGTAATTGGCGCCTAAGTTTGGGCCGCGCGTGTTTTAACTGAATCCTATTTATTGGACGAACAGCGTGGTCGTGATTTCGGACCCAAGAGGAGTCAAGCTACAGCAAAAATGATAGTAAGGAAGTAGATTTAAGAAAGTGAACTAAAAACGAAAATTACGTTAAAGCATAATAATTTAATTGATTAAATTGTGTTTTGAAAGTTTATAAAAAAGTAAGCTGTAAGCCAGTGAATTCAATAAAAAATAAATTAAAGCATAGTAGGCTCAAGTTAATTACGTGTTGAAAATCAAGAAAGCAAAAAGCTGTAAGCCAGCGATTCTAAAAAGTTTGTGAATTAAATTGTAAATTAATATAAAAGAAAATGGATGAAGCGCAACTTCGTTCAGTCATTAGTGCCGCTATAAGAGTAGCCACTGACCAAACAAAACGCGACTTTCAGAAAACTATAGACGAAATGACTCAAAGACTCGCAGGGATGGAAACACCCACTACAGTAGAAGAATATAAGGAAATAACATTTAACCATGATATTGAGTGTAACTTATCACTGGACGTGGAGTTTTCTGGTGACCAGACACGTTATGTGTCATGGCGGCAGTCAGCTCATTTTGCCTACAAAATTTTTGAATCATTTGCTGGTAGTTGTAAACACTAACAAGCCGTGGCGATTATTCGTAACAAGGTTACAGGATGCGCAGATTCTGTGCTCTCCTCGTTCAACACAGTCCTTAATTTTAAAGCCATTAGAGCAAGACTTGATTTTTCCTATGCTGCTAAGAAACCTATCCATGTTATAGAACAGGAAATGTCCACCCTCCTCCAGGGAGACCTGACAATTAATGACTTTTATGACAAGGTCGAAAGGAAACTGACGGCCATAACTAATAAAACTCTTATGACCTATGGAAGCGAGCGACAGGTTATTGAATCACTTATGACCAAATATCCTCAAGACGCTCTTAGGGTATTCATATCCGGACTTAATAATTATAATAAAATGCAGCGAATCAATGACCTTAATCAATATGGCGAGGAAGCCTACGCAGATTCCGACGCCTAAGATGAGAAAGATGGGGAAATTGATAATAATGACAATGCAATAGCAGAGGTACCAAGCGACGAAACAAATTTTTTAGAGTAACGTCCCTGCTACCGTTTGTTAGCAGGAAGTTCAAAGGTAAAACAGTAAAATTTCTGATCGACACCGGCGCATCTAAATACTATGTAAAGAACTGTGGATGGCAAGGTGTAAAAGCAGTAGAGTCAACATTCCTGGTGAAATCCATTCATGGTACCAATCGCGTTACACAAAAATGCACTATCAATAATTTTGACAGGAATTCTGAATTTTTTCTTTTAACAACTCTTGAAACATTCGACGGTACCTTTTGCGTAAAATCAATGTTAAGCTTGACCTCGATAAATTAATCCTTTCATACAAAACTGGTTCAGAAAATTTGCAACATCTCCACTGTAAAGACGTTAACAATATTGTACTCACCCCATTAATCGAAGAACTTAAAGTTAAGCATGCTGCGGCCTTTTCTAACCCAGAGGGGTCCCTTCCTTACAATGCGAATATTGTAGCAACAATTAGAACCACAGACAACGAGGCAGTTTATTCAAAATCATATCCTTATCCGATGCCGGCATCAGAATTTGTAAATAGCGAAATCCACAATCTCTTACGCGATGGAATATTCAGACCTTCCAAGTCCCCTTATAATAGTCCTATATGGATAGTTCCTAAGAAAGGATTGACCGAATCTGGTGAAAAGAAAATACGAATGGTGGTGAACTTCAAGAAGCTCAATGAAAGGACCATCAATGATAGATACCCTATACTTGGCACCTTCATCATACTAGCGAATCTAGGTAAATCCTCAATTTTCACACCGATAGACCTTATATCGGGTTTCCACCAGATAATACTGGCTGAACGGGATAGAGAGAAAACCGCATTTTCCGTAAACAATGGAAAATACGAGTTCTGTAGACTGCCGTTTGGGCTGAAAAATGCCCCGAGTATTTTCCAACGTGCCATAGACGACGTGCTGAGGGAGGAGATAGGAAAAATATGCCACGTCTACATCGATGATATAATCGTATTTTCCAAAGATTACGAGAGTCACTTCGGCGATGTCAGCCGTGTGCTTCAGAAGTTATATTTGGCTAATATGAGATTTTCTTTAGAAAAGCCCCAATTTTTTCAAACATAGGTCGAATACCTCGGATTTGTAGTCTCACAAAGTGGTATCAAAACGTCAAAGGACAAAGTTCAGGATATTGTTAATTATGAGGTCCCGAGAACACTTCGAGCATTGCGCTCTTTCTTCGGGCTATCAGATTACTATCGACGTTTCATAAAAGACTATGCGTCAATAGCTAAACCCCTCACCAAGTACTTACGTGGCGAAAATGTAAGCATCACCGCTCCAAAGAAAACTAATGTTGAATTCGACGAAGGAGTCCACAATGCCTTTAGGAAAATTAAAGATATTCTGTCATCCGAGGATGTGCTTCTCCTTTACCCCGATTTTCAAAAACCCTTCGACTTAACTACAGACGCATCCTCTCATGCTTTGGGAGCAGTTCTTTCTCAAGGAGGTCGACCTATTACTATAATTTCATGTACACTGACCAAAACTGAGGAGAATTATGCTACTAACGAGCGAGAATTACTTGCCATTGTTTGGGCATTACAAAAGTTCAGAAATTACCTTTACGGTGTCAAAAACCTTAAAAAATTACGGATCACCAACCTTTGACCTTCTCAATTTCGGATAAGAATCCGAAGTCAAAACTAAAGCGATGGAGATCTTTTGTGGAGGAGTTCTCCCCTAAGTTTCACTTTAAACCCGGAAAGGAAAATGTCGCTGACGCGTTGTCAAAACAGCATATTAATGCTCTTAGCACTGACCGATCTGATGAAACTGTTCATAGTGAGTAATCCTCAATAATGACGATTAAAACAGTTAAAAATTCTATAAATTTTTTCGGTAACCAAATAATTCTTGAAAATAGGAACAATAAATCCATCGTGCCCGCTCGTGTTCGCTATCCAACGCAGTTTCTTATTTTAGCGCCCGCCCGCCGTCGCGCAAATCTTTCCTTTTAATTTTGTTTTTTATACCTTTCATGAAAATGAAATGGTATATTAATTTCGTCACGAAACGTAAAATTGTAAGTCCTTAAAGGAAAATAGATAGACCCACCATTAAGTATACCGAAATAATCAGGTTGAAGAGCTGAGTTGATTTAGCCATGTCCGTCTGTCCGTCTGTCCGTCTGTCTGTTTGTATGCAAACTAGTCCCTCAATTTTTGAGATATCTTGATAAAATTTGGTGAGCAGGTGTATTTGGGTGTCCGATTAGACATTTGTCGGAACCGACCGGATCGGACCACTATAGCATATATCGTCCATACAACCGATTTTTCAGAAAAAGAGGATTTTTGTAATATCTTACCCAATTTAACAGATTGAAGCTTCAAACTTCACCATATACTTTCGTATATTGCACATATTGTTGCCTGAAAAAATTTATGAGATCGGTCGTATATATAGTATATATCCCCCACAACCGATTGTTCAGATAAGGAACTTTTCGTAATTACTGCCCTATTTTAAGAGCTAGAGGCTTCAAATTTCAGCGAATGCTTACGTATATAGCATATATTATTGTCTGAAAAAATCATAAAGATCGGTGGTATATATAGTATATATATGGTGGTATATATAGTATATATATATAGTATATATATATATATTTTCGCAAATTTTAGCCCCATTTTAACAGCTAGAAGCTTCAAATTTCACCGAATATTTACTTATATAGCATATATTGTTGTCTGAAAAAATCATAGAGATCGGTTGTATATATAGTATATATCTCATACAACCGATTGTTCAGATAAGAAATTTTTCGCAATTTCTACCCCATTTTAACAGCTATAAGCTTCAAATTTCACCGATTGGTTACGTATATAGCATATATTGTTGTCTGAAAAAATCATAGAGATCGGTTGTATATATAGTATATATCTCATACAACCGATTGTTCAGATAAGAAACTTTTCGCAATTTCTACCCCATTTTAACAGCTATAAGCTTCAAATTTCACTGATTGCTTACGTATATAGCATATATTGTTGTCTGAAAAAATCATAGAGATCGATTGTATTTAGTATATATCTCATACAACCGATTGTTCAGATAAGAAACTTTTCGCAATTTCTACCCCATTTTAACAGCTAGAAGCTTCAAATTTCACCAACTGCTTACGTGTATAGCATATATTGATGTCTGCAAAAATCATTGAGATCGGTGGTATACATAGTATATTTCTCATACAACCGATTGTTCAGATAAGAAACTTTGCGCAATTTCTGCCCCGTTTTAACAGTTAGAAGCTTCAAATTTCACAAAATGCTTTCGTATATAGCATATATTGTTGTCTGAAAAAATCATAGAGATCGGTGGTATATATATTATATACTTCATATAAACTGTCATATTGACCCCTTTTTTACGGCTAGAAGCTGCAAGATTCATCAAATTTCATCAAATAGTTACGTTTACGTCATATATTTTTGAAATACGTGATTCGTAGCCATAGTTTTTACATGCAGACCACAAAAAACGTGCAGCTTTGCATCCTCACACAGATTACCTACCTATTTTTTATTTTATATTTATCTTAAAAATCGTTTAGATATGTTCAAATTTCACCAAATGCTTACGTGTATAGCATATATTGTTGTCTGAGAAAATCATAGATACCGGTGGTATATATAGTATATATCTCATACAACCGATTGTTCAGATAAGAAACTTTGCGCAATTTCTTCCCCATTTTAACAGTTATAAGCTTCAAATTTCACCGATTTCTTACGTATATAGTATGTATTGTTGTGTCAAAAAATCATAGAGATCGGTGATATATATAATATATATATGATGGTATATATAGTATATATATATAGTATATATATATAGTATATATATATTTTTTTACGATTTCGGCCCCATTTTAACAGCTAGAAGCTTCAAATTTCACCAACTGCTTACGTATATAGCATATATTGATGTCTGAAAAAATCGTTGAGATCGGTGGTACACATAGTATATATCTCATACAACCGATTGTTCAGATAAGAAACTTTGCGCAATTTCTGCCCCGTTTTAACAGTTAGTAGCTTCAAATTTCACAAAATGCTTATATTGTTGTCTGAAAAAATCATAGAGATCGGTCGTATATATATTATATACTTCATATAAACTGTCATTTTGACCCCTTTTTTACGGCTAGAATCTTCAAAATTCATCAAATTTCATCAAATAGTTACGTTTTCGTCATATATTTTTGAAATACGTGATTCGTAGTCATAGTTTTTACACGCAGACCACAAAAAACCTGAAACTTTGCATCCTCACACGAAGTACCTACCTGTTTTTTATTTTATATTTATCTTAAAAATCGTTAAGGTATGTAGATCTGTTCACTATATATTTCTTATCTTATACATCCGATTATTCGGAGATTACGAAAAGGATAAGATTATTGTTCAGCCCCATTCATGAAAGGTATGAAGTCTTCGGCACAGCCGAAGACAGTCCCGTTCTTACTTGTTTTTTTTTAATATTTAATTAAATTTCATTTTATAACTTTGTTTATATACTCTCTTATATGCTCTCTTTTTAATTGGAAAAGTGCCTAGTGCTGTGTTAAGGAATTTTATACATGGTCCTTTTGTGCCAAAAAAGTAATCAGCGGCAAAAAGAGAAAAAAAGTAAAAATAGAAAAAACAACGCAAGTTTTTCACAAAAATTGATATTTTAAATAAATACATAACAACCAAAAAAGCAAACGCGGTCGGCACGGACACAAAAAACAAAAGTGTAATAAACAGAAATTATTTAAACACACATATACATATGTGCACTAAAACAAAACATTAAAAAAAAAAATGTAAGGCGCGATAACCTCCGAAGAGATCTAAGGCCGAGCTTCTCTTCCAATTTGCGTCGTGCTCCTCTTGATTTTTCCCTACAATTTGGCCGGACGGGACCTACGTGTTTTATGCCGACTCCGAACGGCATCTGCAAGGCAGATGAGTTTTCACTGAGAGCTTTTCATGGCAGAAATACACTCGGAGCGCTTGCCAGACACTTCCGAGGGGCGACCCCGCTTAGAAAAATTTTCTTCTAATTGAAAAACCTTATTTCTAAAATTTTGATGTTGCTTTGCCCGGGAGTTGAACCCAGAGCATACGGTGTGATAGGCGGAGCACGCTACCATCACACCACGGTGGCCGATACAAAACAAAACAAAACATTAAGGTGGAAAAAAATAATTTTAGTGAGAAATCAAAAAAAAAAAAAAGCAAAAAATACATGAATAAAGTGAAGATTTATTTGAGGAAAACTAAATAAACAAATTTTATGTAATTTTTTACAAAAAAAAAGGAAACAAATTTTCGAAAAAATTAACATAACGGTGATATTCAAATAATTTTGAGAAAAAGAAAATAAAATACTTGGAAAAGAAAAACACAAAACATCAGAAGTGACAATTTTTGAAAAAAAAACTAAAATTTTAAGAAAAAATTGTAAAAAATTTAAAATTTGAGAAAATATATATACATATATACATAAATTTGAAAAACAAATGAAAAATAAAAAATAAAAATAAAAAAATATATATCCAAATATACAACATACAAAACAAAAGAAAATATAAGCTATACATAAAGGTGCAAAAGAAAAGCTTAGAGAAAAAATTTGATATACTTTTAAAAATTTGTACAACAAAAAAGGGTTGTGACACAAAAAAATTATTTCACAAAACATCAAAAAAAATTTTTAAGACCACAAATTAAGTTGCACAAACAAAATAAATCATATTAAAAACATATAAGTGCACATTAGAAAAAGAAAAAATGTTCGTATTTTACAAAAAATAATAAAATTTACATTGAAAAAAAGAAAAGTGCAAAGAAAAAGCGTTACAAAAAAAATCAAAAATACATACAAATCCAATACAAAAGTGAACACAATATCTGGAAATAGAACGGGAAAGCTAAGAAAACCATTGGAGGTGTTGAAAAAGAAAAAGTTTTGAAGAAAAAAAGGAAAAAGTTTTAAAAAAAAATAAGATTTATTTACAAAAAAAGCAAAGAATATTAAGGTTTGTGGAAAGAAAGTGGGTGAAGAAAGGAAAGAAAAGTTTAAACCAAATAAAAATTTATTTGAAAAAATAAAAAATAAAATAGTTTGAAAGGAAAAACAAGAGAAAGAATACAATTTTTAAATAAAGCTAAAGTTAGAAAAAATAATTGGAAAAAACACACATCAAAAGAACATCACCATTACACCAAAGACACACAACATAAAGGAGGTACAACATTACAACACAACATATCAACGAGGAGCACATTACAACAACAGCTAAAGGACAACACAAAACCAACAAGTCACACACAGTTCACATAAAAATGTCTGAGTAAGTACTCTCGTTACCCAATATATTCCCATAGATATTCCCTCCGTCTAAAGTACGGACCCCAAATCTAAAATCCCAAATTTATATACCCCTCCGATCTAAAGATCCGGACCCTGGGTATATAACCCATATCAAAAAGCCTAAACGGCAAAATATTTCATGTGCTTACTCACTGTTACCAACAGGTACAGTCCCTTCAAAAAACCCATATAAAATTTTCAACAAATAAATTTGCATTCCCGTACCAACGGAAAATCCACTGCCCGGTTCTATATACCCAATAAGTTCGTTGCACTAAATATCTACATAATTATAAAAATATATACGTATATATGTACTATATGTATATACCCACTTAGTCCGGCAATATCACCAGAGCTACATATTTTTCCAGCGTGAAAACACCGCTGCCCAGTTTACCCTTATATACATATATTACATAAAATATATTTTATAAAAAACCCATAGCAACGAACTTTGGCAAATTTTTGTCACTTTTCTCAAGGTTTATTTTACCCGTGCACCCAAGATAATTTTGTATACAATTGTATATCTTTTTGCATCAGCCAAAAACCCACCCTCAACAAAGTAATTGCATGACCATATGTAACTACATAATCGAAGGAAGCAACAAAGAAGATCATCGATCACATATTTGCATACATTTACTTTGCCAATAGATCAAGTGCATTGGCACGCCAAACAAAAGGTATTGTTGGTACACCACAGTTTACCGGCAAATATATTTTACCCATATATATAAATACATACATATGTACTATATACCCATATTACTTGTGCTCAGAACTGCTGAGCCAAGCACATGTAACAAAAAACCCAGAATACATTAGGCGGGTCTCAAAAAAAAAAACCCCCCAGTGAACACATACCCATTTATATCCTCACATTACTTCTACTCAGAAGCGCTGAGATAAGCCCATATTAAAAACTAAGCGTACATTAGGCTGGTTTCAAACAAATTTTTTTTTTTTTTGCCCTTTTGTCAAAATTTTTTTTGCGATTTTCACAGCTCAATAAAAGCTCCCCTTTTAATAAACCGAATTAATTTATAATGCCGAAATCGTCGGACGAAACCCAAAAATTGACCACTGCAGATAAATGCCTGCAGGAATTCATATATGACGGTAACCAAGTAGAGGTTTACTGCTCAAGATTGTCACCCTCCCAAGCTACCGATTTATCAGAGTGTATGCTTAAGGTCAAATTAGAAGACCTAGATAAAATATGGGCAAAGGTGCTAGCGTCCCATCGAGAAGTAAGTTTCTCTGATAATTACACAGAGGTTGGCGGCTCGGTTGAGCCAAAATTCGCTAAATGCATGGAAACCTATCAAACATGCAAATCTGAAATTATGGAAGCCTTACAAACTTTCAACACTGCTAGCACCATCCAACAACAAATACCCGCCCACCCAATAAATGGCTCAAACTCAAATGGTTGTTATTTGAAAGTACCAGCATGTGACACCGAAGTCTTCCATGGTGGATACGAAGATTGGCCATCCTTCAGAGATATGTTCACGGCAGTCTATAAAAACCACCCTAAATTATCACCCGCTCAAAAATTACAACACCTACGCCTGAAAACTAAAGGGCAAACAGAACTTATTGTAAAACAATGCCCACTGAGCGATGATAATTTCGAGCTTGCCTGGGAAGCACTTAGACCGAGGTACGAAAATAAAAGGATACTCGTCGACAATCAACTAAAGACGCTGTTCAACCTGCCCACAATATTCACAGAAAACGGAGAACAAATCCAGTAGATGCAGACAACAATCACCAATTGCATGTCAACTTTAAACACCCAAGGAATCCCGACAACGGACTGGGACCCGATCCTCTTTTATCAAAGCTGCCGAGTAAAAGCCTATCACTATGGGAACAATCCCTCAGCTCCCGGAAGGAGCTGCCCCTTTGGGAGGACATGAATAAATTCCTCACCAGCAGATACGAGGTAGGAGAAAGACTAAGCACCTACAGACCAGGCAAGGCGAAGCCCCAATTTTCGAGTTTTACGCCACGAATGGTGAATCAAAACGCGACCCAACCCAATAATAATAAAACCCATGCATATCACACCGAGTTCAATAAAACGGCTTCGTATAGATTGTGCAACCAATACCACGCAGTTAAATCTTTCGTTAGGTTTAGGAATTTATCGGTATCAGACCGAATCAAATTTGTGAGAGAAAATAGTTACTGCGAAAACTGTTTATCAACGTCACACCCCAAGAACGAATATAAAAGTAGTTTCACGTACATGTATTGTCAAAAGCGTCATCATTCGCTACTGCATTTGCAGCCCAAACCCCAACAATCACAACCAAACCCCGGAGCTCAAAATGCCCAAGCCGGTACCCCTAGGAGAAGGGACGACGAGCGAGCCTCAACATCGAAAGCCGCCGCAAGAGCCACTACCTCCCAACGGTCTCAAAACAAAAACCCGGTTTCTACACTCTTCTCGAGTAATCATGGAACCACCCTACTACCAACAGCAGTAGTATCAATATACTATGCTGGCGAATTTCATAAAATTCGTGCCCTAATAGACCAAGGTTCACAAAAAACTTTTGTATCATCCCGTATACAAAAGCTTATTGGTCTACCCACAAAAGAGTCTCTCCACCAGATATCTGGAATGGGTGGAACGGTTGTGAAAAATGCCAATAAAGTCTGCCAGATAACGTTCTGTTCGGCAGACTTAACCCAAACGATAGACGCACAAGCAATAATTTTGCCGAAACTAACGAAGTTCTTGCCCACAGTCAGAGTTTCAAGCATCGATCTCGAAGAACTGTTCCATTTAACGTTAGCCGATCCACAGTATTCGATACCATCGAAAATCGATGTGGTAATCGGCAGCGATATCACCCCGCAAATCCTCACCGAAGGGCTCCTACGAAATGTGTGCGGAACATTACTTGCCCAAAACACAATATTCGGATGGATATTAAGCGGCCCTGTAGCTGAAAAGATATCTACCTTCAGCACTCATGTCACGGAATTCACCGATGACCCCATCAATCAACTTTTGAGACAATTTTGCGAACAGGAAGAAGTTCACCAAACCCAACCACGATCAGCAGATGATGAATACTGCGAAGCACTCTACCGGACAACCACAATTCGTGAGAAGGATGGACGCTACAAAGTCAAAATACCATTCAAATCGGAATTTCCAGCCAATCTGGCACTCGGACATTCACGACCCGCAGCACAACAGCAGAACAGCAGCATCGAACGCACCCTCGAAAGAAAACCCGAATTAAGAGACAAATATTTTGAAGTCCTTAATGAATATTTAACCATGCATCACATGGAACCCGCCTCCCAACAAGAGATAATTAGAGATTGCAAATATCTATCATTTTATCTACCCCATCATGCTGTCATAAAACCCGACAGCCAAACCACAAAAGTGCAAGTCGTCTTCAACGCATCAAAAATGTCACACTGTGGCAACTCGTTGAACGACGTCCTCCATACAGGCCCCATACTACAAAATGACTTAATGCTCGTCATACTTAAATGGCGACTTTATAAGTTTGTTTTTAACGGCGATATTGAGAAAATGTATCGCCAAATACTCATCCATGAAGAAGATAAAGATTTTCACCGAATCGTTTTCGAAAACACCCAAATCTGCCGATAGAAGGTTTTCGACTAAAAACAGTTACCTTTGGTGTAAATTGCGCGCCATATTTGGCAATTCGAACCCTACACCAACTCGCCCACGACTGTCAAGATGAATATCCGCTCGCTAAAAACATTTTATTAAACGAAACATATGTTGACGATATTTTGTCAGGCGGTCATAATACACAGTCCACTTTGAACTCAATGACTCAAGTTATCGAAGCTTTAAAATCGGCAGGGTTCGCTTTGAGAAAGATGTCAGCAAATCACCCTGAAATTTTAAAACATGTTCCCGACCCTGATTTGCTAGACGTCGACTTTCTTAAATTCCACGAGTCGAGTTCCACAAAAACCCTTGGAATTCAGTGGAACGCGCTAACCGACACCTTCACCTATACGTACGATCCACCATCAGCAGAAAACACGACTACGAAAAGACTGATTTTATCAGCAGTTGCGAAACTGTTTGACCCCGCAGGATGGCTATCGCCAATAATGATTCTTGCAAAAATGTTGCTGCAACAACTCTGGATGGAAGGAACGGATTGGGAAGAAGACGTGAAGCCCGGGGCTCTCCAAAAATGGACCACAATTTATGAAAATTTACCCCACATCAGAGAAATTAAAATCCCTAAGTGGGTACAGTATTCCCCCGATAAACTCATCCAGCTGCATGGATTATCAGATGCTTCCGAAAAAGCATTTTGTACCTGTGTATATTTACGCTTACAAACCCATGAAAGTAGTTTTCCATCCCATTTGCTAGCTGCTAAAAGCAAAGTAGCACCACTTCAAACCGTGATTCTTCCACGGTTAGAAATCTGTGGAGCAGTCTTACTCTCCAATTTAGTGAAACAGCTCCGAAGTGAGCTGAACCTACCCCAACACGAACTCATTCTCTGGTGCGATTCTGCCATCGTACTGGCATGGTTAGAAAAACCACCCCATACCTGGAAAACGTATGTCGCCAACAGGACATCCGAAATTCTTAAGAACGTCGACAACGCCACTTGCAGGCACGTTTCCAGTAAGGATAACCCAGCGGATTTGCGCACTCGAGGTTGCAAGCCTTTAGTCCAATGTCCATTATGGTGGGAAGGACTTAATTGGCTAATCAATCCATCAACTTCGTGGCCAAAGGATACATCTCACCACCCGAACAACGACATGTGTAAGTATTCCACACCCTGCAGGAAGAAAATATAGACATACTCGACCGGTTTTCGTCGTTTTCTCGAGCGCTTAGAGTCGTAGCCTATATGTTGCGGTTTATCAAGAAAGCAAGGAAACTGAAAGTTCCAGCCACGCTCAACCCCACCCACCCCGAAGTGAATGATGCCAAAATCTAAATCATCATTCAAACTCAACGGAATCATTACGGAGATACGATAGAGCTGCTTCAAACGTCAGGACCCTTACCCAAAAAGAACACCCTTCTGACATTAAACCCCATGTTAGATGACTCAGGGATCATGCGAGTTTCTGGAAGATTAGCATATGCCACCTATAGCTTTAATGAGCGGCACCCAATTATCATACCCGAAAACTCCCGATTTTGTTCTCTTTTGTTGGACTTCCTCCATTCGAACCTGCTGCACGCCGGCAAACAGCTGATGATCCGAATAGTACAGCAACAGTACTACATTTCACGTTTGAAGAAAAAGGTCAAAAAACTCATCTTCCACTGCAAAACCTGCACCATCCACAAACGGCAGATGAAAACGCACATTATGGCAGCTTTGCCACCCGAGAGATCAACATATTCCCTACCCTTCCATACAACAGGAGTCGACTTTGCTGGACCATTTACGGTAAAAACTTCTCCCCTTCGCCGAGCTTCGTATGTCAAAGCTTACGTTTGTGTGTTCGTCTGTTTTTCCACAAAGGCTGTTCATTTATAAGTGTGTTCTGACCTCACCACGAATGCCTTCAACGCAGCCTTTGCCCGATTCACTGGCCGCCGTGGCCTACCCCATCAGATATTTTCTGACAACGGAAAAACGTTCGTCGGCCGACCATGTATAATGGTTTTAACTAGCACAGCACAGTGTTTATAAAGAGAGGGCAAGAATATTTAATTAAGTATAATAGAAGATTTCACTTATTTACTTCCACTATACAAAATGTAATTAAAAAAACGAGAAATAAATCAAAGTTGCGCGACGGCGGGCGGGCGAGTAAACTGCACGAAAAATGCGGGCACGGTCGATGCGTGTGGTTGGGTAGTTTTAACTAAACTAAAACATTGAGAGTGAGCGCGGTGGTGGTCGGCAAGCACAGCTGAGCTGCACTTGCGCTTGGCCGCAATGGCCGGGTGTTGCCTGACGGAGGGGGGGCGGACTTACTCCGAAAACTCGATCATGTCTTCAGCAACTACGAAAATTCCGTTCAAAACTCAAATCAGGCATCGCCTTATTTTCACTAAAAGAATACCCACCCTAATAAAGAATTGCCTAAACCCTAATAGAGTGAACTTCCTGTGCTGGGGAAAATTCAAAACCAAATACTTTTGAGCTTTCCACCGGTCAAGTTCGTTTACACGAATCTTCAAGTAACCGACATATTTAACAAGGGCGACCAGCTAGAGACTTTGCAGTCTGAGCATAACAGAGCTCACCGCTCACTGCAGGAAAATATTAATCAGGTTCTTGGAGACTACTACTTTCCCAATACCTGGAGGGATATCATTTCTTCATGCAAAACATGCAAGGAAGCTAAATATCAACGCTACCCACCTAAACATGGAATAGGCGAAACTCCCATTCCAAGTAGGCCCGGCGAAATTTTGCACATGGATATTTATTCAACCGACAAAAAATTTTTTTTAACTTGCATTGATAAATTTTCCAAATTCGCTGTGGTCCAGTTAATTCCGACAAGATCGATAGTAGATTTAAAGGAACCCATAATCAAAATTATGAACTTCTTCAAGGACACAAAATATCTTATCTGTGACAACGAAAAATCTTTGAACTCAAGTACGATAAAAGCCCTATTGCAAGACCTCTTCAATGTTTCCATTTACACAACTCCACCCCACCACAGTACTACAAATGGCCAGGTGGAAAGATTCCACAGCACGCTTATAGAAATAGCCCGCTGCATTAAGTTGACCCAAGGATTAAACGACACAAATGACCGTATTCTCCTCTCCGCTTACAAGTACAATAGAACTATTCATTCAGTAACAAAACAAAGACCAATTGACATCATTCATCACAATGTGCAGGCATTTCTTGATAAGAGATAGGTTAGTTAAGAAACAGCATAACGATCTAAAGAATCGGAACCAGCATTGCCTGACTAAGTCTTAGCATCCAGGTGACAAAGTGTTTGTCAAAACCAACAAGAGGATATGCAATAAGTTTATCAAGCTGTACTTGGAAGGAACAGTTACTAAAGATTTAGGCACAACAGTTCTGGTGGTCGACGGCAGAAGGGTTCACAAAGCAAATCTTAGATGACCTTTTTCTCCTTTTTTTCAGCGCCCGTTGGTGATCTGTCTGATTGTGGCGGTCATTGGTACAGAAGGTAAAATATTACAAAATTGTTTCAAAAGACACACAAAACCAACTAAATTACTTTCCACAGTCACACATAAAGAAATTATTACAACTAGACGCATACAAAATTATGCGATTGCTGGATTCACTAAGAATTAATCATCGCCATGCCAGAAGCATCAACATCCTGGGAACTGAATTGAAATATATTGCAGGTACCCCGGACTTTGACGATTTAGACCTACTCGGGAGGAAGCCTTAATCGAATCGAATAACAGACAGATCTTCATTAATACCGAAACACAGCTAAGGATAAATCAATTGACCGACACCGTTAACAGGTTATTTAATGCTACAAAAAAATGCGAAATTAATACTGAACATCTTTTTGAAGTTACCTCATCCAGAAATAGACACATCATAAATGAGCTTGAGACAATTATTTATTCAGTGGCTTTAGGTAAACTATAAATGATAAATCCTATTTTGTTAAATAATAAAGAAACCAGTAAGCTTATGGCCAAAGAGCATTCTAATAACATTACTGTAAGCGATCTGTTAACAGCTTCAGCACTTAAAATTTTGCAAAATGAAGAAAATATGTACTTTGTAATCAGGTATCCTATTATAAGTCAAATATGCACCAAACTTGTAATCAGGCCAGTTATTCATAATAAGAAAACAATAATGTTATAAGCAAGCATAGTGGCGGAGTGTAGTAGCGAGTATCATCAATTTAATGGCTGTAAAGAAACAACATCAAAAGCTATCTGTCGAATTACAAAGACAAGGAACACATGCTTACTGAATATGTTGAGCCGTCACCAGCTGCATGCAAGTCGATACCAGCTGACCATATTGCTCCTATGGAAGAAATTGACGATGGATTGGTGGTCATCAACGATCAAACGGTTGAAGTACGCGAAGACAGTTTCCCACAAGTTAAAATTAAAGGTACCTTCCTTGTATCCTTCAAAAATAACGCCAGCATTAACAACGTCAGCTACACAAACTAGAAGAGAACCGTTCGCTCCTATCCGAGAGCTGCACCAGCTCAAATACTGAATATGACCGAGCCTTTTCCCCTGTTATCCTTACCTTACCTTCATCGCGGAAACTTGGAGAATCTAGACCAGATTGCATCCCTGCGGGAAATTACACACACACACTCAAAACAATTTTCAATGTCATTATTCCTCCTAATAATCATCGCTGTAACTTTTATCGTAATAGTCACAATTTGGAAATTTTATCAGCGACGCAAGAATACAGCAGTAGTAAAAAGAGTTATAAAAGAAGCCGAGGACAGCTCTGTTTTTACGGGACGAGTAGTTAACACTTGCTAAGCAAATGTTTGGGGCTACAAAAAAATTTAACACAAATCCACTCATACCCGTCCCTAGTGCTCCCAACCGCAACGCAAAAGGGGGTCTTAGGGATCTGCCTCTGGGACTGGTTGGGGCCACTAGGTCAGTTACAGATACACACAGTTCGGAATCCAGCAATCGCATAATTTGGTCTACGTCTAGTTGTAATAATTTCTTTATGTGTGACTGTGGAAAGTAATTTAGTAGATTTTGTGTGTCTTTTGAAACAGCTTCGTAATAAGTCAAATTTTGATGATGAATGAGGTAATCATACTTAGAAAAGATTGCAACTTCTCCAGTCACAACCTCAATGTAGGCAGCGCTCGTGTAGTTTAATATTTTACCTTCTGTACCAATGACCGCCACAATTAGACAGATCGCCAACGGGCGTCATCTAAGACTTGCTTTGTAAACCCTTCTGCCGTCGACCAGAACTGTTGTGCCAAAATCTTTAGTAACTGTTCTTTCCAAGTACAGCTTAGTAAACTTATTGCCTATCCTCTTGTTGGTTTTGACAAACACTTTGTCACCTGGATGGTAAGACTTAGTCAGGCAATTCTGGTTCCGATTCTTCAGATCGTTATGCTGTTTCTTAACTAACCTATCTCTTATCTCGTCAACAAATGCCTGCACATTGTGTTGAATGATGTCAGTTGGTCTTTGTTTTGTTACTGAATGAATAGTTCTATTGCACTTGTAAGCGGAGAATAAGGTCATTTGTGTTGTTTAATCCCTGGGCCAACTTAATTCAGCGGCCTATTTCTGTAAGCGTGCTGTGAAATCTTTCCACCTGGCTCACCCCTGGGACTGGCTGGGGGTGTTGGGGCGTCCCGTCCACTCAAACTGGACACCCCTCATGCCTCCGCCGCAATGGATGGAGCGGTTTCAAAAGCCGCTCGCCAGACTGGTGGGTCAGAAAAGGGTGCCGCTTTGAATCCCAGCTCAATCCGCCGCAATCCAGGTGGTATTTTAGGGTACCACCTGAGACGTGGAATGAGCTGGGGTCCTTACAACACATACAGTTTAGTCCCAGCACACCCAGCCGCAACGCAAGGGCGATCTCCAAGGGCTTACCTCTGGGACTGGCTGGGGGTGTTTGGGCCTTCCGTCCACTCAAACTGGACACCCTTCCTGCCTCCGCCGCAATGGATAGAGCGTTTTCAAAGGCCGCTCCCCAGACTGGTGGGACAGGAAAGGGTGCCGCCTTGCATCCCAGCTCAACCCGTCGCAATCCAGGTGGTATTCTAAGGTAAGGCTTTTGACAATTTTTTAAGGCATGATAGGTTTTTTTCTGTTTATGGCGCTGGACGGCAAGGTTGGCAAGAACACCGCCCAGCCGACATTACTAGCCACAGATCACCACTAGATCATGCCGACTGCCTTCCTTGTCGCTTCCATAGAAAATGCGTATCCATAACAATATTCATTGAAAGTTCTATGGCTACGTTCAACAGTGCCTTAAGTTTGGTGGTGATACGGCGTAGATGTTTTGTGCTCAATATTCCTCAAACAAACTTTTTTTATATTCAGATTCCATATCCGTTATTATTGTTTTCATACTTCCATAAATTAAGATGAAATTTTCGAATATGGCTCTGGCTACTGTTTTTGCATGTTTGCTCTGTATAGGAATTGCAACTAGGTATTTAGTCAAATCGCATATCAGAGTAACAGCATATTCATTTCCTTTTAATGGTCTCGGTAATGGTCCATTGTATCTATTTGTAATATTTCGAACGCCTTCGGTGGTGTTTCAGTCAAAATCATTGGTTCTTTTAAATTTTTATTAATTTTATTTTTATTACAATTTACGCATTTCTTTATATATTTTCTAATATCATTTTTCATATTTTTCCAGTAATATTTTTGCCTAATTTTATTAGTTGTACGTTTGATTCCTGGGTGGCGACCATTAACAGGATCATCGTGATATTTTTGAAGAATCTTTTTAATTTTATCATTTTCCGTCACATGCACAACCTCCGGAGTTAATGCAATAGTTAAATTTCTGAGAACTTTGGTACCAAGCTCTTTAAATATGTTTACTCGAGTATACTTAAACAACTTGTCTCCTAAAGACAACTGCATTTTATTTATTTTTAAATTGCCGGCTTCTTTCATAAGCCTGGTAAAGAATTGATCTAGGTCAATCTTCGCCTCAACAATTTGATTATCTATATTTATTTCACTACAAATTGTCTTTCCTTTTTTGAAATATAATTTCGGAGGATCGAAAACGAGCTGGACTAGTCTTTTTACAAAATGTAGGATTTTGTGAGCTCGAGGCCTTGCTTTGAATACAACACTATGTTAATATTCATTCAATATTTCGACTTCAATCTGAAGTCATTTTGAAGACGTTTTTAAAAACACAACATGAAAAGATAATAAACAGAAATATATTAATTATATCATATGCATACATACATTTATAACACTAGATCGACTTACTTGCATGGAAATGCATGACCGACTAATCAGGTGTTCTAACAAAATAATAGGAAGAAGGTCAAAAAAAGGAAGTAAACAATTAGAGTACCGCAAGTATAAACAAATTTTAAGGAACCGTATAAGTAAACAAAATTACACAACAACAATCAAACACAGAGAATTTTTAAGAATAACAAGACAAAATGCAACAAAGCAAAATGTGCATAATTTGTCTTAAAAGATTTTTCGCAGTCGTCTGTCCATTTAAAGATGACATTTTTCTTACTAAGCCTTGTTAGTATCCTAGCATATTCCGCGAAATTTGGTATGAATCTTCTATATTAATTATAAAATGCGACAAATCTTTTTGCTTCATCGGCATTTTTGGGAGTTGGGTAATTTTGAACAATTTTAAATTTACTTGGGTCTGGTAAAATTCCAGTACTTTTGCATTTATATCCAAGATAAGTAACTTCTTGACTGAAGAATAAGCATTTATCGGGATGTAAGTTTAAATTATATTTTCTGCAAGTTGAAAAGGCATTTCTTAAATTTTGTATCATATGTTTTTCGGAGCAGCCCAATACGACTAAATCGTCCATGTATAAAAACGCTTGTGATGGTTTTAGACCTGCGAATGCCAATGTCGTACTTTGATGCCATAAGGCAATCTTTTGAAACGATAAGCACCATTATCCGCTGTAAAGGATGTGATATGCCTTGACTCTGGCTTGAGTTCTATTTGGTGAAATCCTGACATTAAATCCAGGCATGATATATATTTCGCTCTTCCTAATTGATCCAGAATATCATCTGTTCTAGGCAAAGGGAATTTATCAGCTGTTAATTTATTATTTATTTGTCTGAAATCAACAACTAATCTCCACATTTTTTCTTGTTTACCGGGAAGGGATTTTAAAGGTACCAATAAAATAGGGCTGTTATATTCTGAACCCGCCTATGGAAGCAGAGGTAGAGGGCGGCCCCCACACCGTTGGAAGGACCAGGTGGAAAACGATTTAAACTCCCTTGGTGTGACCAATTGGCGCCGGTTGGCGGAGCGAAGGAGCGACTGGCGCGCCTTGTTGGACGGCCATAACCGTTTAGACGGTTAAGCGCCAATTAAGTAAGTAAGTAAGTATATTGTGAAGTTGATGGCTCCACAATATCATCTTGAATTAATTTGTTTACTTGTTTGTTTATCTCACTCTTATGTGCTTGAGGTAGTCTATAATTTTTAATATAGACAGGAGTATTATCTTTCATATGCAACTTTTGTTTGTAAAAATTATTTGTCGTGATTGGTTCTGTTTCTAATGAAAGTATATCAACGAATTCTGGGCATTATGTGTTCAGTGATTTACCAGCGAATGGCGGGAAATTTTTATTCAATCTTTCTAATTTTTCTTTATTATTAGCTTTATTGTGAGGTGTATTTTCAATTATTACATAGTCCTCTAAATTTTCTGTTTTGATTTCATAATCTTGAACCTGTCTAATTACTTCGGATCTTGCGAGTATTGTAATGCTATTGATTGTTGGTTTATTCGTCATTTGTATAACTATATCTTCTGGGTAACAATATGGTCGTAGTATTGGGCTGTCCCCATTTTTATTATATTCTAAAATGCAATTAATGAAATCGAGTCCCGAAATTCCATCACATGGGATTGGGAAATCATTTTCTACTATGTGAAATTTGTGTCGTATTAAAAGACTATCATCTGTTAGATCTGATTTAACTGTTCCAAGTGTGCTTGTTATGCCTCGACCAATACCTTTTAAATCTTTGATCTGTGAGTTATTTATTTTGACATTACTGTCAATTTGACTCTTCTTTATAATTGAGATTTCCGCTGCTGTATCTATCAGAAACGTTGAAGTTGACTTATTTAGAGTAGTATTGGAAGATATGTAGCTGTTTAGATGCAAGTTGAATGTACATATTTTATTACCCTTGGGGTTTACTGTTGGAGTGGAGTTTGCTGGTTTTCCTGTTGGTTTATATTACGGAGATTTCGCGTGTTACTTTGATTAGATGATATTGATTGACCTCCATAATTGCGTCTTGGGAAATTATTATTTTGTCTATTGTTATTATTATTATACCGGTTAGAGTTATTATAATACCTTCGGTTTTGGTTACCTCGATTATTATTATTTTGGTAGCTTCTTCGGAAGTTACCTCGGTAATTACCTTGTGAGCGCGTCAGGCGTAACACTGTATTTGAGTTACCTGTGACTTCAGTACAGCTATTCGTAAATTTTGAAAAAGTATCGTTCATAGATGTGAACGTTCCTGGTTGCATTATCAATTTAACTCTTTCGTTAGCCGAGTTCTTACACATAGCTTTTACAGCTGATTGTGTGGCATATTTGGTTGCCAAATCAGGTGCAAGACCATCAGATATGTAAGCATCCTCCAAGGTTTTGTTAATTTTTCGATTTCTGCAGTGTACTGGTTAGCTGTTCTGCGCTGTTGGACGTTTAAGAGTTTTGCTGTCAAAACCTCTACAGATTCACCTTTACTTGCTGAACTCAACTTTTACCTTATTGCTAGTATTGAATTGTCAGTGCTCAAAAGGTTTCTAGCTATTCTCTTCAGCTTAGTTTTTATCATGGAGACTGCTATGGTCTCATGAGTATCTTTACATTGTTCTAGGATATCTAGTCCATCTAAGAAACCATGTAAGTTTTCAGGCTTACCATCAAACTCGGGCAGAATTGACGAAGCCGTTTTCAAAAATTCTACTGTTGCTTGCGCCATCTTTTTAGTTTGCAACTATTCTGTTTGGGAATTTTTGTGTTGAGTTTCAATTTTCGGAGTGTCCTCTAAATTGGATCGAGATTCCAAGAGGGTACTAAAGTCTATTTCTATTACGTTTTTAAATGTGATTGGGACGGTTGCCTCTATATTATATCTTGCTAGTGAGGATACTAATTTATCCCCAACACTGGAAAAAATTTGATGTGCTTCTAGCTGATGATTATCTGTTAATAGGCTGTCTACCTCTTGTATAGGTTTTCCTATGTTATTCAACGACTCTAATATTATCGTGAGATGCTTCAACACAGTTTCATTTCTTATGCTTGAATTTTTAATAATGCATTATTTATAAGCCTTTTCGGCAAAAGCTTTTCCTTCCACAAGTGTGTTGAAAATAGTTTCCATTTACCCATTGAGGTAAAGAGAGAAAAAAAATTTGGTTTTTATATTTTATCTATGCCGTCAGCACGGCTCTGATACCTCTTTTTCAAAATTTTGTTATGTATTGAATAACATCTCAAAAAAAGTTCACAGCGCCAATAATGGCAATAGCCAGAAGATACATTTTTATGGTTTCCAAGGCTTCAGTGTGGTTTATTATTTGGACTGTGTTTACCACGTTAGCATTTGGATTAGTAACTTTCGATTCTTGGCCTCCCATTGTCAAAAGATAGATATAAAAATTGTTGTATATATATTTTTTTTTGTTTATTTATTTATTATCTGTAGCGTTATACAATAACATCATACGCCTAGTTTCCTCCTCTCTAGTTGTAGGATTAATAACATCATTACTAGTTGGCTCCCTAGTCATTCCTATAGTTTTCCAGAAATATTTTAGCCATTTTAATTCTTTTTTGTATTCTGTTACTTCTTGTTCGTTTTTAAGGTCTTCAATTAGGCCTTTGGTGGGCATTATTTTACAATCCTTTTTAATTAACAGCAATTGTATTATTATTTAATTTTTCTTTTTAATATTATTATTCCTTAACTCTTGTATTTCCTTCTTTAGTTTAATTTTTTCTTCCCTATTTGTACTTAAGTTTATTGTTTTTCGTATATTTTAGCTAGATCTCTTAAGGTTTACCTGTCTTCCTTCTCTTTTTCTCTTCAATTTGACTGGCTTTGGGATTTTTGGTTCCTCAATTTTTTGAACCCTATTTCTCTTCCTATATTCCTCGATTGTCAGTGGCTTAGGGCCTTGCTTGACTTCTTCGGGTGTTTCTTTTTCACTTCTTTGCAAATTTAAATTTAATCTAACTAATTTATTTGATTTTGTGTGTCCTCTTGTGGGAACATAATTCAAAAATTAGAGAAGAAAAAAAATTTTACAGCAAAAATATAAATTTTGCTCGTCAATAGGCAGCCGTTAGGTTGCCCTAATATTGTTATTGTTAGTTTACTTAATAATAATGCCTAAATTTTGTTGCATGTTTCTGTTTTTCCTATTGCCGGTTATCTTCCTCAGCGTATGTGAATCAGCTTGTTATCTTCATTTGTGTCCTTCCTCAGTATTATTCCACTTCGTATGCCGCTGTTATTTTCTGTCTGTTATTACGTTAATGGATGTTCAATAAGAAACCTTGCATTATGTCCCTTCAATGAGAGTAAATGTGTTGTGTACTGTGAACGCTTTTGCTTAATATGTAGGCGCTATTTTTATCCCATTGGGTTTTGATTCCGTCACTCTCAGGAACTGGTCATGTCTATATAAATTACCACCTTACTTTTCGAAACCGTCGCTCTCTTTATTGGTGGCGATTGTCAAGTGGCAGGATCGCGATGTAGAATAAATTAAATTATTTATTTGGGTAGAGGCACCATTAAGTGCCGAATACCATAAATGTTCAATGTAGAATAAATTAAATGATTTATTTGGGTGGAGGCACTATTAAGTGCCGAATACCCCAAATATTCAAACAAGATTATTTAAGGAAGTGGCACCCTTGAGTGCCGAATACCGGATCTTCCTTATTAATAAAAATTCAGCGTATTTATACATAATTCTTATGCACTACTTAGTTACTACATAAACATATACATATTTACTATAATTCTTACATTCTTACTAAGTCTAACAAAATAACAAAAGCCATGTAGCCAAGCGTATGCTTACACATTCGTACTAGCGTTGCCAAATGTCCGTATTGGCCGGGACATCCTGTATATTTCACAAATTTCAAAGTGTCCAGCCGGGAAATGCTATGTCCTGGCATTTTCACAATATCAAAATTAATAAAATCAATTTTTGACATTTCGCACACCTAAATATTCATTTTGCAAGGCAAGTGTTGTGTTTTAAAATAACGTTTTCAAAATGGGAGTGCCACAAAATCCCCGAAAAAAATCCCCAGACACAAAATCCCCAAGGAAAAAAAAACCCAAATAAGTAATCCCCAAAATCAAAATCCCAAAAGAAAAAATTCCCAAAATCAAATCCCCAAACAAAATTTGCATGGTTTGAGTAAACAATATTACCGTGTAAACCATAGACTTTGGAGATAACGCGGTAGACCCTTTCAAAATGAATCCATAGAATATTGAAATCGCATTAAACACAGTAAACTTATTAATTGTTAGCCTGATTCATAAAAATATTTGTGATAAATAAATGACTTTAAAAAGTTTAATTCTATCTAAAAAATTATTTCGCCGAAATGAGCAACCCATAGAAATATATAGGTGTTTCTTGTTTTTCAAATGTCCCGGTTAATTTTTAAAAATCTCGGAAAATTGGCCCAAATTTGAGGTTTGTCCCGGGAACCCGAAATAAAAATCTCGCAACCCTAATTCGTACACACATTCATAAGGTGCTTCAATGCACTTGCTGAAAGCATGTGAATATGTTGGAGTAGAGGAATACGCGGTGTCAGTAAATTCTTAGTTACAGACTAGACAAATTAGACAGCGCGCATGTTATGTGTGTAGATATATATGCATTCACTTTGGGTACATTACACTTGCATCCTGACTCACGCGACATAACTTCTTTCAGCACTGACCGAGGTGCATTTAGATGGAAAGTTCTTCAATTCGGTTTGAATATAGCACCCAATTCGTTCACAGGAATGATGACAATTGTTTTTTCGGGTATACCACCTAATGTTGCATTCTTATACGTCGACGATATAATCGTCATTGGTTGTAGTGAAGCACACCATATCAAAAATCTAATTAAAGTTTTCAATACATGTAGGTTCTTCAATCTTAAACTAAATTCAAATAAATGCACTATTTACGACCAGAAGTAACATTATTAGGTCACAAATGCTCCGCAAACGGTTTTTTGCCAGACGACACTAAAGTAAATGCTATAAAAAAGTATACAAAACCAACTGATAAAGACGCGGTACAACGTTTCGTCGCGTTTGCTACCTATTACAGAAGGTTTATACCAAATTTTGCGTCTCTGGCAGCGCCGCTGAAAGCAGCATTACTTTTACCAAAATTACTACAATACACAGAGTTTACAAAACAATTCATTATTACGATCGATGCTTCCACAACTAGATAAGGCGCTATTTTAAATCAAGAACACCAAGGCAATGCTTTAGCGATTTGTTTCGCTTCTAAAGCATTTAGTAAAGCAGAGCAGAAAAAACCGATTATAGAATTGGAACTGTTAGCCATTTACTTCGCAACAAAGCAATTTAGACCATACGTTTATGGCACATATTTCATTGTAAAGTCAGACCATAGACCTGTAGTATACCTTTTCAATATGAAAGACCCATCTTCAAAACTTTCGGGAATAAGGCTAGAACTAGCTGAATATAATTTCAATATTGTATATATTAAGGGTATATAAAACGTTGGCGCTGATGCACTATCGCGCATTACAATCGATGAGATTATGGAATATAGCAGTACAGACAAAATCAAAGACAAAACGACAAAACGATGACAACCTTCATAGGAGAACTGAAAAAAATGGCGAAAAACAACTAACACGTTTACACAAATTTGCATTTAATTTTTCGAAAAAAGTTCCACGTATAAGATTTGAAATTACTTACGATGAAAATAGTAAATCAACAAGTTTAAGAATTTTTGCCAATGTAAAACAAAAAAACACGAGTTACTTAGTTTTGAAGTTGCTAACGAAATAATGACTTTAGAGAAATTAATTTCGAGGCTTGAATTAGAAGCCAGAAAACGCAAAACTAATCAAATTGAATGGCCAAAAGACGATATTTTTTCAAACATTTTACTTTTACAAATTTAAAAGATATCGGAAATAAAATTTCAAATCATTAGAAATTATTCTAACAGATCCAGTACAGACAATAACAGACGAAGACACAAAACTAAAATTAATGACAATTTACCATAACGATCCAATTTTAGGTGAACAAAGCGGAATGAAAAAACTTTACGCAAAACTACGAAAAATATGACTGGTTATATATTGAAATATATCAAGAGTTGTAATGATTGTCTTTTAAACAAGGTTAAACCAAAAACAAAAGAAAAACTTGTTTTAACACCAACACCTTGCAAAGCATTTTGTGTACTACTTATAGACACAATAGCACCCCTTCCTGAGTCCAAGCACGGCAACAAGTTCGCAGTTACCACGATTTTGACATGTCTAAATATTTGGTAACCGTTGCTATACCAAATAAATCAGCAGAAACCATTGCATCGGCAATTTTTGAAACATTTATTTTAACATACGGCGTAATGAACGCCATAAAATCAGATTTAGGCACAGAATTTAAAAATGAATTGACATCACGTTTAAACATAAAACATGATTTTTCAACTGTATGCCATCATGAACCTGTTGGTACATTGAACGTAATCATAGAATTTTTAATGAATACTTACGTGCATATTTAAACGATACTTTTTCTGATTGGGATGTTTATTTAAAATACTTTACTTTCCTACACAATACAACAACTAGCACAGTTTTCGACAATAAATTTTCTCCCTTCGAGTTAAATAAAAAAAAGGCCACTTTGCCTCACGAAATACATAAAGAAAAAATTTATCCACTTTATAATGCCGAAAACTATGCTAAAGAGATTAAATTTAGAATGCAAAATGCACACGAAATTGCAAACAACTTATAATTAAAAACAAAATACAAAGCAAAACTTTTTATGATAAAACGCTAGTCCGTTAATTATTAAAATAGGAGATAAACTTCCTTTACAAAAAGAACTACGCCGCAAACATTAAAATAGATATCAAGGTCCTTTTGTTGTAACTAAAATCAATGAACGTAACATAACAAAACTGTACACAAAAATAGAATAAATAAAGTAAATTAATATCTACTCATTAATATTAAATTCATGTACGCAATAAAAACATACAAACAGCCAATAAGGCAGAACAAAAATTCTATATGGAAAAATATTTTCTAATATGTACTTATATATATATATTTTTCTAATATAAATACAAGGAAATTGTAAGGTTCCGATGGAACCTTCGAGCAAAAATCTGCTACTGGTGCCCACACACGCACTCCTGGGCACCTTTGTAAGGTATCAAATATGTGCTCGCACGCGCAAGCATCTCCACACCCAATCATAAAACACATGTATCTTTTAGTTCGTGTACTTTTCTTTATGTACTTATGTTTAATGGAAATTTTTAAATAAATGTTTATTTGTTGTTTTACACAAATTCTTAATTTGAACTTAAATATTTTAGTTTCACAAATTAGTTTTAGTTTTCGCACTTATGTGTTTCGTTTTTGTTGAGTTGCCAAAATTAATTATGATGGATGGATCTTGCCGAATTGCTCTGTGTTCAAGTTGTTCCACACCCGTGGGTAGACAACAGGTGTTGCAGCAACTTGAACACAGGGTGACATTTTGTTATTTATTAAGGCTCTGTTACATCATCCTTTTTGGGGAAAAGAAGAATTGACAAAGTGATCAATTTTGTCACATTCTTCTTTGGCCAAAAACTTATAAAAATTGTTGCGAACAATCGAATATATATATATTTTTAATTCGCTGGTTCGGAACCATTTTTATTAATAATTGAAAAAGATTTTATACATGGAATATTTAAATTGTAGTTACATTTTTATAGTTCATTGTAACTTAAATAAAAGGTATAAATATTACTAATATTTTAATTTACGATAAAATGTGTTGAATTTTTTTTTGAAAATATTTGTGCTTTACATATTCAATTTAAAGTTTTACATTTTGTATTACATATTAAGTATGTATTTTTGTGTTACGGACAATTTTATAAAAAAAAATTTTTTTGAATATACAAAATTTTGTGCTTTTTTTTCTCTTTTTTTTTGTTGTTTTAACAGTTTTTACGCCTTCGTGGCTGCTTAAATTCTAGTAAGAAAGTACGTAAGTTTACTTTACTTAGCCGATTTTTATGTACTACTTTTCTTTATTTTTAGCTTCATCGAAAATAGTTACGTTGGGTTTGTTAATTTTAGTTATAATAAACGGACCTTGATAAATATTTTCGTGCTTATGATGTGGTTCTTTTTGTAAAAGTACTTTATCTCCGATTTTTACAACTAAAGGTCGTGCAGTTCTATCGTACAGATTTTTACTTTGTAATTTATTTTTATTAATCAGATTTTGTGCCATTTTGTGCGTTTTCTGCATCCTAAACTTAACTTCTTTGGCATAGTTTTCGACATTATAGATCGGGTAAATTTTTTCTTTAGTTAATTCATTAGGCAAAGTTGCCTTTTTCCAAAAGACTAACTCGTAAGGTGAAAATAGATTGTCGAAAACTGTGCTACTCGTAGTATTGTGTAGGAAAGTAAAGTATTTTAAATAAACATCCCAATCATAAAAAGTGTCTTTTAGATATGCACGTAAGTATTTATTAAAAACTCTATGATTACGTTCAATCATGCCAACAGTTTCATGATGGTATGCAGTTGAAAAATTATGTTGAATATTTAAAAGCTTTGTTAATTCTTCGAATAATTCATTTTTAAATTCAGTACCTAAATCTGATTTTATGGCATTCATTGTGCCGTAAGTTAAAATGAATCCTTCAAAAATTGCTGAAGCGATTGTTTTTTTCCGATTTGTCTGGCACAGCGACTGTTACCAGGTATTTAGTCATGTCGCAAATCATGGTAAGTGCGAACTTGTTACCATATTTGGACTTAGGTAGGGGACCTATTGTGTCAATTACTAGTATATCAAATGGTTTACAAGGAGTTGGTATTAAAACAAGTTTTTCTTTTGTTTTAGGTTTAACCTTGTTTAAGAGACAATCTTTACAATTTTTGATATATTTCGATATATCGCGAGTCATGTTCTTCCAGTAAAATTTTGTTCGCAATTTTGCGTAAAGTCTTTTCATTCCGCAATGTCCACCAGAAATGGGATCATTATGGTAAATTTTCATAAGTTTTAATTTTGTATCTTCATTTGTTACTGTCTCCACTGGATCTGTTAAAATAATTTCTAATGATTTTAAAATTTTTTTCCGCTTTTAATGTACTTTTGATCTTTCCTACTTGCACGATTTGCTTCCTATCTAGGACAAAGTTTTCGAAGAAGCTTATAGCAGTTTTGTCAAATTTAAGTTCATGGAGCTTTTGTACCAAGATGTTTAAGTTTACGGAGTCAAAGGCCAGCATAGCGACACATTTTTTTTTATCTAAATTTTCATATATGAATTCGGTGCAGTTAATGTATGCCGATAAAGTATTGGATTTCTCTACAAATCCAAATTGACTTTTATCAATAATATTGTTGCCCCTCAGGAATGTTTTTAATCGTACTAGAACTATACTTTCAAAAATTGTGTCGATTGTTCTAAGTTTGGTAATAGGCCTATAGTTTGAGCAAAACTCTTTGCTTCCATTTTTATGTACAGGGACTACTAAGCCTACTTTAAGTTCTTCCGGGTACTTTCCAAAATGGAAATAGTCATTAACAAGTTCAGCTAATTTTAACGCTAGTGCTTCTTTATACCTTTTCACAAATCGTACCGAAATTCCGTCGATCCCATTTGCTGATGTGGAATTCAAACTATTTATGACGTTTATAATTTCAACGGAGTTACAATAAGTTAACTGAAATGGGATGCGTATTTCTGTAACAGTTTCATTAATGTAATGAAAATTGTGGGGTGTTGCTACTGCGGTGGTAAAATAGTCGTTGAATGACTCAGCTATTTCTTTTGAGTCAGTTATAATATTGCCTTTATAATTTAGTTGTACTATATCATTATTACTTTTTTGAGATTTTCCGTACATTATTTCTTTTAAAATTCTCCAAGTTTTGCTACTTGAATCGATGTTATTCTCTATCTGCTCTCCATAATATTTTTTACGTAAATAGTTTATTTTATTTCTTATTTTAATTTTGTATCATTGGAATTCGTTTTCGAAAAATAGATTATTAGTATATTTTTTTTAATTTGTAAATTTTATTTCTCCTTTTTATTAGTGAAAGTAATTCCTTGTTCATCCACGATATTTTATAATTGTTTGATTTTTGAATGGTTTTTGTGCAACTTTTAATATTTTCGCAAAGACTGTCATAGAAATTTGTGAAAGTTGAATTGTTTATAGTAGAGGTTATCAAATCAGTTTCTCCAAATTTATTGTAGTCAAAGATTTCAATGACAGGTTTATCCAGCATAGTAATTTTTTCCTTACTTTTACATACAACTACGGAAATAAGTCTGTGATCTGAAATAGGGTTTTCATCTAAAGACATTACAAAGTTTTTATCTATTTTATCCGAAAGTATATGGTCAATAATTGTTCCACCGGACTCGCTTTTTCTAGTATACATATCACTCGTCAAACTATTCAAACAAATATATCCGTTAGTATAAACAGATTGTATATAATTTATCGCATCATTGCTCAATTTTAAAATATCAATGTTTAAGTCTCCTAATATTATTGAGTTTATAGGATTTCATTTTCCAGGTAATTTACAAAATTCCCAACATCAGAAGAGCAAAATCGATAGATGCACGCGATATTAATGTTTAATTTTATTAGTTTGACTACTAGAATGTTACTTGCTTCAAACTCAGTTGATGCTACTAAAGTTGAAGCAATACTTTTATGCACATAAATTAAACATCCGCCAGCTCTATTTAATCTACGGTTCGAAAAATAGGAGTTATATTCTTTTAAATTATAATAAGGATTCTCGTTCTCATATATCCATATTTCACTGAGACTATAACATGAATTACTTTATTTTTACTATTTTCCTTGATAAGGATTTCTAAGTTAGTCAACTTATTTCTAAGACTTTGAATGTTAAGGTAGAGTATATTGATGTTTTCGTCGCTATTAGAAAATATAAGTTCATTTACACTATGTTTTATGTTAACTTGCATTATTTCATTATTACATAGATTAAAATTGGTTATCAACCTTTAATAAGAACTAATATATGCAAACGTACAATTAATAGAAATCTATTCGCTTAAATTTTTTAGATCTTCCATATCTTCGATTGGTATGGTAACACTGTTATCATCCTTTCGCACTAGTATTTTTGCATCTTTCATCCAGACATATTTATAGCTTTTTATTTTTGCTTCTTGTTTTACCCTTTTGAAAAGCCTGCTGGTTTCTTTCTCCATAAGTTGATGTATGTTGATATTTTTCCCACCACGCATATTTGCGTTTCGAATTATTTTATTAATGTCAATTACTCTTTCGAAACTCAAAATATTTGGTCTTAAATTCTTCATTATTCATTTTAACAATAATTGGATATGTTTTGAATTTTTTGTTTTCGTTTTGATATATGTCAATTATATTATCTTTTGTTATATTTGCATTTAATTGTGCGGCTATTTTAATTACGCCTTCTCTTAAATCAATGTTTTGTATTTTCGGCATATTTGTTATTATAATGTTGTTTGTATTTTGTTTTTGTTTCACTGCTAACATGTCTCTTTCAATTTTTCTCATCTTCGTTTTAACATTTTCGTTGCATGTTTTCAGCTCTTTTTTATTGTTTTATTTTCTTCAACTAATCTGTCAATCTTTTTTCTTAAATTTTCAAAAGTATCACTGTAATGTTGTTGTGATTCTTTTATTTTTCCCATTGCTTTATTTTGCACTTTGAATTGTTCATTTAAATTCTCGATTATTAGCGCCAAATTGCCATTCGCTATATTTTCTTCTTCACTGCTTTCGTCACTTGACAGTTTAACATTTTGTTGTTGGCTTTTTCTATTTAATCTTGTTTTTGGTGCCATCGCTTTTTAATATGTTTTTAAAATTTAATCTCCACTGTTCTTTGTGATGTATTTTTTACTTTATTCCGTTCGCTGTCTATTTAAATATATTCCCGCAGATTTTTTTTATGTTAAATGTTCTTTCTTTATTAGATTTTCTCCTTAAATTAGCAGCGAAAATTTCTCCTTACACACTTGATTAGAGTTGCCAGACGTTTTCGTTAATTGTTGATGAAACAAGCGGCCAATCAGAAAATCTTGTTTTGGTGGCTAGATATTTCGATGGGTTATCAAACACTTCGTGTGTTTTGATCTCCATTGGCTGAGTGTGCGATAGACACTTTCACGGACAAAACAGCAGCAGTGCTTGAGGCAAGGTGCGATGACCAAGTCGTGTGCACTGGCGTTTAGGCCCAAAGCTTCAGCTTCGTGGATTCGTCTACATGGTCATCACACAGCATTTCTCTCCCCAGCCAATGATCATACACGGTTATTTATTTTGCACGCTGGGGATATTCAACCAAAAAGAAAATATACAACAAAAAAAAAAAAAAACAAACGCACTTGCATGCCACACTTCGCCAACACGATACACCCTATAACTCAACTAACCTTTATGCTTGGCAGCTAGTTGTTGCAACGTTTGGTGGCTGCCTCTGTACCCGCCCTACCATTGGCCTTATGGATATTATTGAGGCCCCGTTATATTACCACAAACCTCCCATGTCACAAACCAAAGTAAAACAAAATAATTTACCCATTATTATAAAGCTTAAAGATACCGTGTTCTTCCTGAAGATTGCGGAGGTGGAAAAACCATCACAATACCTCTAACGATGGGGTTGGAAAAACCCCCAAAGTTACTAAAATAAAGAACTCGTGAGATGGAAAAATCCCAGGAGTCCCATTCACCGCTAAACAAGGCGTTAGCAGGCTACTATACCTAGCTGGCTACTACTCAAATTCGCAGAATTTGTCGCCCTTTTATACTTGTCCGCGCGCAGGTGGACAGTTATCCTGGAACAATAAATCTTACTTATTATATGTATTTACATAAGGTATCCTACGTTTAACGTTCCAATTATCTACTTGCATATAGGCATTTATTTCTAAATTACGTATGTAGTAATTCCCCTTGGACTGTCCCCCTAGCATGCGAGTTCATTGGTACGCATCTCCAGTTAGCATAGTTACTTTCGATTTCCCTCTGCTGCCTGCTTATTGTGCCCTGTTCTGGTCAACGATTTGGTTGTCCTTCGTAAGTAACTTGCAAGTGCCTAGTACCCACGCTGTGTTGTTGGTATGCTGAGGTGACGTCTTTGTAGTACATTGCATTTTTTTGTTTCCTTTTTGTGCGATTTCCGCCCCGACGGTTCGCCTCAATGCCTGCTGCAATTTCTTTGTATACGTATGTTTGTATGTTTTTGATGCTCTTGAAGTGGGAACTTATGTGTGTTGCTTATTGCGTTGCTGTATTCCCATCCTTGTTTGGAATTCCAGCAGGTTCGTTGATCTAAATGCAAAGCCAAAGATCCTTCCGTTTGATCTCTATGCAAAATATAATATCGAATCAAAATATTTACCGTATGCGGGTAGAGAAAATTATCATTTTGCGAAATAATAAATATATAAGTGTATATTAGGGTGTTTCAGAAAAATGATTATTTTATGTGTGTAAATTCAATTTATATAATTCAGGTTTATATGTTTTACATGCTATATGCACTGATATAAATTCATTGTCATATACATTAGGGTGTTTCGGAAAATGATATATAATTTGTAATTCAAATACGAATTATAATTGTTCAAATAAGTTGAGACAAATATTTATAGGTTCGAATGTGTGGGCTACAAAGCCGGTGGATTTGGCTCCTCACACTCTCCCCTCACCTGCCGCAATGTGACTTACTGTCACAATTGTAAAATTCAATTTCTCGTAGCGATCAACGCTTGCGTTCTTTATAGGGTAATCTCTCGCGATCTGGTCCTTGTTCTAAAATTAAATGTTATGCAGAATTCGGTCATCAGGTTATAGCATTGGCTGGCTATGTGGTTAGCGTAGTTCATCACCGTCTGGATCCCGTTGTTCAGGGTTGGGGCTTGCGCTTGTGCTGTGTGCCACCCACTGCGGTCTCCATCTAACACTTGTTGATTGTTGATTATGTCTGCGTGTTCGATTCCGGAACCATTTGCACCTGAATTGGCGAGTGCTAGTGGACCACATGTCGCTACCGTGCTGTAATCCGTCTGATCTTCTTCCGTGGTCTGGGCTGCTTGCGATGTTGACGCGCGTGGCGTTGCTCTTACTACGGCCAGTTGTTCTGTGTGTTCCTCGGTGGATGTCTCGGTGAAATGTTGGTTCGGGGTTCTACTACACGATGCCGATGATGGTGCGTGTTGAGTTGTTGCTATCGTCATCGGTCGTCCCGTTGTTTGTACCCCGATGTGAACTTCGGTGAAGCCCCCATTCGGAGCTTGGCGAGACGCCTTCGACTTACCACGCTCAGGGGGTGAACGTAGTCTTCTTTCTGCTGCCGGGCTTGCTGCTTCTTCGGCTGTCGCCTGATGATACGCTTTTAGCTCGCCTATGTGTGCCATTCTCCTTTTGCCGTTATGCACCTTGTCTAGCTCTACGATTACGGGCGATACGAAGTTCGTTACACATTGAGGCCCACTGTATCTTGGTGTTAACTTTGCTGCGAAATTGTCCACTGCCTTGGACAGCTGATGCTCTTTTGCTTGTACCAAGTCGCCCACCGCCGGTGGCCACTGTCTCCTACGTAAATTATAATGCCTTGCCTGCTCCGCTGATGCTTGCTGTTGTCTACGACGTGCCATCTGATATACCTCTCTCATTTTCGCCATCTTTTCACTGAGAGCCACCTTCTCCTCGCCGGTGCCAAATGTTTTCACATCGTAGAGGGCGTTGGGGATCCTCGGTTCCCTACCCTGTACCACGAATGCTTGACTGTAGCCTGTTGAATTGCATACGCTCGTATTCAGTGCTAGTGTCATCTCTGGCAACAACTCATCCCCTGTCTTATGCTCCTTCCCAGTGAACTCCGCTATCATCCTCTTGATGTTACGATTCGCCCTCTCCGTCGGGTTCTCTTGCGGTGTGTACGGTGCCGTTAGCTGGTGCTTTATGCCAGCCTCTTGTAAAAATTTCTTAAAATGCCTGCTCGTGAACTGTGCTCCATTGTCTGTTACTAGAATTTTTGGTGCACCAAATCGTGCCAAAATCCTCTCTCTGATTCCCCTGATCAGAGTCTCCGTCGTTGCTTTCCGTATTGCTATGATCTTTATCCATTTCGAGAATCGATCCACGAAAACGAATGCCATTGTATTACCATGCTTCGAACGAGGGAGTGGTCCAACGAAATCTGCACAAACGGTAGCAAAAGGTTCATCTGAAATCTGCGTGAGCATCTTACCTGCAGCTTGTTGCTGGCTGGGTTTGTAGACTTGGGATGCGTGACACTGCAGCACGTACTTCCGTACGTCCCTGAACATCCCAGGCCAGTAATATCGCATCATTGCACGCGCGATGGATTTCCGTATCCCTATGTGTCCTGCGCTTGGTGTATCGTGTATCTCGTTAAGCACTCTTCGCCTCTCAGATGTCGGCACGCATAACTTCCACGGTACCGCATCCTCACCATCATTTGACTTCCAATTCGTCTGTATAGTCTTCCTTCCTCTATGACGTATTCGGGAAACTTCTCTGGTGTCCTCGTTACTTCAGCCATCTTTGACGTGTACCACTTGCAACTCAAACTGTCTTCATGTTTCGTAAGGCTACCCAGCTGTTCCTCTAGTGGCTGCCTCATCACTATCTTATGCATGGCAACGTTTGATACTCCTGTCATCTCTTCGAAAATCTGTAATTTACGCTTTAGAAAGGTACTCACCGCCACGTCACTTCTCACGTCTTTCTCGATACTTGCGCTACCTTCGTCCTCCATCATGGTTGTACACGTTACCATCTCCTGTTTTCTCCCTTCTGCTCGTAGCGTTATTGTTTCGTTGCCACACCTCAGCTCAAATTTAACCTTTGCCATATAGTCTGTCCCGATCACCACGCTGTCGACTAACCCAGGCAGAACTAACAACTCACTCTGATGCACTTGATCCCCTAGTTTTACTTCTGCATCCACTGCCACCGCTATCCATGCTGCGCTGCCATCGCCCATCACCACTCGTGTTTGTATCTTCTTGAACCTCCGTGCATCTATTTTCGCCGCTGTCTTCTCGTTGATGAAACTTCGTGTCGCCCCCGTATCTACTGACGCCATGACTTCTTCTGCATCCAGGGTTACTGCAGCCAAGATTCGCCCTTGGGTCTGCCTAAATGTGCTTACTTAGTACGAGGTTGGGTTTGTTGAGACGCCACCCCTCGGTACCAATGGGGTCTCTGCCCGTTTCCCTGCTGTCCACGACAACAATACTCGGCCACACTGCCAGCAGAAATCTCTTCGTTCGTTGCGACACCCATGTGCGTAGTGCCCGCTTTCTCCGCATCGCCTGCATGCGTTCCGTGGATCGATAGGCCCTTGGTGCGGTATCGTCACATGCTCTGGCGTGCTCGCTTGGCGTTGCGCCTCCGGTCTCCGATCTCCTTGTCTCTCATCTTCGTGCATATAGCGATAATGCTCGGTTTCCCGTCGCGGCACAAAAGGTTTCGCCGCTTGCCTCAGCGGTTCTTTCTCCGGTATGATGTTATCGTAGTCCTCGGCCATGCTTACCAGTTCCTCTAGGCTGGTGAACTCGCTCGGTTTGATGTAAAGCTAGTACTCTCGTCGACAATTTCTGTAAATCCGGTTCAGCTTCTGGTCGCCGTTGTAGTCAGCGTGACGCATGAGTGCCTGTAACGATAAAACGTAGTCTTTAAACTGCTCACCTGCTCGTTGCGTACGCTGCCGGATCTCGTCATCTAGCTGCTCGAAATACCTCGAATTCAGCAAAAATTTTAGAAAGTCCTTCTTAAAGGCTTCCCACTTTTTCCACTGCCTGTTGTTGTTCCGGTACCACACCAAGGCCTTGTCCTTCAGCAACTCAGGTAACGCTCGTGGGATGGAATCGCGACCAACTTCGTAACTGTCGGCCAGCTCCTCCACCCGTTCAATAAAACATAGCGGGTCCTTGCCACCGTCATATTTCAGACCCCACTTACGTACTCGATCCATTACATTTGTATGTGATGCTGGTTGGTACATCGCGAATATCTGCTGCTCCTCGTTTCTGGGTGTATCGACCGGATTTTTCTTCTGCCCCATCGTTTGATTCGCAGCGGAAATGACGCTGCTGCCTGGTAACGCTTGCCGGTCGCCAGACCTTGGAGTTGTTGGTCTTGTATGCTGGGTCTCTAATTCAATGAAACGGGCCTCGAGTTTTGACTCTTGACTCTTCTGACCTTGCGCTTGGATGAAGCTCGCCAAGCGCTTTCGTAACGCGTTCACTGTTCCACTGCTCTCTAGTTCAAATTCTACCGCGTACTTCACCAGCTCCTCGCGGTTGAGGTAATATACCCACGTGACTCTTGCAATTGTGTCTATATGTCCCTCGTTCGTTTCTGTATGCTTATATCCTCCTTATCCTCTGTGGTTATCCTCGTGTTGTTACTTGTTTACCATGAGTATATGTATTCAGACTCCCTGCTCGGGCGACGGAGTATGCTCAGTCCGTCCAGGATCCCTGTGGGAATAGAGAAGAATCCCTATCGTCTCCTTTTAAAGAGAAAGGCCCTAAAGAGAAGACGTTATAAATTCTTTATTCAAAATACCAAAACTACCCTTAAAGCTACGGCGACGGAGGTGGGAACCCACCGTCGGTTCTACGCCGATGGGGTTGGGAAAACCCCCACCGGGACTACGCTTAACCTAAAATCTCTGACTACTCGTAAAGAAAGTGGAGGTGGAGCACCACCACTTCCTCCCAGTCGGTGGAGTTGGTAAAACCCCCACCGATTATAAAGCTTAGAGATACCCTGTTCTTCCTGAAGGTTGCGGAGGTGGAAAAACCATCACAATCCCTCTAACGATGGGGTTGGAAAAACCCCCAAAGTTACTAAAATAAAGAACTCGTGAGATGAAAAAATCCCAGGAGTCCCATTCACAGCTAAACAAGGCGTTAGCAGGCTACTATACCTAGCTGGCTACTACTCAAATTCGCAGAATTTGTCGCCCTTTTATACTTGTCCACGCGCAGGTGGACAGTTATCCTGGAAAAATAAATCTTACTTATTATATGTATTTGCATAAGGTATCCTACATTTAACGGTATTATTCTACCCATATATCCAATTATCTACTTGCATATAGGTATTTATTTCTAAATTACGTATGTAGTAATTCCCCTTGGACTGCCCCCCTAGCATGCGAGTTCATTGGTACGCATCTCCAGTGAGCATAGTTACTTTCGATTTCCCTCTGCTGCCTGCTTATTGTGCCTTGTTGTTGTCAACGAGTTGGTTGCCCTTCGTAAGTAACTTGCAAGTGCCTAGTACCCACGCTGTGTTTTTGGTATGCTGAGGTGACGTCTTTGTAGTACATTGCATTTTTTTGTTTCCTTTTTGTGCGATTTCCGCCCCGACGGTTCGCCTCTATCCCTGCTGTGCTTGGTTGCAATTTCTTTGTATACGCATGTTTGTACGTTTTTGATGCTCTTGAAGTGGGAACTTATGTGTGTTGCTTATTGCGTTGCTATATTCCCATCCTTGTTTAGAATTCCAGCAGGTTCGTTGATCTCAATGCAAAGCCAAAGATCCTTCCGTTTGATCTCTATGCAAAATATAATATCGAACCAAAATATTTTCCGTATGCGGGCAGAGAAAATTATCATTTTGCGAAATAATAAATATATAAGTGTATATTAGGGTGTTTCAGAAAAATGATTATTTTATGTGTGTAAATTCAATTTATATAATTCAGGTTTATATGTATTACATACTATATGCACTGATATAAATTCATTGTCATATACATTAGGGTGTTTCGGGAAATGATATATAATTTGTAATTCAAATACTATTTATAACTGTTCAAATAAGTTGTTACAAATATTTATAGGTTCGAATGTGTGGGCTCCAAAGCCGGTGGATTTGGGTCATCACACTCTCCCCTCACCTGCCGCAATGTGACTTACTGTCACCATTGTAAAATTCAATTTCTCATAGCGATCAATGCTTGCGTTCTTTATAGGGTAATCTCTCGCGATCTGGTCCTTGTTCTAAAATGAAATGTTATGCAGAATTCGGTCATCAGGTTATAGCATTGGCTGGCTATGTGGTTGGCGTAGTTCATCGCCGTCTGGATCCCGTTGTCCAGGGTTGGGGCTTGCGCTTGTGCTGTGTGCCACCCACTCCGGTCTCCATTTACTACCTGTTGATTGTTGATTATGTCTGCGTGTTCGATTCCGGAACCATTTGCACCTGAATTGGCGAGTGCTAGTGGACCACATGTCGCTACCGTGCTGTAATCCGTCTGATCTTCTTCCGTGGTCTGGGCTGCTTGCGATGTTGACGCGCGTGGCGTTGCTCTTACTACGGCCAATTGCTCTGTGTGTTCCTCGGTGGATATCTCGGTGAAATGTTGGTTCGGGGTTACACTACACGATGCCGATGATGGTGCGTGTTGGGTTGTTGCTATCGTCGTCGGTCGTCTCGTTTGTACCCCGATGGGAACTTTGGTGAAGCCCCCATTCGGAGGTTGGCGAGGCGCCTTCGACTTACCACGCTCACGGGGTGAACGTATTCTTCTTTCTGCTGCCGGGCTTGCTGCTTCTTCGGCTGTCGCCTGATGATACGCTTTTAGCTCGCCTATGTGTGCCATTCTCCTTTTGCCGTTATGCACCTTGTCTAGCTCGACGATTACGTGCGATACGAAGTTCGTTACACGATGAGGCCCACTGTATCTTGGTGCTAACTTTGCTGCGAGATTGTCCACTGCCTTGGACAGCTGATGCTCTTTTACTTGTACCAAGTCGCCCACCGCCGGGTGCCACTCTCTCCTACGTAAATTATAATGCCTTGCCTGCTCCGCTGATGCTTGATGTTGTCTACGACGTGCCATCTGATATACCTCTCTCATTTTCGCCATCTTTTCACTGAGAGCCACCTTCTCCTCGCCTGTGCCATATGTTTGCCCATCGCAGAGGGCGTTGGGGATCCTCGGTTCCCTACCCTGTTCCACGAATACTTTACTGTAGCCTGTTGAATCGCTTACGTTCGTATTCTCTGGCAACAACTCATCCCATGTCTTATGCTCCTTCCCAGTGAACTGCGCTATCATCCTCTTGATGTTACGATTCACCCTCTCCGTCTGGTTCTCTTGCGGTGTGTACGGTGCCTTTAGCTGGTGCTTTATGCCAGCCTCTTGTAACAATTTCTTAAAATACCTGCTCGTGAACTGTGCTGCATTGTCTGTTATTAGAATTTTTGGTGCGCCAAATCGTGCCAAAATCCTCTCTCTCATTCCCCTGATCAGATTCTCCATCGGTTCTTTCCGTATTGCCATGATCTCTATCCATTTCGAGAATCGATCCACGAAAACGAATGCCATTGTATTACCATGCTTCGAACGAGGGAGTGGTCCAACGAAATCTGCAAAAACGGTAGCAAAAGGTTCATCTGAAATCTGCGTGAGCATCTTACCTGTAGCTTGTTGCTGGCTGGGTTTGTAGACTTGGAATGCGTGGCACTGTTGCACGTACTTCCGTATGTCCCTTAACATCCCAGGCCAGTAATACCGCATCATTGCACGCGCGATGGATTTCCGTATCCCCATGTGTCCTGCGCTTGTTGTGTCGTGAATCTAGTTAAGCACTCTTCGCCTCTCCGATGTCGGCATGCATAACTTCCACGGTACCGCATCCTCACCATCCATTTGACTTCCAATTCGTCTGTATAGTCTTCCTTCCTCTATGACGTATTCGGGAAACTTCTCTGGTGTCCTCGTTACTTCAGCTATCCTTGACGTGTACCACTTGCAACTCAAACTGTCTTCATGTGTTGTAAGGCCACCCAGCTGTTCCTCTAGTGGCTGCCTCATCACTATCTTATGCGTGGCAACGTTTGATACTCCTGTCATCTCTTCAAAAATCTGTAATTTACCTTTAGAAAGGTATTCACCGCCACGTCACTCCTCACGTCTTTCTCGATACTTGCGCTACCTTCGTCCCCCATCATGGTTGTACACGTTACCATCTCCTGCTTTCTCTCTTCTGCTCGTAGAGTTATTGTTTCGTTGCCACACCTCAGCTAAAATTTAGCCTTTGCCATATAGTCCGTCCCGATCACCACGTTGTCGACTAATCCAGGCAGAACTAACAACTCACTCTGATGCACTTGATCCCCTAGTTTTACCTCTGCGTCCACTGCCTCCGCTATCCATGCTGCGCTGCCATCGCCCATCACCACTCGTGTTTGTATCTTCTTGAACCTCCGTGCATCTATTTTCGCCGCTGTCTTCTCGCTGATGAAACTTCGTGTCGCCCCCGTATCTACTGACGCCATGACTTCTTCTCCATCCAGGGTTACTGCAGCCAAGATTCGCCCTTGGGTCTGCCTAAATGTGCTTACTGAGTACGAGGTTGGGTTTGTTGAGACGCCACCCCTCGGTACCAATGGGGGTCTATGCCCGTTTCCCGGCTGTCCACGACAGCAGTCACGCGTTCGTAATCCTACTCGGCCACACTGCCAGCAAAAATCTCTTCGTTTGTTGCGACACCCATGTGCGTAGTGCCCGCTTTCTCCGCATCGCCTGCATGCGTTCCGTGGATCGATAGACACTTGGTGCGGTATCGTCACATGCTCTGGCGTGCTCGCTTGGCGTTGCGCCTCCGGTCTCCGATCTCCTTGTCTCTCATCTTCGTGCATATAGCGATAATGCTCCGTTGGCCGTCGCGGCACAAAAGGTTTCGCCGCTGGCCTCAGCGGTTCTTTCTCCAGTATGATGTTCTCGTAGTCCTCGGCCATTCTTACCAGTTCCTCTAGGCTGGTGAACTCGCTCCGTTTGATGTAAAGCTGGTACTCTCGTCGACAATTTCTGTAAATCCGGTTCAGCTTCTGGTCGCCGTTGTAGTCAGCGTGACGCATGAGTGCCTGTAACGATAAAACGTAGCCTTTAAACTGTTCACCAGCTCGTTGCGTACGCTGCCGGATCTCGTCATCTAGCTGCTCGAAATACCTCGAACTCAGGAAAAATTTTAGAAAGTCCTTCTTGAAGGCTTCCCACTCTTTCCACTGCCTGTTGTTTTTCCGGTACCACACCAAGGCCTTGTCCTTCAGCAACTCAGGTAACGCTCGTGGGATGGAATCGCGACCAACTTCGTAACTGTCGGCCAGCTCCTCCACCCGTTCAATAAAACATATCGGGTCCTTGCCACCGTCATATTTCAGACCCCACTTACGTACTCGATCCATTATATCTCTATGTGATGCTGGTTGGTACATCGCGTATATCTGCTGCTCTTCGTTTCTGGGTGTATCGACCGGAAACGCCGCTGCAGCCTGGTAACGCTAGCTGGTCGCTAGGCATTGGAGTTGTTGGTCTTGGATGCTGGGTCTCTAATTCGATGAAACGGGCCTCGAGTTTTAACTCTTGACTCTTCTGACCTTGCGCTTGGATGAAGCTCGCCAAGCGCTTTCGTAACGCGTCCACTGTTCCACTGCTCTCTAGTTTAAATTCTACAGCGTACTTCACCAGCTCCTCGCGGTTGAGGTAATATACCCACGTGACTCTTGCAATTGTGTCTATGTGTCCCTCGTTGGTTTCTGTATGCTTATATCCTCCCTATCCTCTGTGGTTATCCTCGTGTTGTTACTTGTTTACCATGAGTATATGTATTCAGATTCCCTGCTCGGGCGCCATTTGTGACGGACTTTCCCTTACGACGGAGTATGCTCAGTCCGTCCAGGATCCCTGTGGGAATAGAGAAGAATCCCTATCGTCTCCTTTTAAAGAGAAAGACCCTAAAGAGAAGACGTTATAAATTCTTTATTCAAAATACCAAAACTACCCTTAAAGCTACGGCGACGGAGGTGGAAACCCACCGTCGGTTCTACGCCGATGGGGTTGGGAAAACCCCCACCGGGACTACGCTTAACCTAAAATCTCTGACTACTCGTAAAGAAAGTGGAGGTGGAGCACCACCACTTCCTCCCAGTCGGTGGAGTTGGTAAAAACCCCACCGAGTATAAAGCTTAAAGATACCCTGTTCTTCCTGAAGGTTGCGGAGGTGGAAAAACCATCACAATCCCTCTAACGATGGGGTTGGAAAAACCCCCAAAGTTACTAAAATAAAGAACTCGTGAGATGGAAAAATTCCAGGAGTACCATTCACCGCTAAACAAGGCGTTAGCAGGCTACTATACCTAGCTGGCTACTACTCAAATTCGCAGAATTTGTCGCCCTTTTATACTTGTCCACGCGCAGGTGGACAGTTATCCTGGAACAATAAATCTTACTTATTATATGTATTTGCATAAGGTATCCTACATTTAACGGTATTATTCTACCCATATATCCAATTATCTACTTGCATATAGGTATTTATTTCTAAATTACGTATGTAGTAATTCCCCTTGGACTGCCCCCCTAGCATGCGAATTCAATGGTACGCATCTCCAGTTAGCATAGTTACTTTCGATTTCCCTCTGCTGCCTGCTTATTGTGCCTTGTTGTTGTCAACGAGTTGGTTGCCCTTCGTAAGTAACTTCCAAGTGCCTAGTACCCACGCTGTGTTTTTGGTATGCTGAGGTGACGTCTTTGTAGTACATTGCATTTTTTTGTTTCCTTTTTGTGCGATTTCCGCCCCGACGGTTCGCCCCTATGCCTGCTGTGCTTGGTTGCAATTTCTTTGTATACGTATGTTTGTACGTTTTTGATGCTCTTGAAGTGGGAACTTATGTGTGTTGCTTATTGCGTTGCTGTATTCCCATCCTTGTTTAGAATTCCAGCAGGTTCGTTGATCTCAATGCAAAGCCAAAGATCCTTCCGTTTGATCTCTATGCAAAATATAATATCGAACCAAAATATTTTCCGTATGCGGGCAGAGAAAATTATCATTTTGCGAAATAATAAATATATAAATGTATATTAGGGTGTTTCAGAAAAATGATTATTTTATGTGTGTAAATTCCATTTATATAATTCAGGTTTATATGTATTACATACTATATGCACTGATATAAATTCATTGTCATATACATTAGGGTGTTTCGGAAAATGATGTATAATTTGTAATTCAAATACGATTTATAACTGTTCAAATAAGTTGTTACAAATATTTATAGGTTCGAATGTGTGGGCTCCAAAGCCGGTGGATTTGGGTCATCACACTCTCCCCTTACCTGCCGCAATGTTACTTACTGTCACCATTGTAAAATTCAATTTCTCATAGCGATCAATGCTTGCGTTCTTTATAGGGTAATCTCTCGCGATCTGGTCCTTGTTCTAAAATAAAATGTTATGCAGAATTCGGTCATCAGGTTATAGCATTGGCTGGCTATGTGGTTGGCGTAGTTCATCGCCGTCTGGATCCCGTTGTCCAGGGTTGGGGCTTGCGCTTGTGCTGTGTGCCACCCAGTCCGGTCTCCATCTACTACCTGTTGATTGTTGATTATGTCTGCGTGTTCGATTCCGGAACCATTTGCACCTGAATTGGCGAGTGCTAGTGGACCACATGTCGCTACCGTGCTGTAATCCGTCTGATCTTATTCCGTGGCCTGGGCTGCTTGCGATGTTGAGGCGCGTGGCGTTGCTCTTACTACGGCCAATTGCTCTGTGTGTTCCTCGGTGGATATCTGGGTGAAATGTTGGTTCGGGGTTCCATTACACGATGCCGATGATGGTGCGTGTTGTGTTGTTGCTATCGTCGCCGGTCGTCTCGTTTGTACCCCGATGGGAACTTTGGTGAAGCCCCCATTCGGAGGTTGGCGAGGCGCCTTCGACTTACCACGCTCACGGGGTGAACGTATTCTTCTTTCTGCTGTCGGGCTTGCTGCTTCTTCGGCTGTCGCCTGATGATACGCTTTTAGCTCGCCTATGTGTGCCATTCTCCTTTTGCCGTTATGCACCTTGTCTAGCTCGGCGATTACGGGCGATACGAAGTTCGTTACACGATGAGGCCCACTGTATCTTGGTGCTAACTTTGCTGCGAGATTGTCCACTGCCTTGGACAGCTGATGCTCTTTTACTTGTACCAAGTCGCCCACCGCCGGGTGCCACTCTCTCCTACGTAAATTATAATGCCTTGCCTGCTCCGCTGATGCTTGCTGTTGTCTACGACGTGCCATCTGATATACCTCTCTCATTTTCGCCATCTTTTCACTGAGATCCACCTTCTCCTCGCCTGTGCCATATGTTTGCCCATCGCAGAGGGCGTTGGGGATCCTCGGTTCCCTACCCTGTACCTCGAATGCTTGCCTGTAGCCTGTTGAATTGCATACGCTCGTATTCAGTGCTAGTGTCATTTCTGGCAACAACTCATCTCCTGTCTTATGCTCCTTCCCAGTGAACTCCGCTATCATCCTCTTGATGTTACGATTCGCCCTCTCCCTCGGGTTATCTTGCGGTGTGTACGGTGCCGTTAGCTGTTGCTTTATGCCAGCCTCTTGTAAAAATTTCTTAAAATGCCTGCTCGTGAACTGTGCTCCATTGTCTGTTATTAGAATTTTTGGTGCGCCAAATCGTGCCAAAATCCTCTCTCTGATTCCCCTGATCAGATTCTCCGTCGTTGCTTTCCGTATTGCGATGATCTTTATTCATTTCGAGAATCGATCCACGAAAACTAATGCCATTGTATTACCATGCTTCGAACGAGGGAGTGGTCCAACGAAATCTGCACAAACGGTAGCAAAAGGTTCATCTGAAATCTGCGTGAGCATCTTACCTGCAGCTTGTTGCTGGCTGGGTTTGTAGACTTGGGATGCGTGGCACTGCAGCACGTACTTCCGTACGTCCCTGAACATCCCAGGCCAGTAATATCGCATCATTGCACGCGCGATGGATTTCCGTATCCCCATGTGTCCTGCGCTTGGTGTATCGTGTATCTCGTTAAGCACTCTTCGCCTCTCAGATGTCGGCACGCATAACTTCCACGGTACCGCATCCTCACCATCATTTGACTTCCAATTCGTCTGTATAGTCTTCCTTCCTCTATGACGTATTCGGGAAACTTCTCTGGTGTCCTCGTTACTTCAGCCATCTTTGACGTGTACCACTTGCAACTCAAACTGTCTTCATGTTTCGTAAGGCTACCCAGCTGTTCCTCTAGTGGCTGCCTCATCACTATCTTATGCGTGGCAACGTTTGATACTCCTGTCATCTCTTCGAAAATCTGTAATTTACGCTTTAGAAAGGTACTCACCGCCACGTCACTTCTAACGTCTTTCTCAATACTTGCGCTACCTTCGTCCTCCATCATGGTTGTACACGTTACCATCTCCTGTTTTCTCCCTTCTGCTCGTAGCGTTATTGTTTCGTTGCCACTCAAATTTAACCTTTGCCATATAGTCTGTCCCGATCACCACGCTGTCGACTAATCCAGGCAGAACTAACAACTCACTCTGATGCACTTGATCCGCTAGTTTTACCTCTGCGTCCACTGCCTCCGCTATCCATGCTGCGCTGCCATCGCCCATCACCACTCGTGTTTGTATCTTCTTGAACCTCCGCGCATCTATTTTCGCCGCTGTCTTCTCGCTGATGAAACTTCGTGTCGCCCCCGTATCTACTGACGCCATGGCTTCTTCTGCATCCAGGGTTACTGCAGCCAATATTCGCCCTTGGGTCTGCCTAAATGTGCTTACTGAGTACGAGGTTGGGTTTGTTGAGACGCCACCCCTCGGTACCAATGGGGTCTCTGCCCGTTTCCCTGCTGTCCACGACATACATACTCGGCCATACTGCCAGCAGAAATCTCTTCGTTCGTTGCGACACCCATGTGCGTAGTGCCCGCTTTCTCCGGATCGCCTGCATGCGTTCCGTGGATCGATAGGCCCTTGGTGCGGTATCGCCACATGCTCTGGCGTGCTCGCTTGGCGTTGCGCCTCCGGTCTCCGATCTCCTTGTCTCTCATCTTCGTGCATATAGCGATAATGCTCGGTTTCCCGTCGCGGCACAAAAGGTTTCGCCGCTTGCCTCAGCAGTTCTTTCTCCGGTATGATGTTATCGTAGTCCTCGGTCATGCTTACCAGTTCCTCTAGGCTGGTGAACTCGCTCCGTTTGATGTAAAGCTGGTACTCTCGTCGGCAATTTCTGTAAATCCGGTTCAGCTTCTGGTCGCCGTTGTAGTCAGCGTGACGCATGAGTGCCTGTAACGATAAAACGTAGCCTTTTAACTGTTCACCAGCTCGTTGCGTACGCTGCCGGATCTCGTCATCTAGCTGCTCGAGATACTTCGAACTCAGGAAAAATTTTAGAAAGTCCTTCTTGAAGACTTCCCACTCTTTCCACTGCCTGTTGTTTTTCCGCTACCACACCAAGGCCTTGTCCTTCAGCAACTCAGGTAACGCTCGTGGGATGGAATCGCGACCAACTTCGTAACTGTCGGCCAGCTCCTCCACCCGTTCAATAAAACATAGCGGGTCCTTGCCACCGTCATATTTCAGACCCCACTTACGTACTCGATCCATTACATTTGTATGTGATGCTGGTTGGTACATCGCGAATATCTGCTGCTCCTCGTTTCTGGGTGTATCGACCGGATTTTTCTTCTGCCCCATCGTTTGATTCGCAGCGGAAATGACGCTGCTGCCTGGTAACGCTAGCCGGTCGCCAGACCTTGGAGTTGTTGGTCTTGTATGCTGGGTCTCTAATTCGATGAAACGGGCCTCGAGATTTGACTCGCTACCTTGCGCTTGGATGAAGCTCGCCAAGCGCTTTCGTAACTCGTCCACTGTTCCACTACTCTCTAGTTCAAATTCTACCGCGTACTTCACCAGCTCCTCGCGGTTGAGGTAATATACCCACGTGACTCTTGCCATTGTGTCTATGTGCCCCTCGTTGGTTTCTGTATGCTTATATCCTCCTTATCCTCTGTGGTTATCCTCGTGTTGTTACTTGTTTACCATGTGTCTATGTATTCAGAGTCCCTGCTCGGGCGCCATTTGTGACGGACTTTTCCATACGCGGGGGTATGCTCAGTCCGTCTAGGATCCCTGTGGGAATAGAGAAGAATCCCTATCATCTCCTTTTAAAGAGAAAGACCCTAAAGAGAAGACGTTATAAATTCTTTATTCAAAATACCAAAACTACCATTAAAGCTACGGCGACGGAGGTGGGAACCCACCGTCGGTTCTACGCCGATGGGGTTGGGAAAACCCCCACCGGGACTACGCTTAAACTAAAATCTCTGACTACTCGTAAAGAAGGCGGAGGGGGAGAACCACCACTTCCTCCCAGTCGGTGGAGTTGGTAAAACCCCCACCGAGTATAAAGCTTAAAGATACCCTGTTCTTCCTGAAGGTTGCGGAGGTGGAAAAGCCACCACAATCCCTCTAACGATGGGGTTGGAAAAACCCCCAAAGTTACTAAAATAAAGAACTCGTGAGATGGAAAAATCCCAGGAGTCCCATTCACCGCTAAACAAGGCGTTAGCAGGCTACTATACCTAGCTGGCTACTACTCAAGTTCACAGAATTTGTCGCCCTTTTATACTTGTCCACGCGCAGGTGGACAGTTATCCTGGAACAATAAATCTTAATTATTATATATATTTACATAAGGTATCCTACGTTTAACGGTATTATTCTACCCATATATACAATTATCTACTTGCATATAGGTATTTATTTCTAAATTTCGTATGTAGTAATTCCCCTTGGACTACCCCCCTAGCATGCGAGTTCATTGGTACGCATCTTCAGTTAGCATAGTTACTTTCGATTTCCCTCTGCTGCCTGCTTATTGTGTCTTGTTGTTGTCAACGAGTTGGTTGCCCTTCGTAAGTAACTTGCAAGTGCCTAGTACCCACACTGTGTTGTTGGTATGCTGAGGTGACGTCTTTGTAGTACATTGCATTTTTTTGTTTCCTTTTTGTGCGATGTCCGCCCCGACGGTTCGCCTCAATACCTGCTGTGCTTGGTTGCAATTTCTTTGTATACGTATTTTTATACGTTTTTGATGCTCTTGCAGTGGGAACTTATGTGTGTTGCTTATTGCGTTGCTGTATTCCCATCCTTGTTTAGAATTCCAGCAGGTTCGTTGATTTCAATGCAAAGCCAAAGATCCTTCTGTTTGATCTCTATGCAAAATATAATATCGAACCAAAATATTTACCGTATGCGGGCAGAGAAAATTGTTTTTGCGAAATAATAAATATATAAGTGTATATTACGGTGTTTCAGAAAAATGATTATTTTATGTGTGTAAATTCAATTTATATAATTCAGGTTTATATGTTTTACATGCTATATGCACTGATATAAATTCATTGTCATATACATTAGGGTGTTTCGGAAAATGATATATAATTTGTAATTCAAATACGATTTATAAATGTCCAAATAAGTTGTGACAAATATTTATAGGTTCGAATGTGTGGACTCCAAAGCCGGTGGATTTGGGCCCTCTCAACGTGCTAAATTGCGAAGATCTAAACTATTTTCCATTGCCACTCATTGCAACTTCTGGAGTTCCGAAAATATTAAAAACATTGTCACGCAAATAGTCACAAATAGAGGAAGTATTGAACTTTTTAACAGTTTTTAAAAGGGAGAAACCTTGTAAAATGGTCTAATACAATGAATATTCCTGTGTTTCCTTGCTTGGATCTAGGGTAAGGTCCAAGAAAGTCCACATACAATTTCTGAAACGGTCTTTGTACCGTGTATTGGGCGGACATTGGTGGTCTTAGCGTTACATTGGGCGATTTGCTTTGTTTGCAGGTTTCACATCGGCTGACGTAGTTCTCATCATCAACTGTCATATTTGGCCAATACAAATTATTTTGCTATCGCTCCAATGTTTTCGAAATACCACCATGGCATTTATTTGGTGGACAGTGGGCGTTCTCTATGACACCCGGAACTAGAGATTTGGGAATCCAAAGCTTCCAATTAAACGATTCCCTTTCCGGATTGCCATCAGCATGTTCGTTCCTTTTATAAAGGAGGTTGTCGATTACCCGTAGGTCAGGCAATCTGCTATCATTCTCACGGACATGACTTATCAAGTTTTGATAATCTTCGGACAAAAACTCGGACGACTGTAATTCAACTAACGGACGCACCTCAGTCTCACGGACTTCAGCTACTTCCTCAAAATTATGTCGTGACAGGCAATCAGGCACAACATTAAGCGAACCTTTCCTGTGTTCGATGTTGAACATAAATCCTTGCAATTTTAAAGACCAACGTGCTTGTCGGCTGATAAATCCCTTTGTCGCATAAGCCACTGCAAGCTAGCGTGATCAGTAACTATAGTGAACTCTTGTCCCTCGACATAAGCTCCAAATTACTTTAAACTAAGCAGAGCTGCCAGGCATTCGAGCTCGGTCACACTATAGTTACTTTGAGCTTTGTTCAGCTTTTGCGAAAAATATGCTATTGGTACCTCAATATCGTCAGAATTCTTTTGGATCAACACCGCACCAACTCCTAACTTACTCGCATCATATTGTATCATGAAAGGTTTTGGGTAGTCTGGACTATCCAGTACTGGTGCTGTACAGAGTTTTTCTTTCAGTGTTTCGAAAGCTAGTTGTGCGTCGTCGTTCCATTCAAAGCTTTTAAACTTCTTTAGTAAGTTAGTAAGAGGGGTTGTCACTGCAGCAAAAACTTGCTTGACGTTTGTTGTAACCGGATATTGCTTAACAACCGAAATCTTCTCGGGGTCGGTACGTATAGTTCCGTTGCCCACAATATACCCCAAATATTTCACTTCTTTAATAAAAAATTTACTTTTGTTGACGTTTATGGTCAAGCCCGCTTTCTTTAAATGTAAAGCAACTTCAGCAAGGACGGACATTTGTGTGTCAAAATCTTCTGACACAATTAATAAATCGGCTAAATAGACAAAGACTTGGTTTCGTAAATTGGGTGGAATTACGCGATCCATCAAGCGACAAAGTGCTTGTGGGGCGTTACAAAGACCGAAGGGCATGACACGGTATCGGTAAAGCGGACGATTAGGGACGGTAAAACAGGTGTAATCTCGGGACTGTTCGGCTAGGGGAATTTGCCAAAAGGTACGCCTTAAGTCTATTGAACTTATAAATTTTGCCTTGGGTATTCTGCTAAGAATCCCATCAATATGAGGAAGGGGGTAAGCGTTCTTCACAGTAACGCTATTTACTTTCCTTGAATCAAGACACAGACAGACTTTACCTGGCCTTTTCACTAACACAACCGGACTGTACCATGGACTATTTGGAGCTTCCTCGATTACACCTAACTTAATCATTTCATCAATTTCGGCATGTACGAGTTTCTCGACAGCTGGCGAAATTGGGAAATAACGCTGCTTTATCGAACGGACATTGGGTTCGAGCTGAATCTCGTACTCCAATAAAGAAGATTTTCCTAAGCCTTCTTTCTCGAAACTAGGAAACCTCTTTTTAATTAAACTTAAATGATGCTGTTGCTCAACGTTCAACGAAAGCGAGTTTTCGTCAAACAAGATTCGTCGAGTGAAATTTCTGAGATTATATTCGGCCATACTGAGAACATACTGGGAACAACAAAGAACGTTATCGTTTCGGTTTTGCCTTTATATTGAACACTAAGATCTATTGTACCGAAAACTACTTGGCTTTTGCCATCAGCTGTACGAATTGGAACTTGGTGTTTTCGCAGTTGTAGTTTAGAGATCTCTTTCGCTAACAACCCTCCTAAGCAAGAGACTTGCGCTCCGCTGTCTAATAGACCTAGGTGGTCGCTTTCCAACAACCTAACTTTCGCATATGGTCTTAAATCAATCGCCTTCAGCTGCAGTGAACAAACTACTCTTTTTAAATTTCTTTTATTGGTTTTGACTTTACTACAAAATTCTTTCATGCGCAGGGTGGAACGCTTTGGACTTTCATATTTATTATAATCGCTACTAAATATCCTATCCCGGACTTCATTGTATCTTTTTAGCCGTTCACCATATGGGATAATTTCTTTCCTTAGCGGAGTTGTAAAAGTCTGAGAATCACCAGTGTGTATACTTGACTGTACACAACTTCTTTGCGTACATTTGTGGGTGTTATTGCTGTCTAGTGTTTGCTGTCGTTGCGAGGAATCTGTCGAGATTGTTTCGCAGTTTCCCGGACTACACTTTGGGCATTTTGGACGATACGTGTTTGGTGCGCCACAGCCGTATAAAAACACTGTACGCTCCTCAAGGTAATCATAGTATCTATGCCCCTCTTTGTTGCAGTTCCAGCAACCATTATAAGGCACGGCTTCGCTAGTCGACCCATTAAACTCACCCTCGATCACCTGTGTATTGTTCTTGGAGGGCGCCGCCTCCAAATTGCGGCCATTGTATGGAACTTAATTCCGTGGCGGTCTTCTACGCCATACACCCATTTATGAAAACTCTTTTTAAAACAAACTCTTCTTTTTAAACAATCACTTTTTCAAAAATTGGCCCTTTGGGATCATTTTTTTCTTTTAATATGTTTGTAAATGTACTTTTCGGAAAAAATACAAAAAAATTTTAAAGTTTTTTTCTTTCAATTAAATAAAAAAAAAAAATTTCGGCCCAGGATTAGTGGGGATGATTGCAGAATTGATTGAAGTTTTTTATGAGAAAAAAAGGGCGAAATTCGAAAAATCTCGAAAAACTGTAAAATTGCACAAAAAAAAACTTTAAAAATTGTTTTGAATTTTTTCCGAAAAGTTCATTTAAAAAAAAAAGATCCAAACGGTCAATTTTTGAAAAAGTTATAGCATTTTGAAAACAAGAACGGTGTTTTTTTAAAAATTCAAAACTTTTTTTGAGTTGGATGAAAAAATTTGGAAAACTTCTGAAAAACGTCTTTCGTAAGCTAGAAAAAGAAGAAAAACTTTCAGCCAATTCTAAAGGGGTCGGGTTCAAAATTGGTCGAAATGGGATTGAATACCCCATATATATATAGCTTTCCTAACTAGCTTCGAAGGCCTTCTTGCTTGGAGAGTTGTGTTTTCATTCCTTAAATAAGAACTAAAATATTTCCTAAGCTAATACGAATTATAATGGTTTAAATTGTCGAAAGAAAATGCCTTAATAATATTAGCTAACCACAAATGTTGGCAGCCATGCTTAAAAATATTTAAGTGTTCCGGAGAGAACTCAGTTAAAACGAATATCTATAATGAATGTTGCTTCGAACGAAGTCATACAAAAACAAGTAAGAACGGGACTGTCTTCGGCTGTGCCGAAGACTTCATACCTTTCATGAATGGGGCTGAACAATAATCTTATCCCGTTCGTAATCTCCGAATAATCGGACGTATAAGATAAGAAATATATAGTGAACAGATCTACATACCTAAACGATATTTAAGATAAATTTAAATAAAAAACAGGTAGGTACTTTGTGTGAGGATGCAAAGTTTCAGGTTTCTTGTGGTCTGCGTGTAAAAACTATGACTACGTATCACCTATTTCAACAATATATGACGTAAACGTAACTATTTGATGAAATTTGATGAATTTTGAAGCTTCTAGCCGTAAAAAAGGGGCAAAAATTACAGTTTATATGGGCTATATAATATATATACCACCGATCTCTATGATTTTTTCAGACAACAATATATGCTATATACGTAAGCATTTGGTGTAATTTGAAGCTTCTAGCTGTTAAAATGGGGCAGAAATTGCGCCAAGTTTCTTATCTGAACAATCGGTTGTATGAGATATATACTATATATACCACCGATCTCAATGATTTTTTCAGACAACAATACATGCTGTACACGTAAGCATTTGGTGAAATTTGAAGCTTCTAGCTGTTAAAATGGGGAAGAAATTGCGCAAAGTTTCTTATCTGAACAATCGGTTGTATGAGATATATACTATATATACCACCGGTCTCTATGATTTTTTCAGACAAAAATATATGCTAAACACGTGAACATTTGGTGAAATTTGAACATATCTAAACGATTTTTAAGATAAATATAAAATATACAAGTAAGGAACGCTAAGTTCGGGTGTAACCGAACATTACATATTCAGCTGAGAGCTATGGAGACAGAATAAGGTAAAATCACCTCGTAGTAAAATGAACCTAGGGTAACCCTGGAATGTGTTTATATGACATGTGTATCAAATGGAAGGTATTAAAGGGTATTTTAAGAGGGAGTGGGCCATAGTTCTATAGATGGACGCCATTTAGGGTTATCGCCATAACGGTGGACCAGGGCTGACTCTAAAATTTGTTTGTACGACATGGGTATCAAATGAAAGTGTTAATGAGTATTTTAAAAGGGAGTGGGCCTAAGTTCTATAGGAGGACGCCTTTTCGAGATATCGCCATAAAGGTGGAGCAGGGGTGACTCTAGAATTTGTTTGCACGATATGGGTATCAAATGAAAGGTGTTAATGAGTATTTTAAAAGGGAGTCGGCCTAAGTTTTATAGGGCCTTTTCGAGATATCGCCATAAAGGTGGACCAGGGGTGACTCTAGAATTTGTTTGTACGATATGGGTATCAAATTAAAGGTGTTAATGAGTATTTTAAAAGGGCGTGGGCCTTAGTTCTATAGGTGGACGCCTTTTCGAGATATCGCCATAAAGTTGGACTAGGGGTGACTCTAGAATTTGTTTGTACGATATGGGTATCAAATGAAAAGTGTTAATGAGTATTTTAAAACGGAGTGGGCCTTAGTTCTATAGGTGTAGGCCTTTTCGGAATATCGTTATAAAGGTGAACCAGGGTTGACTCTAGAATGCTTTTGTACAATATGGGTATCAAACGAAAGGTGTTAATAAGTATTTTAAAAGGGAGTGGGCCTTAGTTCTATAGGTGGACGCCATTTAGGGATATCGCCATTAAGGTGGACCAGGGCTGACTCTAGAATTGTTTTATACGATATGGGTATCAAATTAAAGGTATTAATGAGTATTTTAAAAGGGAGTGGGCCTTAGTTCTATAGGTGGACGCCTTTTCGAGATATCGCCATAAAGGTGGACCAGGGGTGACTCTAGAATTTGTTTGTACGATATGGGTATCAAATGGAAGGTGTTAATGATTATTTTAAAAGGGCGTGGGCCTTAGTTCTATAGGTGGATGCCTTTTCGAGATATCGTCATAAAGGTGGACCAGGGGTGACTCTAGAATTTGTTTGTACGATATGGGTATCAAATGAAAGGTGTTAATGATTATTTTAAAAGGGAGTGGGCCTTAGTTCTATAGGTGGACGCCTTTTCGGGATATCGTTATAAAGGTGGACCAGGGTTGACTCTAAAATGTGTTTGTACAATATGGGTATCAATCGAAAGGTGATAATGAGTATTTTAAAAGGGGGTGGGCCTTAGTTCTATAGGTGAGATATCGAGATATCGCCATAAAGGTGTAGCAGGGGTGACTCTATAATATGTGTGTACAATATGAGTATCAAATTAAATGTATTAATGAGGGTTTTAAAAGGGAGTGGTGGTAGTTGTATATGTGAAAGCGTTTTCGAGATATCGACCAAAATGTGGACCAGGGTGACCCAGACCATCATCTGTCGGGTACCGCTAATTTATTTATATAAGTAATACCACGAACAGTATTTCTGCCAAAATTCCAAGGGCTTTTGATTTCGCCCTGCAAAACTTTTTTCATTTTCTTCTACTTAATATGGTAAGTGTCACACCCATTTTGCCAAGTTTTTTTCTAAAGTTATATTTTGCGTCAATAGACCAATCCAATTACCATGTTTCATCCCTTTTTTCGTATTTGGTATATTATTATGGCGTTTTTTTCATTTTCCCTAATTTTCGATATGAAAAAAGTGGGCGTGGTCATAGTCGGATTTCGGCCATTTTTTACACCAATATAAAGTGAGTTCAGGTAAGCACGTGAACTGAGTTTAGTAAAGACATATCGATTTTTGCTCAAGTTATCGTGTTAACGGCCGAGCGGAAGGACAGACGGTCGACTGTGTATAAAAACTGGGCGTGGCTTCAACCGATTTCGCCCTTTTTCACAGAAAACAGTTATCGTCCTAGAGTCTAAGCTTCTACCAAACTTTACAAGGATTGGTAATGTTTTGTTCGACTTATGGCATTAAAGGTATCCTGGACAAACTAAATGAAAAAGGGCGGAGCCACGCCCATTTTGAAAATTTCTTTTATTTTTGTATTTTGTTGCACCATATCATTATTGGAGTTGAATGTTGACATAATTTACTTATATACTGTAAAGATATTAACTTTTCTTTTAAAATTTTACTTAAAAATTTTTTTTTTAAAAGTGGGCGTGGTCGTTCTCCGATTTTGCCAATTTTAATTAAGCATACATATAGTAATAAGAGTAACGTTCCCGCCAAATTTCATCATGATATCTTCAACGACTGCCAAATTACAGCTTGCAAAACTTCTAAATTACCTTCTTTTAAAAGTGGGCGGTGCCACGCCCATTGTCTAAAATTTTACTAGTTTTCTATTCTGCGTCATAAGTTCAACTCGCCTACCAACTTTCATCGCTTTATCCGTATCTGGTAATGAATTATCGCACTTTTTCGATTTTTCGAAATTTTCGATATCGAAAAAGTGGGCGTGGTTATAGTCCGATATCGTTCATTTGAAATAGCGATCTGAGATGAGTTCCCAGGAACCTACATAAAAAATTTCATCAAGATACCTCAAAATTTACTCAAGTTATCGCGTTAACGGACGGACGGACGGACATGGCTCAATCGAATTTTTTTTCGATACTGATGATTTTGATATATGGAAGTCTATATCTATCTCGATTCCTTTATACCTGTACAACCAACCGTTATCCAATCAAAGTTAATATACTCTGTGAGCTCTGCCCAACTGAGTACAAAAAGAAACAAGTAAGGAAGGTTAAGTTCGGGTGTAACCGAACATTACATACTCAGAGGAGAGTTATGGTGACAACATAAGGGAAAATCACCATGTAGGAAATGAACCGAGGGTAACCCTGGAATGTGTTTGTATGAAATGTGTATCAAATGAAAGGTATTAAAGAGTATTTTATGAGGGAGTGGGCCATAGTTCTATAGGTGGACGCCATTTAGGGATATCGCCATAAAGGTGGATCAGGGTTGACTCTAGAATTTGTTTGTACGATATGGGTATCAAATGAAAGGGGTTAATGAACATTTTAAAAGGGAGTCGGCCTTAGTTCTATAGGTGGAGGCCTTTTCGAGATATCGCCATAAAGGTGGACCAGGGGTGACTCTAGAATGCGTTTGTACAATATGAGTATCAAACGAAAGGTGTTAATGAGTATTTCAAAAGGGCGTGGGGTTTAGTTCTATAGGTGGACGCCTTTTCGAGATATCGCCATGAAGGTGGACCAGGGGTGACTCTAGACTGCGTTTGTACAATATGGGTATCAAACGAAAGTGTTAATGAGTATTTTAAAAGGGAGTGATCCTTAGTTCCATAGGTGGACGCCGTTTCAAGATATCGCCATAAAGGTGGCCCAGGGGTGACCCTAGAATTCGTTTGTACGATATGGGTATCAAATGAAAGGGGTTAATGAATATTTTAAAAGGGGGTGGGCCTTAGTTCTATAGGTGGACGCCTTTTCGAGATATCGTCATGAAGGTGGACCAGGGGTGACTCTAGAATGTGTTTGTACGATATGGGAATTTGATACCCATTGTTGCATTAATGAGGGTTTTAAAAGGGAGTGGTGGTAGTTGTATAGGTGGTCGCCTTTTCGAGATATCGGCATAAAGGTGGACCAGGGGTGACTATAGAATGCGTTTGTACAATATGGGTATCAACCGAAAGGTGTTAATGAGTATTTTAAAAGGGAGAGTGCCTTAGTTCTATAGGTGGGCGCCTTTTCGAGATATCGCCATAAAGGTGGACCATGGGTGACTCTAGAATGTGTTTATACGATATGGGTATCAAATTAAAGGTATTAATGAGGGTTTTAAAAGGGAGTGGTGGTAGTTGTATAGGTGGTCGCCTTTTCGAGATATCGGCATAAAGGTGGACCAGGGGTGACTCTAGAATTTGTTTGTACGATATGGGTATCAAATGAAAGGTGTTAATGGGTGTTTTAAAAGGGAGTGATCCTTAGTTCCATAGGTTGACGCCGTTTCGAGATATCGCCATAAACGTGGACCAGGGGTGACCCTAGAATTTGTTTCTACGATATGGGTATCAAATGAAAGGGAGTGGGTCTTAGTTCTATAGGTGGACGCATTTCGAGATATCGCCATATAGGTGGACCAGGGGTGACTCTAGAATGCGTTTGTACAATATGAATATCAAAAGAAAAGTGTTAATGAGTATTTCAAAAGGGCGTGGGCTTAGTTCTATAGGTGGACACCTTTTCGAGATATCGCCATAAAGGTGGACCAGGGGTGACTCTAGAATGTGTTTGTACGATATCGGTATCAAATTAAAGGTATTAATGAGGGTTTTAAAAGGGAGTGGTGGTAGTTGTATAGGTGGTCGCCTTTTCGAGATATCGCCATAAAGGAGTACCAGGGGTGACCATAGAATTTGTTTGTACGATATGGGTATCAAATGAAAGGGGTTAATGAACATTTTAAAAGGAAGTGGGCCTTAGTTCTATAGGTTGACGCCTTTTCGAGATATCGCCATAAACGTGGACCAGGGGTGACTCTAGAATGCGTTTGTACAATATGGGTATCAAACGAAAGATGTTAATGAGTATTTCAAAAGGGCGTGGGGTTTAGTTCTATAGGTGCACGCCTTTTCGAGATATCGCTATGAAGGTGGACCAGGAGTGACTCTAGAATGTGTGTGTACGATATGGGAATTTGATACCCATTGTTGTATTAATGAAGGTTTTAAAAGGGAGTGGTGGTAGTTGTATAGGTGGTCGCCGTTTCGAGATATCGCCATAAAGGTGGACCAGGGGTGACCCTAGAATTTGTTTGTACGATATGGATATCAAATGAAAGAGATTAATAAGCATTTTAAAAGAGAGTGGGCCTTAATTCTATAGGTGGACGCCTTTTCGAGATATCGCCATAAAGGGCGACCAGGGGTAACTCTAGAATGCGTTTGTACAATATGAGTATCAAACGAAAGGTGTTAATGAGTATTTCAAAAGGGCGTGGGGCTTAGTTCTATAGGTGGACACCTTTTCGAGATATCGCCATAAAGGTGGACCAGGGGTGACTCTAGAATATGTTTGTACGATATCGGTATCAAATTAAAGGTATTAATGAGGGTTTTAAAAGGAAGTGGTGGTATTTGTATAGGTGGTCGCCTTTTCGAGATATCGCCATAAAGGTGGACCAGGGCTCACTTTAGACTTTGTTTATACGATATGGGTATCAAATGAAAGGTGTTAATGAGTATTTTTAAAAGGGAGTGGGCCTTAGTTCTATAGGTGGTCGGCTTTTCGAGATATCGCCATAAAGGTGGATCAGGGGTGACTCTAGAATATGTTTGTACGATGTGGGTATCAAATGAAATGTGTTAATGAGTATTTTAAAAGGGCGTGGGGCTTAGTTCTATAGGTGGACGCGTTTTCGATATATCACCATAAAGATGGACAAAGGGTAACTCTAGAATGTGTTTGTACGATATGGGTATCAAATTAAAGGTATTAGCGAGGCTGTTAAAAGGGAGTGGGTGGTAGTTGTATATGTGAAGGCGTTTTCCATATATATCGACCAAAATGTGGACCAGGGTGACCCAGAACATCATCTGTTGGATACCGCTAATTTATTTATATATATAATACCAATTGCCATTATTCCAAGGGTTTTTATTTCGCCCTGCAGAACTTTTTCATTCCATTCTACTTAATATGGTAGGTGTCACACCCATTTTACAAAGTTTTTTTCTAAAGTTATATTTTACGTCAATAAACCCATCCAAATACCATGTTTCATCCCTTTTTTTGTTTTTGGCATTTTTTTCGTTTTTGGTAATTTTCGATATCGAAAAAGTCGGCGTGGTCATAGTCGGATTTCGGCCATTTTTTATACCAATACAAAGTGAGTTCAGGTAAGTACGTGAACTGAGTTTAGTAAAGATACATCGATTTTTGCTCAAGTTATCGTGTTAACGGCCGAGCGGAAGGACAGACGGTGGACTATGTATAAAAACTGGACGTGGCTTCAACTGATTTCACAGAAATAAGTTATCGTCCCAGAATCTAAGCCCCTACCAAGTTTCACAAGGATTGGTAAATTTTTGTTCGACTTATGGCATTAGAAGTATCCTAAACAAATTAAATGAAAAAGGGCGGAGCCACGCTCATTTTGAAATTTTCTTTTATTTTTGCATTTTGTTGCACGATATCATTACTGGAGTTGAATTTTGACATAATTTACTTATATACTGTAAACATATTAAATTTTTTGTTAAAATTTGACTTAAAAAAAATTTTTTTTTAAAGTGGGCGTGATTGTTCTCCGATTTTGCTAATTTTTATTAAGCATACATATAGTAATAGGAGTAACGTTCCTGCCAAATTTCATCATGATATCTGCAATGACTGCCAAATTACAGCTTGCACATTTTTAAATTACCTTCTTTTAAAAGTGGGCGGTGCCAAGCCCATTGTCCAAAATTTTACTAATTTTCTATTCTGTGTCATAAGTTCAACTCACCTACCAAGTTTCATCGCTTTATGCGTCTTTGGTAATGAATTATCGCACTTTTTCGGTTTTTCGAAATTTTCGATATCGAAAAAGTGGGCATGGTTATAGTCCGATATTGTTCATTTTACATAGCGATCTGAGATGAGTGCTCAGGAACCTACGTACCAAATTTCATCAATATATCCCAAAATTTACTCAAGTTATCGTGTTAACGGACGGACGGACGGGCTGACATGGCTCAATCAAATTTTTTTTCGATCCTGATGATTTTGATATATGGAAGTCTATATCTATCTCGATTCCTTTATACCTGTACAACCAACCGTTATCCAATCAAAGTTAAATATAGGTAGGTACTTTGTGTGAGGATGCAAAGCTCCACGTTTTTGTGGTCTGCATGTAAAAACTATGACTACGAATAACGTATTTCAAAAATATATGACGTAAATGTAACTATTTGATAAAATTTGATGAATTTTGAAGCTTCTAGCCGTAAAAAAGGGGCAAAAACCACAGTTTATATGAATTATATAATATATATACCACCGATCTCTATGATTTTTTCAGACAACAATATATGCTATATACGTAAGCATTTGGTGAAATTTGAAACTTCTAGCTTTTAAAACGGTGCAGAAATTGCGTAAAGTTTCTTATCTGAACAATCGGTTTTATGAGATATATACTATGTATACCACCGATCTCAATGATTTTTTCAGACATCAATATATGCTATACACGTAAGCATTTAGTGAAATTTGAAGCTTCTAGCTGTTAAAATGGGGCCGAAATCGCAAAAAAAAAATATATATACTATATATATATACTATATATACCATCATATATATATTATATATATCACCGATCTCTATGATTTTTTGACACAACAATATATACTATATACGTAAGCAATCGGTGAAATTTGAAGCTTATAGCTGTTAAAATGGGGTAGAAATTGCGAGAAGTTTCTTATCTGAACAATCGGTTGTATAAGATATATACTATATATACAACCGATCTCTCTGGTTTTTTCAGACAACAATATATGCTATATACGTAAGCATTCGGTGAAATTTGAAGCTTCTAGCTGTTAAAATGGGGCTAAAATTGCGAAAATATATATATATACTATATATACCACCGATCTTTATGATTTTTTCAGACAACAATATATGCTATATACGTAAGCATTCGTTGAAATTTGAAGCCTCTAGCTCTTAAAATAGGGCAGTAATTACGAAAAGTTTCTTATCTGAACAATCGGTTGTGGGGGATATATACTATATATACGACCAATCTCATAAATTTTTTCAGGCAACAATATTTGCAATATAAATGAAGTTTGGTGAAGTTTGAAGCTTCAATCTGTTAAATTGAGTAAGATATGACAAAAATCCTCTTTTTCTGAAAAGTCTGTTGTATGGAGGATACATGCTATAGTGGTCCGATCCGGCCGGTTCCGACAAATGTCTAATCGAACACCCAAATTCACCCGCTCATCAAATTTTATCAAGATATCTCAAAAATTGAGGGACTTAATGGTGGGTCTACCTATTTTCCTTTAAGGACTTACAATTTTGGGTTTCGTGACGAAATTAATATACCATTTCATTTTCATGAAAGGTATAAAAAAACTCTCTCTAGGCAATACCATACCAAAAACTATTTAACCGCATCGTGCAATTGTTAACAAATGGTTGCATCGAAAAATGGCATACAAAATTTGTTAATATTGCACCATACCGCTCTCTCAAACGTCCACTTCACTCACGTGTATTTGATCGTAGAAATGCTGGAGAGTCTGCTGTGCAGCAAAGACGACAAAAATATTATATGTTGCGTTTAGCTAACTATACTTTGGTAAGTAATGCATTTTGACCAACTTTTCGAAATTGGCTAACTTAAGTTACAGTGACTCGTAAAAATAAAGGGGCCGAAATCTACGCAGGATTTTCTTTCTTTCTTAAACAAATTTACATTATAGATATATTATGTGTATGTATATTAAAAATCTAATTTTTAGCTTTAGTTTTATAATTCACATTTCCTTATATGATTTGGGGTTTTGAAGACTCCAAGGATGATGAACGTATGTATGTTAAGACGAGATTTTATATACGGCCTAGATGCAGATCAGGGGCCTGTAGTTTTTCAGGAACTGGTGAACATTTGAAGCTTATCACCGTGGAAGCGGAATGCGGGTGAGATAAAAGGGAGGGTTTCTTGCGATTCGAACAAGCAACCCACATGCATATGATGCAAAAATATTCTGGCAAATAAATTTTCGGTAAAATGTGGTGTTTGTTTTCGCGTAGAAAGGATCTGCAGAAGAAACCGACACCGCTCTATTAGAAATTTTACTTCACTTTTAACACCACACAATTTAATATTAAACAAAGGGGTAAAAAGGGTTTAATTCTTTAAAGAAAAAGCATAAAGACTTACCACAGACATGTATGTTCTTCTGCTCAAGGTGCATTTGATGTGATGATGACAGGAACGTTAGTAAAAATTAAAAATTTGTATTAAGACGTACGAGCTTGCCGAATTAATCGATTCAATCGAACATAAAAACGTCTGGTTTTATATCAAATAAAACTTAGTGGATATTTATATATATCACACAACTTCACTTTTATTAAATATTTAGACTTTTATACGTCTATTATTAAATTCACTCCGACTACTAAATAAACTTGCCCACGACCACGATGATGATTCTATTAGATATCCACAGGAAAAGAACGATGGTTGCTTCAGGAATTTATATTAGACCCTCGAGTTTCCCATATGTGTCGATAACTCAGTTCAAAAACATATGTTTTTTTGAAATTACCAGAGATAGAATATTGAAGTTGGAACAGTGGTGGCCAAGCAAAAAAAATGGGAAACAATATCAATAAAAACTAAAAGCAGCTATAAATTAAAGTGGAAAAAAATGAAATTATATTTTCAGCTTAGTACTACGGTACACGTGATAGATTTTTGTCACTTCTTGAGCTTAAGAAAAGTTGTTGCATATGCACGTGCAACTCAAAGAAATTTGACGGAATTTGCCACTGAAAAAAACTATTCTTAAATTGAAAACTAAATCAAAGCATGAAACTAATTTATTTTATATAGTGCAAGCAGTCCGATAGGTATTGAAAGTTTGTGAAACAATATATCGAAATGCCAAAAAAAGCAACCTTAAAAAATTTGTACAAGGAAATCCTATGTAAAAATTTTGAAAGTGTTACTTTTCGTTTGAAATGTCGATATTTAAATTTTTCTTACACAGCCCAAAATAAATGGATGAGTTTAAGGAATTCCAAGACCATTGTGAAAAGTGTCGTCTTGCGCACGCTTCACACTGCGATACTTTTCTATTTTCTATCTTTGTGTCTGGAAGTTAATGGTATCTCTGCTATACACCTCTCATATTCAGTATCAGTCAACATTAAGAGTTTATTTATATTTCCGGCCTGCACTAAAGAGTTCAATCAGAAAAAGTTTTTCTGTCGATATTATACCATCAATATGAAGCAAATTTTGATTAATTTTAGGTACAATGATTATATCCAAATATTGGATATTAAAAAAATTTCAGTGTACATAATTTAGAATACTAAGCATTTTAACCCAAGGAATATTTTTATTGGAAGTAAGGCAGAGAAATATGTTTTGAAAGCGATAACTTTACAAATGCTCAACGTAGATCTGATATAAACGCTTTGTGCCAAACTATTCTCGTACCTGACAAATCTGATCAAAATTTCAATACTACACAGTTGACAATTTTAAGACTTCTCAATGGTTAATCTGAGAACTGTGGCTATATTCAATAAATGTGAGAAATGTACATTTTCCTCGAACACAAATTATATGGAAAAAAGTGTACATTTCAAAACTCGCACTTACTGAATCTAGGCCATAGATGGGTAAACTGAAGCGCGAAGGTACATTGGTAAACGGAAGAGTAAAGAATTAAATAAAAAAAAATGGAACATCCAGCTATTGGAAACATTTTTTTTTCTTAACTTTAACTATTTATGATAAATTGATACAACCGAGTTCTGGAGAAATTTATTTTTAAAACAAGATTTTTATGTAAATAAAACAGAACTAGTTTGGCTTGTGACACAGATTTTCCTCTAAAGGTTTTCGTTAAAATATATATTTATAGAAGGTTTTTTTGTTAAAATGAAAGTTTTTGGGACATTGTGTGATATTTACGACAACCTGAAATTAAAGATTTTGCAACGAGTTCGTCCATTTGTGAATTACCGATGCCAATTAAAGAATACAAAAATTTGGTTCTAACCTTCAGATTTGGTCCTTGTTTCGATGAATTTTGGTCCCAAAAGAAAACATGGCGTGGCAACCGTGGTTGCATTACATGTACTGGCAATTAAACAACCGAAATTATTATTTAATGCAATAGACATTGATTTATCAAAATGCTGGGATTCCCCTGTAAAAATGGTCCACAACTGATCAGCACCAATTGTGACATCGATAGATCCCTTGTCAAAAAATGTTGGGTCAGCTAATTGCGAATTAAGGATTTGTTCCCACTCTGAGGTTGAGCAGACGATGCGGTGTGTAGGTAAGTCGGTTGTCAATTTAGGTAAAACATATGCGCTTATTTCAACAAAGTAGCCAGACAAGCGCGAAAGCCATTTAAGTTGAACACAGCCTCGTATAGTTCCTGCAGTACTGGCAGACAAACCAAGCACTGACATACGTGCATTTGTACGTGAAATTCCGATACGCTGCGCGAAGTTTTCAGCAGTGAATGATACAGTAGACCCTGTGCCAAGTAAAACGCGACAATTCACCACATTCCCCCAAATCGTCAACCACGTTCCCAAGGATAGTCGGTAAGAGAGTGGTAGGCATGAACGACATTGAGGCATTTGTGTTGTTAGCATATGCCGAGGCAACTGAAGTACAAGGAGCGTGGTCCGTTGATACTGTAGCTGTGATCGCAATACTTTCTTCAGGTTTCGTGCTTGATTTTTATTGTAACTTCTGTGTTTTCTTCACTGGCTCTTTATTCATATGCAATAACGTGTGGTGATTTGAGCGACAAAGTTTGCACCGGAAATTGGATGGACATTGGCTTACATTATGAGATGAGCGCAAGCAATTGAAACATAAATGCTTATCTTTTAAAAATGCCCTCCTTGTTCCGCTATCCATTTCCTTAAACTTTTGGCATTGAAAATCTGTATGCTGCTCCGCACATGCAATAAAACAATGGGTTGTTGCTGTTGACTCTCCTGATTGAGCATAATGTGCCAATGCTCTGCGCTTTTTGTTGACTAAACGAGATGGACTACACGATTCTAACGCATCACATCGATGTGACAGAAATTTAACAAACTCATCAAATGACCGAACTGCATAATAATCACCATTCTTTGCCCATTCCCTATTTGTTTCTTCATCAACTTTGCCCAACAAAATTGCAATTGAGGGCGTCCAAACCTTGTACAGTTTCGTCAGCTTTATCAGTAAAGCTACGAATAGCTGCTATGTTGGGACTACTACATGATGACCGTTGCACAAGGGAATCAACAAATAGCGGCATTTTGTCATATCGCTCTAACTAGCCTGTCCCGTGCGTCTTTATAATTATTGTCAGTCAACTGTATATGCTTAACAAGACTTAATGCTTCATCTTGTAAGTATGACTTTAGGTAATGGAACTTTTGGATGTTGCTCAAATTTGACCTTTCGTCAGTTGCGCTTCGATAAAGGTCGCGCAATGTCGGCCAAACTGAATAGTTTCGAGAAAAACTAGACAGAGAAATTTTAGGGAGATGCACATTTGAATGAGTTACTGATGCACTGAAGTTATCCAATAACTTGGATTGCTGAGTCTGTAACTTATCAATAGAATCTTCGGATTAAGTTTCCTTCACGGATTGGGAACTCAGTTGCTCATTGATCAAGCGGGATATAGCGGCATGAGCGACGAAGTATTTTTCTTCGTACTCCTCCACATCTTCTGCTGGGTCTATGAAGTTGCCTGTATCTGCATAATCATACAACGCCTTGCTGATGTCTACAAATTCATTGTAGGTCTCCTCCAACATATGCAATCTATTCTTTAAATGCTCCATCGTCGTAGACTTATCAAAGCCCCTAGCGTTTGCACAGGCACGTGTGATAGTGCCTTTAACCCACCCACGTTGTTTTAGCAATTTATCCATTTTAAATTGAATTAAATTATAACACATGGTACGCGGTATTATTGTTTCATTTCAATTGAACATTATTTATGGTATTATAGTTATTAAATTAACAGAGAAAATACGTGATGCGCGGTGTTTTACGAATAATTAAAAATGTGTCCAACTAAGAAATTAACGAAATGACTGATGTCGTTTAGAGTTTAATCTTGACTGATTTATTAACAAAATGCATAATCCAAAATGAGTACAGGAAGTAGTAAGTAATATATGCACATATGTATGTACATTAGAGTGGGTCGCTTTGTATGGACGAAAGTTAACCGATATCGCGCCATCGATTTTTCGATAGGAATTGGGCTCAGGAAAATAATAGTAGTAATAGAAAAATAGTTCCACTACGCATACCAAAAAAAAATAATTTTCGAGCCTGCGAAATTTAATTTTTTTGACTTTTTTCGACTTTGATTTTTAAGGTTTTTTTCACGACCTATTAAAAAAATTGTCATATGTATACCCTGTCCCACCCAAAAATGTCCGCTTAAAACGTTGTTGATAACAGTTTTTTGAAAAAGAAATATTTTAGCGAACATTTTTGGGTCGGACAGGGTATACATGAAAATTCTAAAACCAAATGAAAAATTTTTTAGTAGATCATGAAAAAAACCTTAAAAATCAAAGTCGAAAAAAGTAAAAAAATTTAATTTCGCAGACTCGAAAATTATCTTTTTGGGTATGCGTAGTTGTTTAGGCAGGATGCCTAACTTTTCCGCATCTGTTTGCGATCCCCCCAATGCAACCCTGCGAATCGATACTCGACTTAATTATAACCACCCACACTATCACCACCACATGCATGTGCATGCATGTACATGCACGTGTATGTGTGTTTTTGTCAGCACTCATGCATATGCATGTCGGGGTTGATGTGTGGGTGCCTTTCCCCTCCAAAACGGAGGATTTTGCGGGTCAACGGTTGTAGCTTTTTATACAACCGGCCTCTTGGATTCTAACAGCCGTACCATAAGCATCTGCCGCCAGCGATCTCTGCCGTTTATCAAAGGTAATATTAGTTCTTGCATATTTAATATCTACCAATAAAAGCAGCGCTATTATAACGAGAAATCTCGTCTTATCTTCTTTTCTATTCCAAACCAAAACCGCCATATTCCCACTGAGATCGACCCCGGTGCGCCCACCTCTCGTAAGGATCAGACGCACCCCGGCCGAACATTTGGTCCATCTCCACCAGGAATTTGGAATACAGTACCTATATACAGTCCACATACGTACAAAACAATTCTGATAAGTACGCTTGGTGATACACTACAATTGATTAACAACATCTTGCAAAAACACTGAGCAAGAGACAGGCAGCTAAAGCTACTGCAACACATCAAGCCATCTTGCCACATAAGCACCACTATATAGAAATCGCCATAAAAAGCCAGAGTAAGTGCAATATTTCTTGCCACATTTTTTTTGGTTCAAACAATAAATAAAAAGTGCGAAAAATCAATTTAAAATGCCATACGTGATTGTAATTAACCGCGAAAAGTGTGAAAAAACTGTGTAGTGCCAAAAAGGAAAATAAGTGCAAACGCGTTGCATTAACGTCGTTTAAGATTCCATGTGACTATCTGGTCTGTCCCCCCACCAGCGGTAAGGCTCTCCAGACACAGCACAGGGAAGAGGTGCGCATAACCTCATTTTCAAAAAAAATTCACGCCATTTGACTGCGGCAAAAATCAATTTCTTTTGCGTCACTATTACTTTCGCTAATTTCTCTAATTAATCTTGTTACACAGTTTTGTTCTTTGTTGCATAAGATTTATTTCACGGTTTCACACTTTTCGTCGAGTTTATATCAACGCGCGCACTTATTTTATAATAAAATTGAAGGTTGAAGTGGCGAGTGCGCACACCCCCCCCCCCTTTACTTTTCACAGTACACATCGGTGTTGCTCCCCCATGCTCTCTGTTTTAAGGCACAAAATAATCTGCAAAGTCAGAAAAAATAAAAAAAAAATTTAAATAAATTTTTTCGTATTTAATAGTGGTTGGTTGGGTTATTCGCTCAGGTTTTCAAAGTTTTATATCCCTTGGTTAATTTGCTCTCCACCTTTCAACCATGAACATGGATTCTTACATTATATTGGCCAATCGAATAATCGAATTCGATGCCGATTTTAGTGATATCAATGCGGCTCTGCACACTGTACACACTATGGCAATACAGCAAAAAGAGTTGCAAGCTAAGTGGGAAAAAGCAGAGAACGCCCTAGAGGAGTTGCTTGGATCTGACACGCTCGACGCAAAGAAAATTGCAGCGGTCAAGATCAAGCATAAAGCTGCATATGCCGTATTCTTGCGATGCATGTCGAACACGGCTGAACTTCAAGCCAAATTGAAGCAGGAAAGAGATAGTCAGGTTAGACCTGAAGGAGAACGCGCACGCGAACATAGTAAGGCATCACAAATGCGGTGTCAGCTCAGGTGAAAGAAGCATCCAACATCGAATTATGTTCACCAGTGGATCCCTGCTGTTCTAGCGAAACTCACTGGGCATCTTCCATCTTGCCTTATCAACGTAATGACTATGCAGGCATTCCCAGACTTGGTTTTGGCAGACAAGAGGTTCTACGTCAACGAAGACGTAGACCTCATACTTGGCGGAGACATATATCCCAAAATTATAATGAACGGTATAAAAAAGAATGTACTAAACACACTCTTGGCACAGGAGACAGTGTTCGGTTGGATACTAACCGGTCGAATAGAAGCACCGAGTCCAACGAAGAGCATCATGTCTTTCTACAACGAAGTTGCGTTAGACAATCAATTAAAAGCTTTCTGGGAGGTAGAAAATGTACCAAAAAGTAAAATATTAAATGAAGATGAGAGGTATTGCGAAAAATTATTTAAAGAAACAACGAAACGTGATGAAGATGGAAAATACACCGTATCACTCCCATTCAGGCAGGATTACCCTAATAACATTAATTTAGGACCGTCCCTGAAACGGGCATGCTCTCAATTCTTCCGGAATGAGGGGCGACTAATAAAAAACCCAGATTTATGTAAAGAATATGTTCGAGTGTTGGCAGAATATGAAACGCTCGGACATATGAGAAAATTGAAAAAGAATATCCCATCCGACGATTCGGATCATTACTTCCTGCCCCACCACGCCGTTATTAAAGCGGAAAGTACCACTACAAAGGTACGCGTAGTATTCAATGCCTCGAGCCCTATGGCCAACGGGAAGAGCCTAAACGATATTCTACTCCCAGGCCCAATTCTACAAGCCGATTTACCCACACTAATCTTAGGATGGAGACTATACCGTTTCGTCTTCAATAGCGATATCGAAAAGATGTATCGCCAAATTTGGGTGAACGAAAATCACACAAAATTTCAACGCATTGTGTATCGCACTTCCCCGAACGACCCTATTAGTCTCTACGAATTAAAGACGGTTACCTTCGGAGTGAACTGCGCTCCATATCTCGCGATAAGAGCGCTCCTACAACTAGCAGACGACGTCTCAAGTTCACACTCTACGGCGGCTAGCATACTGCGAGAATACATGTATGTAGATGACGTGTTAGCGGGTGGACATACGATCATATCGACCATTAAAGCCAGAGATGAAATTCGTCAAGTCCTACACTCCGCGGGCTTTCCACTTCGCAAATGGACATCCAATTCAGAGGACATTCTAAGGGACATCCCCAAAGCAGACCTCCTCAGTGAAAACTTCCTGGCCTTCGAAGATACCAGTTCAGTTAAAGCATTAGGAATTCGATGGAATGCCCTCTCCGATTTATTTTATTTTAAAGCAAGGACGCTGGACAACCCGGAAAACATTACAAAGAGAGCGATACTATCAGCAATCGCCAAAATTTTCGATCCATTAGGATGGCTGGCACCAATGGTCATTGTGGCAAAAATACTCATGCAGAGTATTTGGTTAGAAGGCACCGCTTGGGACGAACCAGTATCTACCAGTACGCTGGAACGGTGTCAACTTTTCACCAGGAACCGACATCGAAATCCATGGATTTTGTGACGCATCCGAGAAGGCTTATGCAACAACCGTTTACATGCGCGTGAAAATGGATAATGACATCTGGACAAACCTGCTTCTAGCCAAAACCCGAGTAGCCCCAGTGAAAACTCTTTCTCTTCCACGATTGGAACTTTGCGGAGCCGTGCTGTTAGCGGAAATCACCGAATCAATTTTCAGGAACCTCAAGTTGGGACCAGTGAAAGTGCACCTTTGGATGGATTCAACTATCGTCCTCGAATGGATAAGGAAACCGCCCTGTCCTTGGTCCACTTTCGTCGCACATCGGATCACCAAGATCATCGACATGGTCGGAAATAAGGACTGGCTGCACGTAAATTCAGAATCAAACCCAGCAGATTTAGGGAGCAGAGGATTACCTGCGGCTGAATTGGTCAACAATTCGTTGTGGTGGCTGGGACCTTCTTGGCTGCAAGAAGACACTTCCCAATGGCCAGCACAAGAAAGTGACTACATCACCTCCGTAGAGGAAAAGAGGGCGAAGACCTGCGCAGCAACAACAGTAAATACTACCGATGTTCTCCAACACTTTTCAGGCCTACCGAAGGCTTTACGGGTGCTCTCATACGTTATGAGGTTCTACCGAATAACTCACCCCGAAACAAAAAATTCATTCCATGTCATGTCGCACTTAATCTCCCCTGACGAAGTTAAGGCCACTACACGACTTTTAATTAAAATCTATCAGAAACAACATTATAGTTCCGAATATAATGATCTAAAGGCCGGAAAACCAATTGCAGGGAAAAGTGCAATACTCTCACTTAATCCCTACCTAGACCAACATGGCATCATTCGGGTAGGAGAGCGACTCGGGGCGTCAAGGGACTTAGCTTTTGATGAACGCGACCCAATCCTCCTCCCATAGAACTGCAGGTTATCCCGTCTGACTGTCCTAATGTTTCATCAACAAAGTCTGCATGGGGAAAACCAACTCATGTAACGTCTGATATGCACCCAATACTGGATACCTAACATCAAAACCATGATTAGGGCAACCATTCATAATTGCAAAGTTTGCACTATACACCGAAAGCGTGCTCAGACCCAACTTTTGGAGATTCTCCCTCGCGAACGCACGACCTTCAGCAGTGCATTCACGAATACTGGAGTCGACTTCGCTGGACCCTTCGACATCAAAAGTTACCGCGGTACAGGGTGTCGACTATCCAAAGGCTATGTCTGCCTTTTCGTGTGTTTTTCCACACGAGCAATTCTGACCTCAGCACACCATCATTTCTAGCGGCATTTGCCCGTTTCATATCTAGGCGCGGATGCCCGAAAAATATGTACTCCGACAATGGTACGAAATTTGTCGGAGCGTTACGATCCTTACGATCAGAATTCAAGACCTTCATCTCACAAGCGCGAGAGAACGCTGTCTCGAAGTACAGCCACCATTCACTCTCGTGGCATTTCATCCCTGCGGGTGCTCCCCATATGGAAGGGCTGTGGGAGGCGGGAGTGAAAAGCTTCAAAATAAATTTCAAAAGGATAGCCTCACCACACAAATTCACCTTCGAGGAATTCCATACCCTCTTGTACCGCATCGAGGCATGCCTGAACTCGCGGCCGCTCAGCCCGGCATCCAATGACCCAACGGACCTAGAGCCACTTACCCAAGGTCATTTCCTCACCGGCAGCCATCTACTTGCTCCGCCAGAGCCAGATGCTAGTGAGAGCTCTGCCTCTATGATCAATCGGTGGCAGAAACTCAAAGCCCTCCATCACACATTATGCAAGCGATGGAAAACCGAATATCCACCGAGATCTAGAAACGATACAAGTGGAAACATCCACAACCTAATCTAAAACCCGGAGACCTAGTTGTTATCAAAGTGGACAACCTCCAACCCAACGAGTGGAGAATGGGGAGAATCTTCAACACACACCCAGGTTCTGATAACCGTGTGCGTGTTGTTGACGTTCATACAACCAAGGGACAAATAACTAGACCAATTACGAAATTGGTACTCCTTCCGTCCCACGACAAGGTGGATTAAAGGTAAGGGGCCAAACCCCGCCTTACAAAACCCCAAAAACCAAAATTCTATTTCCCCCGACTACCTAAAATCAGAGGCCCACGGTTGGTGATAGCATAGAAAGCATATTAAGGAACCCGCGTCTTCGTGTCTCTCTATCCCTAAGCCTGCGTTTCTCCCGAGCCATATATTATAATCAACCCCCCGGTCTCGTGATGGGGCGAGTCTACCGGAGAGGAATCCTAAAACGTACTACGCGATGGCAATGGGGAAAGGGAGCGCGGGACATAAAGATGCGTTCAACCACGCGCCGTGGTGCCCGCTATCCCTAAGCTTGTGTCTCTCCCGAGGCCCTAATTATAATCAACCCCCGTCTCGTGATGGTGCGAGTCTACCGGAGGGCGATCCTACAGCTTCTTTTTTTGTTCTCTACCCCCGGTCTCGTGTCAAGTCTACCGGAGGGAATCCTACACCTGACTACTGTTTGGCAATGGGGAAAGGGAGCGAGATGCACGAAGACACGGGAGAGCTTACCAAAAGCTCGCAAACAAAAAACATTTTTTTTCTAGGTTTTTCAATAATACTAACCGGGGGCCCCCTGAACAGAAAACCCCACAATTCCCTCGCTCACCCCGAGCGAGGACATCCGAAACCATCCCATCCACTCGTTATCCCATTACGAGGATACCCGAAGAGCCTCAACGCAGATCCGGTATCTGTCACAGAACATTTATTCCTTAAATTTTACCAAATCAAACCCAGCTCTCGTTCACCCGGAACGAGGCCAACCAAAACCCCTAATGCAGATAGCCCATCTGCCACCAAACACTTATTTTTTTAAATTTTTTACAAAACCAACCCAAATTCACTCGCTGACCCCGAGCGAGGACACAAGAAACAACGCCAATTCACTCGCTCACCCCGAGCGAGGACACAAGAAACAACGCCAACTCACTCGCTCACCCCTAGCGAGGACACCAGAACGATAACCCAGTTCTCGTTCCCCTGAACGAGGCCAACATACCCTAACGTAGATTCATTCTCTGCCCCAAAATCAGCAATAAAATTAGCAATATCATCACCTCAACACCCCATAAGAACTACGTCCAAATCTAAAAGTATTTTTCGATTAAAAAAGTAATGTATCGTCGGGAGAAAAATGTACCTTAAATGTGATTATTCTTAAATAAACATTTAGGATTCACTTTACGAAACGCTTTATTCACAATTGATATCATTGTGAAAGTGAGCTTTAATTGTTTGGAAGTGATATTTGACTGTTCTTCACAGGCATTTTCAGATCATGGTCATGAACATATTTTAATCGTTTTGGTAGAGATGTATGAATGATTTTCTGATACGATTATCATGTATTTATTCTTCATATCTCATAAAAAAAAGATCTTCAATGGACAGTTAAATTCTAACAAGTATAATATTCATTATTCACTCAACAGAGATAATCAGAAAAGTTTCAGAAAGCTGAATGAAAAATTATTAAAAATTGTTGATCCCCCAAAGTAACCACATTTAATTCGAATGATTCCAAAGTATGATTGAAAAACTATATTCATTTTTTTGATCATCGAAGTATTCATATTTGATTATCTCTTTGGTTCAATTGTATGACAACTCTTTATTCAGTCAGAAAGAGTAACCAGATTGTATGGATAGGTAGAGAATTTAAGAATTGTGGTAAAGCTTAACACATCGTCCATTGCATTCAACAGAGAGTAAGCGATATTTGTAAATAAAATTGATATGACAGACAGTTATTGTTAATATCCCCTTCTGTATTCAGTTATAGAGGTCTTTTTTCGCCAATGCTTAGGAAGTTAAGTCATTACTGAGCCTGGCATGACCTATGTACATAATACCTCTATACGTATTTATAATTGTTCCTTAGCTATAATCATAGTATATGCTTAATGAATTAGATGCGACCAATTTTTCAAATTCCAGAGAACTACAAAATGAAAAGAGAATGTAGGAATATTTTACTCATTTCGAACATTCTTCTGCGTCAAATGCCGGGCTACCCCACCAACTGCAGCACTGTTTCATCAGTTGCCAAGTACAACCAGTTAGCATAAATGTTGCAAGGCCTGATAACCATATTTTCGTATTCTAACCAAAGCGTAATGCCGTCGACTTAACACTATTTTGTATATCACCAAGCTTATCCTGAGGTGTATGAAAGGTATCATAAACAATAGTCCAACAAATGCCAGACATGTATAGTGGTGAGCAAGCTGTCCAACTGACAGCGCCTTGTGTCGCACTCCAATTAAATGCCTACCCAGGCATATGATCAAACTAGTAAATAGATATCTATCGGTCGAATGAATAACCCGTATTTCTATGCTCATGAACATAGGTGTGTATGTCAGTTAGACCACCAATTACATTCACGTCCATATTCACTGTCCACGCCCTGTGATTGTCGTATTTCCAGACTAATATAGTCGGGTATGCCAGCAGCGCTGCTCGATTCGGTTCCATACGCATACATGTACCAATGCCGGCCAGTTTTAAATGGCCACGACGATCGAGTAGCACCTTCTCTGGTTTAACATTACGATGCGAAAAACACATATTATGTATGGTGTCAAGTACGAGTACATTGTTAAAATATGGCATCATATTCATCGGCCGTGTCATTTTATGACATAACCACCTAATTGTACTATACGCTCGAGTACAGTTCGAATTCGTGCTAACTCCTCTTGACCTTTTTTGAAAAAGCTAATGAATAATTGGTTTCAGTCATTAGCATCAATATTTTGCATGTGTAAAACGTGAGCTAGAGAATGTTGGGGATTCGCAGCTATAACCTCGTCATAAATATCATCCGCCTTGTTAATGTCTGAAAGGTGATCAGAATTTATTTTCAAGTCACTTGTGCTATGCTACTATTACTCACCACATTTGGAAATCACCCTGCACTGGCAGTCACGCAAGCCTTCAGCATACCCCTCATTACAGCCTTTTTCGGCGAGCCTAGGCCATTCGTGCCATTTGACGTATTAGCCGCATTAATAGTAACGCCCGCGCCCGAAACAGCGGAGCTCTCTGTAGAATTAACATTGTTTGTATTAGCAGCCAGATTGGCCTAGAAGCACTTGCTGCACCATTCGCATTAGATCCAGTACCAGAACTACCACCATTGCCATTTTTCTTTTTTTAGCGGATTTAAAATATAAGTGAATTCATGTGTATCAATGCGACGCACAGCCTTATCCTACGATAATGTAATTGTGCCACCAAGCCATGCAGAATTCGTTGGCAAAATTGACTTTTGTCAATTTTTCGTCCCGGAATGGTGCAACCTATAGAATTTTAACAGAACAATCATTTCCAAGACAATTAGTGAATTTACGGCGACCTACCAAGCATTTATTATCATGACCATATAAATCCATGCCCAAGGTATTGGCCAACTTAAAGAGTGCAAGCATATTCGCTTCTGATATTTTTTCTAACGAATCACGTTTTTAATGACGTATTTGCAATTTAATCGCATATTCGTCTTTATAATCTTTGTATAAACTTTATGTGCATCGCCACAAGCAACCATCGGTTTATTTGCATCAAGCATCATCCATAGTTAGCCAATAGTTCGTTTTCTGTTTAGCCGATCAGTTTTTATTCACAAATTGTCTTAGTTATTTGGATATAATTCGGAATACTGCGATTTTGAGCCAATGGCTGACGGAATAATTTCTTTGTCCCCCCTTTTTTGAATTGTAAGTTCCAGCAAATGCTGACAAAGCAAACGCGGTTTCTGGGGCCGTGCCCTTTTGCATATTCTATCACTTCATCACCCACACGCAGTACCTAGTTTCGCTGTCCTTATTGAACAACGCTAAGCGAAGGGATTTCGATTGCGACAGTCTCCGGGTAAAAGCCACATTCATAACGATACATGGAAAATATAAATACTCGTTTTGTGGCCGAGAATGCTTGCTGCGAGTCATCACCATTATGCACATCCAAATCAATATAGAGCACACGGTTGAAATGTCTTGGCCGGGCCACAGCTCAGGGATGGTGCCGGTCAAGATTTAATGTAGAAAAGAAGAAAAAGTTGGGTATTAGAATTTTAATTAAATATAATATCTTTATTCGAAATAAAGAATGTGCACAAAAATTAATTATATATCTATTTTTAGGTTACCTTTTGGTTGAAGCTGAAAACTGCGGCGGGATACGTCCTTTCTCCTTGATGTGTGAAAACAAGTGAAGTAAAAGAACATAACAGGTCAATACCGCTTGCCAGTCAAACTGTTTATTTATTCCAGCGATGTTCATTTGTATGGTTAACATAAACAATTTGACTGGCACTGTTAACCAATATAAGAAAAATGCAAGGGCGACCTTTTATGTTTGGAGTTTGGGCTGTCGGCCTAAACATGCCGGCCCCCTTGCGACACGCAAGATCTATTTGGACATATTCCGCCGCTGGTTCGCAGAATTTGCTTAAATTAAGTTTACAACTATTTTCAGCTTAGGTTCCGCTTGAGCCACCTAAAGGAGAAAATTGTAAAATAATAAATGAAGGTACACATGGTTCTAATTCAGTGGCACATTTATTTTCAAATTTCATACATTTAGGTATAAAATACGTCATTGCTTATGTGTATGCATAAGCAGTATTTAAAATTCATTTTTTTGTAAAAAGTATATATATAAAGTATTCAAATTTACTATAAATTCAATTATGTTTTTTTTTTGTGTAAGAAAAGTATAGTATAGTAATAGTAATGCAATTAATATATATATTAAAATCAATTTAGCAGGCGCCAGACAATACCCAGCCAAAGATGGTGTTCTGTGCCAACAGGGGCCCCAAAGTTCCGGCTGGTATGGCGCCCAGCATAACCTTCGGGACCACGTCGGCACCGAGCACCAATTGGACTGGGGCGGCGACGTAGAACCGCGGGTCTGCGAGCCTGATGATGGCATATGGTGTGGCTACCGTTGCGTCCAGGCTCGTTAGTGGGGTTTGCCTCCGGAAATGAGGCAACGCCACGGCATAAGTGGTGACGGTTGCCGTCTGCCCATGCTTGCCCCGTAGCTTGATGAAGCACCCACGCCGATCCCCCAGAATCGTCACATCAAGGCCGAGTCTGCGGATGAGCTCTTTCGCGATGATGGACGTCGCAGCGCATGGATCGAGTATAGCTCGAACCAGGTGCAAGCGTCCACCCGACTCAATCTTAACAACGGCCGTAGGTGCAACCGCCGTGAGGCACTGGATCAGCTGCGGCGGCGCACGTGGGCTGACAACCGTCCCAGCCCGGAAGGCACTCGTTGGATGGAGGTGGAATGCAGGTGATTCCACTCTCCTTGCGGCGCGACTATGATGCGCTTGCTGCTTGCGTCGATTCCTTTTGCTTTTCCCTTGGTAGCTATTCTTCTGCGGTTGGAAAGTTTGCATTTCCAATCCGCTCGCGATCACCTCATGTCGAAGCATAGGTCGAAAACGCCGCTCGTAGAAGGTGGGTGGAATGCCGATGATTCCACTCCACGTGAGACCTCTGGGCGGAAAGCGGACGTTTCCGCTCCAGAGGACTCTGTTTCGACCTCGGATGCAATTATGGAGAGGGTGTCGCTTTCCTCGGTGGTTCTTTGTGGCCTGCTGCGTCTCCAGGGATTGCGTTGCCGCCGCGTCGTCTCCTGCACGTCCTCAATGTGCAGCATGGTGTGGTGGTCGTCTTCGCACTTCTTGCACCTCCCCTCATGTGTGCAGTGTGCGGCACTATGCAAAGAGGATAGGCAGTTGGTGCAATAGCGTTTTTTGATTACGAAATACCACCTTCTTTCCGGCGTACTATCGCGGAATATCGGACACACCCTAAGTGGGTGCTTCTTTTCGCATAAGCGGCAGGCCAGAGAGAACCCCTTAGCCTCAGATGTTTTGCGAATTGCAGTGAATCGCGTCATTTTTCTGAAAAGGAAAATGAGTTGTTCTAATTTCATCGACGTAGCGAGCGTATTTCGGTTGGCGAGCAATTCTGACAAGGTAAATGTAGACTTCACCTTATAAGAGGTTGTTGGTGGAAGCAGGGTAAAGTATGCGATAAATAAATACGCGATGGATGTATTGTAGTGTAGTATAACTGCTATTCATTTGTTTTACAAATGATACCCTCGTACCCCCAAGACAGAAACAACGCCAACCCAAACATTACCAGGAAAGATTTTCATGTATAATTTATACATTTCCAAGCATTTATAGCATTTATTTTTGATTACTAACTCGTTTCTCAAAAATGTAAATGTCTACGTCATGCTTTTCCGTATGTGACGCATGTAGCCTTACGGATAATTGATGATGTGTCAATACCCTTATGCTACCGTACTAGTGAATCGATTGGTTGCAATATCGATATATTGCATATTTCACTAACTTCAGTTCCGGATTAATTAATGAAACGAAAAGAAAAAAAAAACGTGCGGGAGTGAATTTTTTCTTAAAATTGTAATTTTAATTAGTGCGTGTGCGGACGAGTAATGTAAATCGCGGGCATTTAACTTTTCCGTCGTTAATTTGTCGTTAGTGAAGTGTTTTTGTGAAACAAAATATACATATGTGTATATAACAACAAAAAAGAGAGGAAAAAAAGATATGATAATGAAGACCTATGAAAGGTCAAGCAAAAAAAAACCTCCACCAAAGCAGAGTAACTGGCATAGTGAAAAGTGTGTGATTGGGTTCTTTTTGTTTTTTTTTGCAACGATCCGCAATAAAATTATGCGATCGTGGAGTGACAACATACATATGTAGTAGGGTGTGCAGTGAATTTTTTTATTGTAAAAAAAAGAAAATTTTTGAGTGTTTTTTTTTGTGTTGAGGTTTTTGCTTCGAAAAGCAAAGCTAAGTTGAATTGATTGCAATATGTTAAATTAGGGTGAACCGAGCAATCCGAAATTTCTCCTCTGTTTTGTTTTTTTTTTTTTGTTAGAAAATTTTTTTGTTCTTTTCCTTTTTGTTTACTATTTAAACTTCTTACTTCGAAAAGTAAAAAGGAATTGTGCTATGTGCCGTGCATTATATTAGGGTGTCCTTAATTGAAAAAATTTTATTTCCGTAATTTTTGTTTTTTACTTATTTTATTTTTGTTTTTATTTTTATTTTGATAAAAACGGGTGTATGCAATGGAATTGGCAGCGCTTTGTTTAATTTAAGTAACGTTGCCTTTGCCATTGCACTATCCTTTTTTTCGTTTCTTCGTAACAAAAACAAAAAAATTGTGTTTATGTGAGGACCCCTGTATATAATGCACTAGGCGAAAGAACAAGGAAAATAATTATTTGAGGGAAATTTCATAATGTAATATGTGGTTTGCGAAACCCCGAACTTTTTTTTGATTGCTTAAGTAGACCCGATTTTTTTTCCTTTCATGATTCCATGCAGTCCAATGCACATAGTCATTGTTTATATGCCTGTGCACATGTTTTCGGTGGCGACTACCTGATAACCTGTAGTGAGTGTGTAAAAATCGCGTTAAAAAATTGAAAACTTAATAATAAAAAGTGTTCATCAATTCTAGAAAAATATTGTTGCTTTTATAAATGAAAATCACCACCCATGTGCGCAAGCATGTATGTACATGTACATATGTAATATTAGGCTGCATCAAAAAAAGAAATTTTTGTTTCCACTATGAGTTTTTTGAAGTTGCTTCGTTTTGGTTAGGAGAAGTTTTGATGTTGTGTGGAGATTTTGTAACTCCAATTGTAGCGTTACTGCTGAAGACTAGGGTTTGACTTGTTTTCGGTTTCCGCGGTATAGGGTGGTGGTAATATTAGTTTGACAAGTGGTCTTGTTACTTGCCCCCTTTCAGTCCTTATATCCACAACGCGCACCCGGTTGTCTGAACCAGGGTGTAACCTTATCACACGCCCCAATCTCCATTCGTTGGGAGGAAGATTGTCTTCCCGTATAACCACCATATCTCCGACTTGCATATTTGATTTAGGATGCTTCCATTTTATCCGTTTCTGTAGTTCCGAAAGATATTCTGATTTCCATCTTCTGCAGAAGTTTTGATGTAATGCCTTGAGTTTCTGCCAGCGATTGACTATTGAGGCAGTATTTTCATCAACGCTGATTTCCGCTGGTGCTAATAGGTGTCCTCCAATCAGAAAGTGTCCTGGTGTAAGAGGCTCAAGGTCAGATGGTTCATTTGAAGCGGGGCTAAGAGGGCGAGAATTAAGACACGACTCAATTCTACATAACAATGTGTTAAATTCCTCAAAGGTGAATTTGTTGTTTAAGGCCACTTTTTTGAAGTGGCTTTTAAAGCTTTTCACTCCCGCTTCCCATAGTCCTCCCATGTGTGGAGCTCCTGCTGGTATGAAATGCCAATTTAATGCCTGATGGGAATATTTTGACAGGGTTTGGTTTCTTGCATCGGCAAGAAATTCCTTAAATTCAGTTTTTAATGCACTTGATGCACCGACAAAATTTGTTCCATTGTCCGAATAAATGTTTCTTGGACATCCTCGTCTAGCTACGAATCTTGAAAAAGCGGCTAGAAACGAGGAAGTGCTCAAATCACTAGTGGCTTCTAAATGTATGGCCTTAGTAGAAAAGCAAACGAACAGACAAACGTAACCCTTTGAGGTACGACACCCGCGCCCACTGTAACTCTTAATATCGAAAGGCCCTGCGAAATCTACCCCTGTATTGGTAAATGCACGCGAAAATGTGGTGCGTTCTTGAGGTAGAATTCCCATGAGCTGATTTTGCGATCGTTTCTTGAAGATCGTGCGGATCTTACAATTATGAATTACGGATCGTATCATGGTTTTAACTTTTGGAATCCAGTATTGAGTTCTAATGATGCGCAGCATTAATTGGTTTTCACCATGGAGAGACATTTCATGGACAAACTGAACATACAGACGTGTAAACCTACAATTGTACGGAAGTATTATGGGATGGCGTTCAGATTCGGTAGTATCTTTGGATGCACCAAGTCGTCCACCCGTTTTCACTACTTCGTCATCATCAAGATATGGAGTGAGCGAAAGTATTTCGCTTTTAGATCCAATTGGTGTTTTGGATTGCAAACTTGAAATTTCTAATCCGTAATATTGCTTCTGAGCAAGTTTTATTAAACGGGTTGTTGTAGCTTTAATTTCATCTGAGGAAATTAAATAAGATTCATGTTGACTACAATCTTTCGTTTTAGAATGCGTTCTATGAAAAAACCTGAGTATATATGAGATAACTCTTAAAGCTCTAGGAAGATTTGAAAACCTATCGAGAATATCAATAATATTGCTTGAAATTGCGGTTGCATGTACTTGTACGCGTTTTTCTTCAATATTCGTGTTAAAATCCAAATCTTGTGTTGGCCACTTTTCCTTCTCTTCTTGGAGCCAAGAAGGACCCTGCCACCACAGAGAGTTGTTGACTAAATCCTCGGCTAGTATTCCTCTACTGGCTAAATCTGCTGGGTTTGTACCTGAATCCACATGATACCACGATGAACTTCCAACTTTGTCGACGATTTTTGTAATTCGATGCGCAACGAAAGTTGACCATGAGCACGGAGGTTTTCGTATCCAAGCCTGCACGATTGTCGAATCTGTCCACAGGTGAATGTTTTGTTGACCGAAATCAAGGTGAGCGCATATAGATTCGGTTATCTCCGCTAATAATACAGCTCCGCAAAGTTCCAATCGAGGAAGTGAGACGGTTTTGACTGGAGCTACTCTTGTTTTTGCCAAAAGCAGATTCACAAATATGCCGTCGTTGGTTTCCACTCTCAAATACACGGCTGCACCATACGCTTTCTCGGAGGCGTCGCAGAACCCGTGGATTTCCACCTTTTCTGTTGGAGAAAAGGCTACCCATCGCGGTATTCGTATTTTGTCGATCTCCTTGTACGTATTGGTAAAATTTTTCCACCTGTCTAATGTTGAAGACGAAACGGTTTCATCTCAGCCAGTACCCTCTAACCAGATATTTTGCATGATCATTTTTGCCACAATTGTTGGAGCTAGCCACCCTAATGGGTCAAAGAGTTTTGCGATAGTAGATAGTATCGTTCTTTTTGTGGGCTCGGTGTTTTCTTCTATAGGGTTTGCTATGAAGTATAACTGATCGGAATGAGCATTCCACCTATTACCGAGCGCCTTTACACTACTTGAGTCTTCAAATTCTAAGAAATCTTCGCTCAGTAGATGAGCTTTGGGAATACCCTGTAATATTTTACTGGAATTTGAAGTCCATTTTCGTAATGGAAAACCAGCTGAGCTTAAAACCCTGGAAATTTCATCTCTTGCTCTGATCGCAGATGCAATAGTATGTCCTCCCGAAAGAACGTCGTCGACATACATATTTTTTCGTAGGATATTTGAACCGATTGGATGAGATTTTTCGGAATCATCAGCCAGTTTAAGGAAAGTCCTTATTGCTAGATAAGGAGCACAATTTATACCAAATGTCACTGTTTTGAGCAATACAGACTGATTTGATCATCTGGACTTGAGCGGAAAACTATTCTTTGGTATCTTGTATGATTATGATCTACTAGGATTTGCCTATACATCTTCTCAATATCGCTATTGAAGACGTATCTGAAAAGTCGCCAGCGAAGAATTAATGTTGGTAGATCAGCCTGAAGCACAGGACCAGGAAGAAGAACATCGTTCAGGCTGACACCATTCGAAGAGCGTGATGAAGCATTGAAAACAACTCTAACTTTGGTAGAGATGCTTTCTTCTTTTATTACTGCATGATGTGGTAAATAGTAATTATCGACTGCATTGGCCGATTGAATTGAATCTAATTTTGACATATGCCATAGTCTCGTATTCTAGTATGATTCTATTGTACTCTTTCTGTAAATCGAGATTTTTTCTAAGTCGGGTTTCATTTTTATAGAATTGAGAGCACGCTATTCTTAATGATGGACCTAGATTTATCTCTCCTGGGAATTCTGACCTGAACGGAAGCGACACAATGTATCTTCCGTCAGAATTCCGGTGCGTTGTACGTTGATACAATTCCTCACAAAATGTATCTTCTAATGTGGGGGCTTTAGCTTTCGGCGTGTCTTCGAGCTCCCAAAATGACCTTAGCTGCTTGTCTAAAGCCACTTCATTGTAAAAGGATACCCGATTATGATTGGTTGGACTGGCTGCATCAGCACGACCAGTCAGTATCCAACCAAAGACAGTTTCTTGAGCTAAAAGAGTGCTAAGAATATTTTTTTTGATACCGTCTTATATGATTTGCGGATAAATATCCCCGCCCAGAACAAGATCAACTGGCTCATTCACGAAGAAACGTTTATCCGCAAGCACGAGATCAGGGAATGCTTGTTGTGTTAATGCACTAACATCGCATGTTGGCAAATTACCTGTCAAATGGGGTAGAACTAGAACTAATGCGTCAATAGAAATTAGTGGGTCAACTGGGGACCGCAACTGAATGGCGCATGCCTCTTTTACCTGCGCAGAAACTGAATTATTGATGCCCGAGACTTGAGCATGCATCTTTCGAGTTGGCAGGTTGAATCTTCGTCTGAGTCTTTCAGTGATAAAAGAGCATTCAGATCCCGAATCTATGAGAGCTCTGGCCGAAAAATCTGTACCATTATAATGAATGGTGACGCGAGCTGTGCCTAGTAAAACCCCTTTACTGGTATTAATAAAATTAGATTTTACAGTAGTTTTATTTTGCTGCTTTTTTTGTTTTGCAGATTCATTTTGAGATTGAGCTTGCTTTGAAGTGCACGGTTGCTCATCTGATGAATCTGCAGAATTATTTACCTGTGTAAGTTTTGCCTTACTTGTCTGTAAATGCAGAAGGGTATTATGTCTTAAATGGCAGTTGCTGCAATTGTACGCACTTGTGCATTTTGACACTGAATGCCCCGATGACAGACAGTTTAGGCAGAAGTGATTTCTTTTTATGAAAGCAAGTCTTTCATTGGTGTTCAAATTTTTGAACTTTGAACACGCATAAATTTTGTGATCATTGCTTTGACACATTTTACAAGTGCCTTTAGCTATACTTGCTTGGAAAGCGCCAAGCTTCTTTGGGGGATGTTCAGAGGCCTGCTTTGAGTTTTGTACTCTTTGAGGTTTTGTACTCTTTTTACCTCTTAAACCTGAGACTGATTCTAACGTTTGAAAACGATTTGTCAGAAATCGGTCCATATCCGCCCACTTGGAAGTTTCTGTCTTGTTTTCTACGGACTGTTCCCATAGCGAAAGGGTCACGTCAGGAAGCTTAGTTGAACATAAGTATGTAATAATTGAATCCCAATTAGATATGTCAATATGATGACTTACTAACGAGGATATGCAATTATTTATGTCCCTTTGTAATCTTTTTATTGAATTACCGCATTCAGTTTCGACTGATTGAAGGTTGAAAAGAATCTTTAATTGGGTGTTGACTAATATTCTCTTGTTTTCATACCTGTCGCACAAATTTTCCAAGCTATATCAAAACTATCATTCGTCAATTCGCATTTCTTAACGATTTCTCTGGCTTCACCTTGGGTTTTTTGTATGAGATAATATAATTTTTGTACTGGCGACAGGCTTTTATTTAGAATATAAATGGCCGTGAACATGTCACGAAAAGTTGGCCATGACAAATAATCACCTTTGAATATATCGGTATCACAAGGTGCTAAGTGCAAGTTGCGTGGCGTGAAGGCAGCATCGTTTTCCTTCTCTGCCTTTTCAAGTTTTTCTGCCAGGTCATTTATTCTTGTCATACACCGCACAAAAACAGTATAGCACGACTTATTTTTTTTTCTAATTGCCGTAACATTCTTCTCAGATATATTTTCTGATTGTAGTAACGCATCAAAGGCTTCTTTAGCTTTTTCCCACATCGATTTCAACTCCTGCTGCTGAATTTTCAGCGAATTTTTGGAGTGTTCGCTAGTGGCTATGCTTAAAAATTCGATGTCGAACTCAATAATTGTGTCGACTAAGCGGTTATATGCTTCCATATTGAAAATTTAAAAAAATCGAAGCAATTGATTTTTCAAAAAAAAAAAATTACGTACACAGAGACAGAGTCTGTGGAATTACCCAATTTGCTAATATAAAAATTAGAAAACGCTTTCCACCAACAAAATCAACCCAACAAATTAAATTAATTTCTGACAAATTTTGTGTAAAAATTACAAACGTAAATATTTATTTTGAAACAAGTAAACTCAAATTTAATAATTTTAAGAGTGATAAAACCAGTGGACTGTATGAAATAAATATATATATACGTATAAATATACGTGTTAGAACCAAAGTAATTGCTCGCCAACCAACTATATTTATGTACGTGTGCGTGTATATATGTATGTAGCACAGTATTGATTCAAAGCAAACGCAAGTGAAAAACTGAGCAAGAGTTGGAGGAAAAATGTTCCGTCAACTAAATAAATGCTCAAATTCAATTGTTTTGTTTTAAAATGTGAATTGAATGTAGAAGCTGAGTGATTTTTGTGAAACCAATTTTCCTTAAATTCAACTGTGATGAACCAAACCCAAAAGTGAGGTTAATTACACAGTGCAGTGTTGTTGTTGTGGGCTGTTAATAACAGAGCAGTGCAAGTCATATAAATGTATATTGAATTAATTTATTTTTGAAAAATTACTTGCACTTTTCTATTAAATTAATCCCAAACACTGTTTGTACAAATAATTGTGTGCAATAAAGCAACAGCGAAGACCCTTAAGCCGTGTCAAATATTATTTACCGTCGGCGGCAAGCAATACTTGATGGACAAATGGGCTATTTGTAGAACAAACTTTGTATTTAATTTTTTCACAATATCACTCGCGCACTTTTCACTAATCTTATTTGAATGTGTACCACTGAAATATACCACGTACCTTTTTATATTTGTAGATGTCCTTTTTGATGCAGTGGATCCAATAATATATAAACAAATGGATTGTTAGTTCCTGTGTTGTTTAAGTTGGTATTGCTGCTGCTATTGACATGCAATTAAATATTTAAAACACTGTGTGTTGTTGTTTCGCAAAATGGTCGCTTATGATGGTCGCTCAATATAATATTTAAACACTGTGGTTGGTTCGCAAAATCCGCTTCTTTAATAATATATAAACAGTGGAATTGATGTGGTTCGCAAAATGGTCGCTGGATGAAAAAACGATTTAAGGACCAATGTCTTGGCCGGGCCACAGCTCAGGGATGGTGCCGGTCAAGATTTAATGTAGAAAAGAAGAAAAAGTTGGGTATTAGAATTTTAATTAAATATAATATCTTTATTCGAAATAAAGATTGTGCACAAAAATTAATTATATATCTATTTTTAGGTTACCTTTTGGTTGAAGCTGGAAACTGCGGCGGGATACGTCCTTTCTCCTTGATGTGTGAAAACAAGTGAAGTAAAAGAACATAACAGGTCAATACCGCTTGCCAGTCAAACTGTTTATTTATTCCAGCGATGTTCGTTTGTATGGTTAACATAAACAATTTGACTGGCACTGTTAACCAATATAAGAAAAATGCAAGGGCGACCTTTTATGTTTGGAGTTTGGGCTGTCGGCCTAAACAATATCATTTATAGGACAATAGCCAGCGGCACGATCACGTTTCGCATGACAGCCAACTATCAAATTTATAATCACAGTTTGAGGGCCTTTATTTGCCGAACTCTATTTGCCCAACGCTGCACAGGCGCTCATCGTGCCCCCTTCAATATGACAAGCATACTCCCACCATCCCCGCCATCTTGGGCGAATCTATTCCCGCCCAACCATCTATGATAACCTTTGCCTTAGCCGATGGCACCTTAAATGTTTCGCCCACTTGTGTATCTAAGTTCTAGTCCCCAGGATGAGCGGCTCATATAACCAGATGATATTGGCGCCCACTGTGTAGCCGCAAAATATGTAAAAACCTGCAAAGAAAAAATCCATTAATAAATTTCTTCAATGGGCATCGCAAAGGTGTGACAATTGACGGCGCGGCCGACGCCGCCGTTGGAGCACCCCTTTTGCGATGCCGGTAACCTAGAAAAAAAAGGGAACGAAACACTAAACCAATAATTCCCTGGATCACGCCAACCGCCTGCATCCATCACCAGCCACCTGAAAATAAACGAAAAATGCATTAAAAATCTGAGATAACATAAAAATATTTATTGTAATAAAATTATTGCAAAAATGTTTTACTACTTACCCTTTTGTCCAGCAACGCGTACATTTCACACGAATTGAAGCAAAAACGGTAAAATAAATCTTTCGATTCATTTTTGTTCTGCTTCATTCTCTATACTGGAATGTTCAACCAACGTAGGTATGTATGTATGATACATACAAGAAAACGAGAAACGGCAGAGTTGCCATGTCAGCGAACTCGACCACCCAATGGTGCGTTTTTGTTTGCGTCTGTATAAGAGTATAGAAAGACAACACAAGGTTTAATCACAAAACATCACAGTCGGGACTGACGCGTCTTTCTATTTTTACTCATGTGGGCGTCTCATGCAGTACCAACCAGTCATACACAACAAAGGAACTCAAAAAAAGGGGCAAACAAAACAAAAAAACCTCTCCTTGCAAAAAATTTCAAATTTTTTTTTTTAACAAAGAAATTTTTTTTTGTGTTTTTTTTACCCTTTCCGTTTTTTTTGGGTACTGTTTTCTGGCTGGGGGCAGGATTTGTTGTTTTTCAACATCAAATATCCCAAATAGTCATTATAAGGGCTCGGTACAAAAACAATCCGAGTCCCGAAAGTAAAGAATCCCGACACGACAAAGTCCCAAAATTGGAAAAAGTCAACTTTTCTACTGGCTTAGTGTGCTACTGCCCCAGTGACCTAGTTTTTTTCAAGGGCAAATACATATATGTATATATATATATATTCGCACGCCACAAACTCACCATACTAGCTGTCAGCTAACCAATAAATACACGACAGGGTTGCATGCAATCTCAGAATGGTACGTGCAGATAGAACGCGCCGTGGAGAATGCATTGCCAATCTGCATGCAAGCACCGGCAGTTGGTACACCTTCGAATTTTAATTACGATTTGCGCTATTCGTCATGAGCTGTCGCACAAAATTAAATCCATACCTTCGTCGGCCTCTACGCGTCGCTTTAAACTCGCTTTATTCATCTATTTGAACATACGTTTGTAATAAAACACCTCCGTTTCACCCAACCAACCTCACGGCTGCTCGCCCCGGTACATCCATAAAATGCCACAGTTGCCTTGAGAGCGATACGACAAGTTAGACGTTGGAACGGAGACCTCGGCCTCTTCGTCCAACCAAAAAAAAAAAATTTAAAAAAAATCTTGAACGGAGACCTCGGCTTCTCCATCCGGAACAAAAAACAAAGAATAACAAAAATGGTGCCATTCTGAAACGGAGACCTCGGCCTCTTAGTCCAGCCTTACTGGCCATCGACTATACATATATTACGTTCGGAATTTCTATATTTAAGAAATATGTATAATTCAATGGCAAGAAATATTCACTTATATCTGTTCATAACCGCTACCGTTTCATCCTAGCTTAGGTGGCATGCTGAACAAGTCGGGAAGGATTCCCGGCCACCCGCGAAGCTGGCGAACTCCTCATCTAGATTAAGTTTAGTGTGTAAGTTTATATTCATTTTTTTCCTGCTTGCAGCGGAGGTCAGTGGCGGAAAACGATGTTGCGTATCGCAAGGGGACCGGCATGTTTAGGCAGGATGCCTAACTTTTCCGCATCTGTTTGCGATCCCCCCAATGCAACCCTGCGAATCGATACTCGATACTCGACTTAATTATAAACACCCACACCATCACCGCCACATGCATGTGCATGCATGTACATGCACGTGTATGTGTGTTTTTTGTCAGCACTCATGCATATGCATGTCGGGGTTGATGTGTGTGTGCCTTTCCCCTCCAAAACGGAGGATTTTGCGGGTCAACGGTTATAGCTTTTTATACAACCGGCCTCTTGGATTCTAAAAGCCGTACCATACGCATGTGCCGCCAGCGATCTCTGCCGTTTATCAAAGGTAATATTAGTTCTTGCATATTTAATATCTACCAATAAAAGCAGCGCTATTATAACGAGAAATCTCGTCTTATCTTCTTTTCTATTCCAAACCGAAACCGCCATATTCCCACTGAGATCGACCCCGGTGCGCCCACCTCTCGTAAGGATCAGACGCACCCCGGCCGAACAGTAGTGGAACTTTTTTGTTCCTGAGCCCAAATCCTATCGGAAAATCGATGGCGCGATATCGGTTAATAAATCGACCCAGTCTAATGTAAATTCATACACACATATGTACATATCGTATATGAATTACTGTAAGTAGGTAAAATCAAGAAATAAAGAATAGAAGTTTAGTTATTACAAATAGTATTGACCAGCGATAACAATTATCGATTATTACATATCGAAGCTTACGATATAAATTTAATTAATAATACTAAGGGCATATCAGTCGCGAACAGTGAACTTAGAAAACTTATCAATACAAGTAAGAAAATGAAATTTATCTACAGAAAATATATCTATGTGAAGAATTTGCCCTGGATATTGGTGTATTCCCAACTTCTGTTTTTAAAGACTGCCTATTGGACTTATTTTCTAAACATGGTCTATAACTTCGGATATTGTTGCTAAAGTCTGCTTTAATCGTGGGAAAAAATATTCTGAAATCAGTCTGTAATTTTCTTGAACTGATCGGTGACCCCTATTATGTTCCGTAGTAGCAACCTCGATTTGGTCTTCTTTTCTGATCCCATCTATTACTAGTTTTTCGGTGTGTACAAATTCCGCATCCGGAAAGTTTGACAAAAGTAAACGTTGTACCCTGGCTAAAGTTTGATGATCGCAATAGATTCCGTTAACTATATTCGGATCTATCTTCTCTCGCATGGTTTGCAAGAGATATTCAACACTTTTAAAATGTATCATATGCCATATTAGTTTCTGAAATAAAATCGATTTCGATAATAAAAAATAAAATCGATAAGGTCGATTTGCTGTTTACCTCGAATGGTATAAGGGCTAGTTGGGCTTTAAATTGGCTGACAGGATTCCTTATTGATTTCATTATTCCTGAAAGAGAAATCTCGCTGTGAGCAGTCGACAATGAGTCTTTAAATTTGTGGGTGTACTGCCGCGGAAGTGCGTCGGCCACCTTATTTTTTTTCCAAGGTTTGTAAAAGTATTTTGGTGCAAATGAGTTTAATAATTTATTTAATAATTTTGGAAAAATTTAAACAAGGCGAAAGCTGTTTCCTTGTAAATCTCTTTAAAGCCTTTTTCTCCCGGGAGTGGGATTCGAACCCACACTCCTTCGATAGTTGAAATGGTTACAAACGCATTCAGCTACGTCATGCCTTAGTTGTTGTAAAGTTTTTCCCAATTGCCTTCTTTTGCATATAGTACTCTTCTACACATCACATACTTCCTATGTAATTATGTGTCGAAGTTATGCATGTTTGTAAGGCGGTTTCAGAGAAACTTGGTATTGTTGCTGTTTTTTGTTCTATTTATAGAACTACAACGAATTAACCAAATGTTGTCTGTTGTGTATGGGTTAATCGGGGATTGCCCGTATTTCTTTAAATGTATGAAAACATTTATTTAAAGCAATTTTTAATTTTATAATTTATTTAATAATTTGGGAAAAATTTAAACAACGTGACATCAGGACTTACAAGGCGACAGCTGTTTCGATTATACCTTGTAAATCTCTTCAAAGCCTTTTCTCCCGGGAGTTGGATTCGAACCCGCACTCCTTCGATAGTTGAAATCGTTATAAACGGATTCAGCTACGTCATGCCTTAGTTGTTGTAAAGTTTTCCCAATTGCCTTCTTTTGCATATATTAATCTTCTACACATCAAATACTTCGTATGTAATTATGTGTCGAAGTTATGCATGTTTGTAAGGCGGTTTCAGAGAAACTTGGCATTGTTGCTGTTTTTTGTTCTATTTATAGAACTACAACGAATTAACCAAATGTTGTCTGTTGTGTATGAGTTAATCGGGGATTGCCCGTATTGCTTTAAATGTATGAAAACATTTATTTCAAGCAATTTTTAATTTTATAATTTATTTAATAATTTGGGAAAAATTTAAACAACGTGACATCAGGACGGACAAGGCGACAGCTGTTTAATAATGTTGTCCATTTTTTAAATTTCCAATTCGGATTTCTATCCGAAATGGCAAACTCCAATGGTTGATGGTCGGCCAAAATTTTAATATTTTCGATACCGTACAAATATGCCTTAATTTTTGGAAGGCCCAAGCTATTGCCAGAAGTTCTCGTTCGTTTGTGGCATAGTTTTCTTCTATTTTTGATAATGTACGCGATATCATTGTAATGGGCTTTCCGTTTTGTGAAAGAACAGCACCTAAGGCGACGGACGAAGCATCCATGGTGTTACCTCAAATGGCTTTGAGTAATCTGGATATTGAAGGAGAACATCTTCTGAGACTAAAATACTTTTGAGCTTATTAAAGGCTCTGATTGCGTCGTCGTCAAGTGATACACTTTTTTTAAGTGTTTCCGCTATTGGCATGTCCATTTTCACAGGGACCTTAGTGATTTCGGTTCTTGATAATCTATATATATAAAAATCAAATTATGTGTGTGTGTGTTTGTGTGTGCTCGCTATGGAAACGTATTTCCCACACTTCAATCATCACCAAATTTTGGCTATAGGTTCCATCGATCAACACGAAAGTTTTAGGCTAAAAATAATTTCGATATATAAAAGGGGTGTGGCACCTCCCATACAAATGGAATTTTTCGTACTGCATAACTCTGAAGGTATACATGCTAGAACATTGAAATTAAGTAAGGAGTTATATGAGGTCAATCCCTAACACCACCAAGAAAATGTGGAATTGGGAAAAAGGGGGCGTGGCACATCCATACAAATGGAATATATCATACTGCATATCTCTGGACGTAGTAATGGTAGGATAATGAAAATTGGTAAGGAGCTATAAGACGTTAAGTCCTAAAACCTCCAGTAAAATGTGGAATTGGGAAAAAAGGGGCGTGGAACCTTCCCTAGAAATGGGATTTTTCAGAGCTATGGCTGCCGTACAAACTTAGGTTATTTTAACACCTATAGTTTGACTGCAGGCCAAAGCGTGGGCCCGTGAAAGCCTAGACAGTGTTTTTACATTATGGGTATCAAATTGAAGCTGTTGATGAGTGCTTTAGTACAGGGTAGTTTTCATACCTATTGGTGACTAGTGTCTCGAGATATAGGCCAAAACGTAGATCAGGGTAACACTAGGATGTGTTTTTACATCATGGGTATCAAATTGAAGCTGTAGATGTGTGCTTTAGTACAGAGTAAGTTTTATGCCGCTGGGTAACTAGGGTCTCGAGATATAGGCCAACACGTGAACTCGGATACCACTAGAATGTGTGTGTAATATGGACATCAAATGAAAGCTGTTGCTGAGAGCTTTAAAGTAATTTTCATTGTGATATTCGATTTAGTCGCATCAACCTAGCAAAACTGATAAATATGCATGCGAAGCCGAAATTAAGACGTGAATTTATAATACCCACATACCTATTTACATACGTTCTATTCGATTTACCTGAAATTTGGATATAAATTTGCCTATATTAGTATTTACGATCCTTTTTTCCAGGAAGTAGACTAGAGACGGACTGGGACTGGGATTAGGACTAGGAATGGGACTGAGGCTCGGAGTAGAAGTGGGACTGGGACTCGGAATGGGACTGGAACAAAAGACATACCACCCTCTGGGACTGGCAATAAGGGATGAATGAGAAGAACTTGAGAGAAGAGAAGGAGAACGAGACAGAGAAAGAGATGGAATGAGACGAAGATAAAGATAGACGAAGCGAAAAAGGCGGAGGGTGGAGTGAATAAAAGGATTAGGAAAAAGTGAAGAGGGGGGTAGGGCAGAGTTAGACAGAAAAAGCTTATTAAAATGTATGCAGATAGACCAAATTTAGGGCAGATCAACGTCTGCCGGGTCTACTAGTGTTCTATAAAAATCAAATTCTGTGTGTGCGTGTTCCCTATGGAAAATTATTTCCCACGCTTCAATCATCACCAAATTTTGGCTATAGATTCCTTCGATCAAGACGAAGGTTTTTCATATTTCAGAATTAAGAATTTTAAATTTAAATTTTATTTTTTTTGGCTATGCGACCGTCAATTTTAGATCCCAAAAATGATCATGTTAACAAAATCAATGATCGCATTGAAAACCAAATTCCTGGTGAAGTGACGAAATATAAATGAACGAAAAAACCAAAAATATTGTGTACCAAAATGCATTACAAGATACAATAATAAAATGTTTTAAACGAAAATGTCACCAAATGTGCGTACAAAATTCAATTCAATTTAGAGAAAAATAAACTTAATTATCAACAGACAAAAGAGAAAAAATAACGCAATATTCATTCGATCTCGGGCGTTACAACGTACGCCGGGTAAAGCTAGTGTTCTATAAAAATCTAATTCTGTGTGTGTGTTCCCTGTGGAAGCGCATTTTCCACACTTCAATCATCACCACATTTTGGCTATAGGTTCCTTCGATCAGGGCGAAGGTTTTTCATATTTCAAAATTAAGAATTTTAATTTTAATTTTTTTTTGGCTATGCTTCAACTTTGTTGGGGCATGTTCTAATTCCCTTATATGAAACGATGAACCCTAAAAATTCGACTTCTTCTTTGAAAAATTTTGACTTTACCAAGGATACTCGCATTCCTGCACGCTCAATTTTTTGCAATACTAGCTTTACCCGGCGTACGTTGTAACGCCCGAGATCGAAGAAATGTTGCGTTATTTTTTCTGTTTTGTCTGTTGATAATTTAGTTTATGGCGGCCACCGTTGTTTGATGGTAGCGTGCTCCGCCTACCACACCGTATGCCCTGGGTTCACAACCCGGGCAAAGCAACATCAAAATTTTAGAAATAAGATATTTCAATTAGAAGAAAATTTTTCTAAGCGGGGTCGCCCCTCGGCAGTGTTTGGCAAGCGCTACGGGTGTATTTCTGCCATGAAAAGTCTCAGTGAAGACTCATCTGCCTTGCAGATGCCGTTCGGAGTCGGCATAAAACATGTAGGTCCCGTCCGGCCGATTTGTAGGGAAAATCAATAGGAGCACGACGCAAATTGGAAGAGAAGCTCGGCCTTAGATCTCTTCGGAGGTTATCGCGACTTACATTTATTTTTTTTATTTAATTTAGTTTATTGTTCTGTAAATTGAACTACATTTTGTACGCATATTTGGTGAAATTTTCGTTTAAAACATTTTATTATTGTAACTTATTGTAATGCATTTTGGTACACAATATTTTTGGGGTTTTCGTTCGGTGCAAAGATAAACAAATTTTTTGGCGTTCAAACTCTAGAACAAACAACATATAGCTGGCCATTGCAGACAATATAATCTTACAACTTTACACGCCTCCTTAAATTTATATTATTTTCAAGTCAGTATATACATATCATATTTCTGAACTTTTCAAATTTTTCTCGACATAAAGATTAAGTAAATCATGGGTGTTACAAAAAAGATATCGGATTTGCCAATTGTCGGAATTTGAAACAGATATCGGTTTGAAATGGTGTTATGAAACCGAATTGATTTTGCTTTTTTCGAAGATAAGCAAAACCGACATTCGAAATCAGGTGTTTTGTTTATTGTGAAGCAAGAAATAAAAAGTAAAAGTGCACAAAATATGACTTCGGCCGTGATTGCGTTTATTTTAATGAATGAGGATAGAAAAGTTTCTCAAAAAATTAAGCGCAAGATTTTGAGAGATAAGAGTAATCCACTGGAGCTCCCCGAGGCAACGTAAGTGTAGTGTATCAAGTTTTCTGTGTCTTCAAGATTCTTCGTCGCTGTTGCAGGTTTGTTGATCAATATCGCCTAAATAAGGATGCTTTTGTTATGGTGCTAGACACTGTAAAATGTAAGCTCAATCGGCTATCTATTCCTCCAGTGTTGCAATTTGCAGCGGCTATGAGATTTTTCGCTGAGGGATAGGATAGGATAGGATAGGTTAGGTGGTAGCTGCCCTGATAAGGATAGCTCACTTGGACAACACGAAGGTCCGTTGTGATACCACATACACCAAAAATTACGGTGACTTAGATCTAGCTACTTAGAGAATCGTTGGGTAGCAACGATAAAGCTCCGAATGATACCGATCTCAACTTTGGATAAATCCTCGGGAGATCCAAGTGAGTCGCGACCAAAGTACTTTCGCCTAGTTCTGGCAAAAGCTGGGCAATCAATCATAAAGTGATTTGGTGATTCCACCTCATCATCCTCCATACAGCTGCAGCAGGATGGAGTTTCCAGTGTATTGAGACGTACCGCATGGATACCCATGGGACAATGCCCTGTCAAAACCCCAATGACCATTGATAGGTGAGCCTTAGTGAACCCAATTATTTCAGCAGACCTCCTGCAATCCACTTTCGGCCAGAAAGATCTTGCTACCCTGCAAGACGTGGTGTCCGCCCAACGTTTGCTGAGCTGACTCGAGGCCCAGCTATGGAGGAGCAATCCACAGGTGGCCAGCGGGATCCCGAAATCCCTATAGCCATCTTCATCCAGTTCAGTTGTACCGCTTGACAGTTACCCGGGATATCACTATGGCCCGGGACCCAGATAATCTTAATTGTAAAATAATTCGATGCCATCGCAAGCGAGGTCAGGCACTCCTAGACCGCCCTCGATCGCACTGTAGTTGAGCTCAAGATCTTGATAGCCGCTTGGCTATCAGAGTAGATGTTAAGTTCCCTAACCGTAGTAGCACTGGATAGCATTTCATCCACCGCATCCTTAATCGCAGCAACTTCCGCTTGAAATACACTGCAGTGATCAGCCAACTTAAACTTGCGGCTTAAATTTAGCTCTTGACAAAAGACCCCCACACCAACCTTTCCATCCAGCTTCGACCCATCCGTGAACAAGTTAACCGGTCACATGCCCCAGATAATTCGTCTTCCCCACTCCACTCTCTCTGGAATGACTGAGGTGAAGGTTGTATAGGGAGCAGTAATAGGCATACAATAGTCCGTTCTGTCCGGGATAAAGTCGAAACTGGTAAGAAGGCTAGAGTGTCCGCGGTCAGAAAGTCCATATCCCATATCGCGAAGCCTGACCAACGACCTTGCCGCGGCCGCCTTTCCCGCAATATCTACTGGGTATATGTTCAGCATGACGTTCAGTGCCAAGGTATGTGTTGTTCTGAGAGCGCCACTGATACCGATTAGCGCCGTCCGTTGCACTGATACTAACATTTTGTAGGTGCTCGCCGTTTCCAGTGCTTTCCACCAGACCAGCACCCCATATAGCAGAATCGATTTGACCACCATCTCATAAAGCCAGTGTACTACTCTTGGCTAGAGTCCCCATCTCTTTCCGATAGCCCCCCTGCAGCAGTACAAGGCAATGGCGGCCTTCCTGGCCTGATCTTCCACATTGGGTCTCCAGGACAGTTTCTTGTCCAAAATAATCCCCAAATATTTAACCCTATCAGAAAGTACCAACGGTACCCCTCCAATCGAGGGAGTTCTGAAAACGGGCAACTTATATCTCCTTGTGAAAAGAACGAATTCCGTTTTCCCGGGTTGACCGCCAATCCACATGATTCAGCCCACCTAGCCACAGTATCCAGGAAGCCCTGCAGAACATCGCGCACGGCGCCCAGAAATTTGCCTCTGACTAGGATAGCGAGGTCATCTGCATAGGCAACCACCCGACAACCATTGGCTTCCAGCTCCAAAAGAAGCTCGTTGACTACCACAACCCAGAGGAGAGGAGATAGGACACCCCCCAGTGGCGTACCCCTGCACATCTTCCTCTTAATTATGGCCCCTCCCCACTCCGCTGCGACAATTCTGCCGCATAGAAGTTTGCTAATAAATTCAACCAGAGTTGCCTCGACTCCTAAACCCACTAGGGCTCTTTCGATTGCCCCCGGCAAGACATTGTTAAAAGCCCCCTCGATGTCTAGAAAGGCACCCAGAGCATACTCTTTGTGTTCTAGGGACCCCTCAATTTGCTTTACAATCGAATGGAGAGCCCTTGTGTTACGCATGCTGCGAAGCCGGCAGTAACCCCCGAGGTATCCTTTCCCGTAGGTACAGCTCAACCAACCGCTCAAACGTCTTAAGAAGAAACGACGAGAGACTGATTGGTCTGAAATCCTTAGGTAATACATGAGAGCTTCTGCCGGCCTTCGGAATGAAAATAACCCTAACCGTGTGCCAAGACTTCGGGATATAGTTAAGCCTGAGGCAGTTAGTATAGATGATTGCCAACCAGCGGCAGGAAATCCCCAAAGACTTTTGCAGTTGCGCAGGAATGATTCCATCCGGGCCCGGAGACTTATAGGGCTTGAACGAACCTATAGCCCAGGTTATTTGACTTTCCCGTATTGGAATTGCAGGCACTTCTGCATGGCCAACGACCGCCGACCATGCAGGAGAAGATCCCTGCGCAACTGGGACATCGGGAAAATGATTGTCCAGTAAAAGCCTTAGGGACTCCTCACTACTCATCGACCAGTCCCCACCATCATCTCTCAGATACCCCAGAGGAGCGGGGTTCTTGGAGAGTATTTTTCTAAATCTCGCGGATTCATTGCAGCCTTCTACGTTTTCGCAGAAGCTTCGCCATGCATCTCGCTTGGCTATCCTTATTTCATATTTATAAATTTCCAGACTCACCTTATAGAACTCCGAGTCCGAGGGTAATTTACTCCTCCTGGCTCTGTTGAAGAGCCGCCGACTGGACGCTCTTAGGTCGTCAAGAGAATCCGACCACCAGGGCGGCTTGCCTTTCTCCCTGTAAGTTTTCAATGGGCAGGACAGCGAAAGGCGCTATTGCTTGCCGAGGTGAAGTTTTCCACCAGAACGTCTATCTCAGATTCGGACAGGCCCGAACTAATGATAGGCACCGCAGGCAGTAGCTCTACCAGCTTCCTACAATACAAGTCCCAGTTAGTACTTTTAGGGTTCCTAAAAGATATTTTACCGGGACGTTCTTCGTTCACTGAGAACTGAATATACTGGGTGATTCGCCCAGTATCGCAGGTGGTGGTCCCGCTACGTTCCTGTGGGGCATGTACGCTGATACCACCCACATTTCATTACTTCCTCGCTCGAGGAAGACCGTGGTTACGTCAGCATTGCAATTAGAGAGAATAAAAGCTTTAATCTCTTTTTTAGCAAGCAGGCAGGATCTAGGCCTACTTGCCTCCCCATGCACCAAGGTGTTGAATTTTCCAGTCCTTAATCCAGAAATCTTCCTGCCGTTACTACTCATCCACGGCTCCTGGACAAGGACTATATTCACTCCACCTTTTTCAAGGCAGAGCACCAATTTGTGGAAGCCGCCTTAGAGTGCTGAAGATTGATTTGACGGATTTCCATCAAAACCACTTTTCTTCCGCACCCCATCCTTGGCGGATTCGTGTTAGTCATGTCCATTCTAAAAAGTCCCCTCTCAAGGCCGCTTTCCGGAGCCCATTGTTTAGTCGCCCTTCAACGGTCTCGTGGTTATCTATGCTACGCAGGGAGGCCACGCGAGGGTTGACGCATTACCTTATAAGTAATGCGTTCAGGGCCAGACCGGACGCAAAGTGGGAAAATCTTCAACCGCTCCTACACCACCAACTTAACGGCGACGGAGCCGGAACCTACCTTGAGGCCCGCCACGGTTTTAACGGGACGTAAACAGGTGCAGCATTAGCCTACCAGCCGTTTCGATAGGGTTTCACCCCGACCTACTAAGGTGGCAGAATAGCGCACCTATCAGCCCAAAGTCATCAATTCCTAAACATAGTCAAAATCAAAGTACGTAACAATCCAGTTCGTCACCGTTGTGTACCGATCTTGACCCTTAACAGGTCCTCCCTCCCCTGAGCACGACACAATGACTCAGGGGTGCGGGTTTGATCGAGTTGTCCTCTCTAGATCCGCCATTATCAGTAGAAGCAGGGGCACCTCGTGCAGGACGTGATAACTAATCACGCGTGACATTCGTCACTATGGCCGGTCTAAGACTGATAACAGTCCCTGATCCAGAGCCTGGAATCACTTATGATATCCAAGCCAAGCATCTTAGCCCCCATACTGGGATCTTATCAAAGATTGGTAGGTAACGATCTGAGAGTGTGCTTGGCAAGGAGCACGGTGTCTGTGGTGATAACAGAGGTATTGAAAGCCATAGAAAAGTTGATATGCAGGCGCTGGGTTAAACTTGAAATTAGCGAAAGTGAGAAACGAAGGGCTAGATAATATTTCTACACAAAACACCGCATTCCAGGTATTACTGGGTGCATTGACGGAACGCACATTAAGATTGTTAAGCCCTCTGTTAATGAACATTTATATTGTAATAAAAAGGGATATTTCAGCCTCAATGCTATGATTGTAAGTAAAAAATGTAGATTGAATGTTTCGTTAAATCTTTTAATTTTTTATATCTCCTTTTTTCAAAGATCTGCGACAACGACATGTTAATTCGGGCGGTTGATGCCAGGTATCCTGGTTCAAGCCACGACGCTTTTGTTTGGAACATGAGCAGAGCTTGACTATGCTATCTTAATCAATATGAGGACGGCGAAAAAAATCATAGGTTGCTAGGAGATGGCGGTTATCCAACTGAACCATTCCTTTTAACGCCATACAGGGCTCCACAATACAACACCCGTGAATACAAATTCAATATGGTACACTCCTCAGCGAGAAATCTCATTGAAAGGACGATCGGAGTGCTAAAAAATCGATTTCGCTGTTTGATACGAACGCTGTATTACAGCCCAAAAAAAGTGGTTCAAATTGTGAATGTTTGTTGTGCACTTCACAACATTTGCAGACATTACAAAATACAATGTATCGAGAATCATTTGGAATCCTTCGAAGCTTTGTCTGGCGATAGTGATAGTGATTCACTCCCTACTTTGTCTTTACAAAATGAAGGTCAAAGAATAAGGAATGAAATCGCAGCCACCCTTCAATAAACGTATTTAAGATTGCAATAGAAAGCCCTATTTTCAATTATCACATTTCAGTTATTTGTTAAAGTTCATTTCAGTCTATTTATTTCAACATAAAAACAAAAAACTAAAAAAAATAATTCACATCTTATTAATAGTATAAAAAAATAAGTCTTTAGATATGTTCCAAAGGTCAATAATCCAGATCGGAAGGAAAATTTAGCATGCAAACACAACAGCATCTCTGTGATCCAGATATTCGTTGTTGTTTCATTTGCATACCACATTTTTATCTGAATGTGGATCATTCATTCTTCGTTTAACTATTTCTTCTTCGTTTCATATTCATATTTTAAAATATCTAAATCTAACTGCCTCTTCTTCAATTAATTTTTCTCCTGCATGGCAGTTAACATGCGGACACTGATGCTAGACAGCTCATTTTTAAATTCTACTGCTTTCTTCTCAAACGACTCAGTACCTTTTTCAATGGCTTTATATACTCGTCGTATATTACTAGCATTTTCTTTTTGTATATTTGTAAGTTCACCGAGCAAACTATTTAAGTCCTTTTTATTTTCAGTGTCCTCCCCTAAGAATGATGTGAGCTGCTGCGAAATGTCTTCCTTATGTTTCTTCGGTGTGTTGGGAGCAGGTGGGGTCTTGGCTCTCCTCCTTGATGATATCGTGGGAGTATCATCACTTTGTTCATCGTCCGCCTCTTGCCTAAGGCTAGTGACTTGCCTGGTACCCCGTCAACAGCCTTCGCCATTTCACATATTCGAACAATAGCCTCTTCGGTCTGTGTTAAAGAGTGTTTGGAGAAAGGCCCTCCACCAGTTGCTCGCGTTTCTTGTTTATTCTCTTCCAATTTCTTTTTTGTGTCGCTTTTCCACTCGGCCCATACCTATAGATGATGTACCGTTATACAAAATTTAAGATTTCATTTAAACTTCTTATTTACTTTATTCCATCCACTAACATCCTTTGTTGGTGGACCTGCAGCGGTTAACGACTCTGCTAATTCCTGCCATAAGGAGTTTACGACGGACCTATCTCGCTTGGAAAATCACTTAGCTAATCACTTAGCTAAGCTCTGATTTTTATGTTTGCCCATAAATAAGTATGAGAAAAAAAATTTAATATTAAAAATGTATTTTATTTATATAATTAATTTACTAACGCACATTTTACCACTCTCAAATACTTAAAAGAAAGTAAGCACGCAACGCGACCAAGGATGAAAAACGATTATTTGCGCATTATATTTGCAATTCCGTTAACTCAAAGCGCTTCGGTTTAGTTCAGATGAATAAACCGATAAATCAGTTTCTGTAACACCTAAAATCGATATCAAGTCAGATTCGAACAAGAAACCGATAAAATCAGAATCTGTGACACCAAACCAGAATTTTTGTCGGTTTTAATTCCGATTCCGATAACGATAAAAATCCATAAAATACATGAATATGTCAGCAATATTCCCATTTGAGTTTACTTTTACTACATTTATGATATTTCTTTGTACGTATTCATTTACATAATGATCGTAAATTTCAATATGCTTAGAATTTTTAGTAAAGTTACCATGCTTTGCTATATTAACTGCTCCGGAGTTATCTTCATATACACTAATTGGTTTTACAAATTTTAAATCGAACGCTTTCAATATTTCTATTACAATTTTCAATTCACTTACTGCTTCTGACAATGCTACATACTCTGCAAATGTTGAAGCTTTTTTTACAGATTTTTGCTTTCGCGATTTCCAATATACAACATATCCAAATAATCTTATTACATACCCTGTTGTAGAATTCCTATCAAAGGTGTCACCAGCCCAATCGGCATCGACATAACAATCGATAATATTGACACTTTCGTTTCTTTTATAGATAAGTTTCAAATCTTTAGTTGAGTGTAGATACTTTAAAATACGTAGCAAATATTTGTAATGCATTCTATCGTAACAATTTTGATACCTACTCAAGTAGTTTACAGTAAAACTTATGTCTGGTCTTGTTGCTGAACTTATATATAATAAAACCCTAATTAAATTTCTATATTTAATACTTGGTTCACAGATCAGATCCCATTTGGAGTTTCAGATGATTTTCCAACTTTTAAATTCACTCCCATAATTGTTTTATATACTTTCCTCATTTCTATGTTATACATTTTAGCTAATGACTCAATGTATTTGGTTTGACTCAATTTCATTTAATTTTTATTAGGATCGTAATCTACGCTTATACCGAAATACTCTTTAATTTTCCCAAGATATTTCATTTTGAATTTTTCAGATAATTGGCTTTTCACTTTAATAATTTCTTCCTCATCTCTCCCACAAATTAATAAATTGTCAACACAAAGATTAAATGGTAAATTATCCCATTTCCCATTTTACAAATATATAAACACGAATCCGGCCACCGTGGTGTGATGGTAGCGTGCTCCGCCTATCACACCGTATGCCCTGGGTTCAACTCCCGGGCAAAGCAACATCAAAATTTTGGAAATAAGATTTTTCAATTAGAAGAAAATTTTTCTAAACGGGGTCGTCCCTCGGCAGTGTCTGGCAAGCGCTCCGATTGTATTTCTGCCATGAAAAGCTCTCAGTGAAAACTCATCTGCCTTGCAGATGCCGTTCGGAGTCGGCATAAAACATGTAGGTCCCGTCCGGCCAATTTGTAGGGACAAATCAAGAGGAGCACGACGCAAATTGGAAGAGAAGCTCGGCCTTAGATCTCTTCGGAGGTTATCGCGCCTTACATTTATTTTTTTTTTTATAAACACGAATCAATTTGATTTCTTTCAAACCCAATACGCGTTAGAAAATGTTCAAGTCATTCGTAGCATGCCCGTGGACTTTCTTTTAAACCATATAATGCTTTCACCAGTTTACACACCCTATGTTTAACATAAACTTCGGATTGTACCTTGCCGTTCAGGAATGCTGTTTCTACATCCATTTGTTCAACTTTCAAGCCCATTTGGCAGCAATATGATAATAAAATTTTTACTGTTTACATCTTAGCAACAGGGGGTCAATTCTGTAACTGTGAAAAACTGAAAAATTTACACTCATTGAAAACTCATTTGCACACACAATTTACACTTTAAATTTTCATGCGATTCTGTAAATTATTGTGTACATTGTTTTGCTGAATGAGCGCTGAATGTAAAAGTCTTATGTCAGTGAGAAAATATTCATCATACGCCATGAAAACAAAAAAGTCATTCTGCAACAGTGCGTATGAGTTTTGAATGTCAGAATAGTGTACACTGGCTGCCAAGAAAACTCACGAAGTTTTTATCAGTGAGTTTTTTTGTTCACAGTTTTGCTTTACAGAATCAGAATTTCAAAGTTTACACAATTTCTTGTGTATACTTTAAAACTCACAGTTAGCGAATAGGGCCCCAGGAGAGAAAATTTCATCAATTTCATCGATCTGTTGAAAACCTCTAACTGCCAGACTCGCTTTATACGTTCCCTCTGATTTTCTACTATAAACCCATTTACATCCAAAACTTTGATTGTTTATTCAAATTTTCAAATAACTTCCACGTTTTATTTTTATGCAGGCAATCAATTTCTTTACTAATAACTCTTTTCCAAAAAGTAGCTTCACTGGACTAATCGCCTCTTGAAACGAATTTGGCATATCAATTCTACAAAGATTTACATAAATATTATTGCAAGTGTAATCTTCAAGTTTCTTTGGCTGCTTCCTAACATGCTGCGGTCTACGTCCTCAGATTGAGTTTCTTCATTTTCAGAGTTTTCAGATTGTGCTTTAACCCTGTCACAAGTTTCACCATCTCTAGAGTCTGTAATTTTGAAACTTTCATCTAAAGACCTATTATGAGAACCCTCCTTAATATCACTGCTTTCATCTATGGACTCATCTCCGTCCAAACCAATACATTTAACGTCTTTCTCAACAAACTCTACATGCCTAGCAACTATGACTTTATTATTTAAAAGAACACGATACACAACGCTACTATATCCTATCAAAATACCCAACTCTGCCTTGTTATCCCATTTGGAGTTTCTTTTTTGTTCTGGTTTTCTGATAAAAACTTTGCTGCCGTATAACCTCAAATTTGAAACAAACGCCTTTCTTCCAAAAAATATCTCATAAGGCATTTTATTTTAAATAGTATTTGTTAACGTACGGTTTTTCAAATATGCTGCCGCACAAACTATTTCTGGCCAATAAATTTTATCTAAATTTGGTTCAGCCAATAAACAACAGGACATATTCATTATAGTTCTATTAAATCTCTCAGCGATTTCATTCAATTCGTGAACATATGCTGGGCAATTATTTATAACGATCCCTCTCTTTTTCGCAAAATTATAAACCCTACCATTCAAATACTCTAAGCCATTATCACATCTCAAAAATTAACTATTTTTCCTGTCAAATTTTCACTTTCATTTACAAACTCAACAATAGAATCAAATACTTCCGCTTTAGATTTCATGACGTACACTTTAGCTATTTTACTATAATCATCAATGAAAGAAACAAAATATTTTTAACCTCGGAAGCAGGTTATTGTAAATGGTCCACACACATCAGTGTGTACAATTTCCAACAAATCCTTGGCCTTTCGTCTGTTATTTTCAAAAGAGATATTATGCATTTTGTTCTCATACATGTTTTACATTTCATAAACTCGGATTCCATTTCTATTGGCATTCCCTTTAGCATTTGATTTCTTGACATGACATTTAGATATTTAAAGTTTATGTGACCCAACAATCGGTGCCACTTTTCCTTGTTGCTCATATTTTTCGTATTTTTATTTGCTAAATTAACAACCGGTTCATATGTTTTTAGTTTTCTTTTCATTATGTACAAACCATTTGTTTTAAAAGCTAATGCCGTTTCTATACTACGATTGTTAATAATTTTGGTAATATTTCCGTTCGATACCACTATGTTATTTTGTGTTAATTTACTATAACTGATCAAATTTGGTTTCATATCTTTTATATAAAAAACTGTATGCATTTCGATACAACTTATTTTTCCTAACGCTTCAAAATAGCTTAAAATATTACCCATTTTTGTTGCTTTAACAACCTTATTATCTCCTAGATATACATCAACCGATTTTTGCAATAGCTTACAATTTTCAAAGTACTTTTCATCCTTTATTACGTGGTCAGTACAGGCACTATCTCATTACCTTCCCCATTACTCGCTCAATATTTGTCACCGCATGACGTGCAGTTGTTGTAACCCTCACATTATTCCTGTCCTCGTTCCTGTTATCCGCATGCTTATTTCTGCGCGCTGTCGTTCTGCCATACCATCCTTGTTGACCACGTGTTGATCGCCAAACATTTTTCGCACCATTTTTGCATTCTCTTTGGAAATGCCCAGTCTCACCGCAGACATAGCATTTTCTGTTATTTTGACGCTTGTTTGCAGCAAATGCATTTGATTTACTCCCATTATTTTCTTCAACAGCATTCTTCGGTTTTGCCATTTTAATTTTATTTTTAATTAATCTGCAGTTGGGTTCTCCTCTTTGAGGGTATCGATCAAAGCTCCAATGCAGCTATACGACTCAGGCAACGTGTTAAGCATATAATTAAATTTTTGTTTTTCAGACACATTCACCCCCGCACTCTTCAAGTCGTTAACGCAACGCTCAAAATCTCCAAAAAGTTGCTGAGTCGGTGTAATCCCTCAATTTTAGTCGCTCCAGCTTGGTCCTGCACACAATTTGCAGCGCTGTGGACTCTTTCAAGTATAAGCTATCGATTTCTTTATTATATTAAATGCTGAAGTTTTGTTGCAAACAAACTCAAACTGCTTGTTTGAAATGGCACTGTATATATAATTTATTGCACGCAAATCTTTTTCGTCAAACTCATTGTCCGACTCAAGTTTTGCCCTCTCGACAACAACCTCGCATTACTTCAATTTCAAATACATTATTATTCGCTTCTTCCACATGAGGTAACTTTCCCCATCGAACACTGGAATAGCGATTTAATTTTTCGACGCCATTTTGCTCTTTGCATCTCGTGCACTTATATGCGATAATACGAACAGCAATATAATTTCAGTTTAATTTGATGAATACGTAAGCTCCTTTCCACTCTGGAAAACCTTTGGACTGCTACCATGTAAAGATTCGAGGACCAAATTAAATTAGACAGGAACTTTTGGTTATAATATTAATTTACGTTATTTACGAAGTACTTGTTGAATTCAGGTTTGTTCTAGAGATAATAAAATACTCGAGATCTTCGATAACATTGTATGTTGAATGTATGCTTTACAAACATAAGGCGTCTTACACATTGCAGACAATATAATCTTACAACTTAATAGCCTTAGCAATAGTAGAATTCACATGGGGCGTGAAAGAAAATTTCGAATCAAAGACAACACCTAAGTCCTTTATCTAATTAAGAGTTGAGTGGCGGGTACCATCGCGGGAGTAAGAGGTGGGAATGTGGCCACGTGATTTGGAAAAGTTTACATGAAAACATTTGCTAACATTTAGCGGCAGGTTATTGGCACTGCACCAGACAGCAACGTTGTCTAAATCAGATTGAATCTTAATCACGTCAGCGGAGTTTGTGATGGTAGTGAAAATCTTTAGGTCATCAGCGTATAATAGAAAATTAGACGGGCCAAGTATGCTACCTTGAGGCACCCCAGAGGTGGCTGTGAACGGGTTGGAGGAGTTATTGTCTATAACCACAACACAGCCACGCTGGTGAAGGTACGATTTAATCCATGATAAAAACATCGAGTGGAAGGCCTAACGGGCCAATTTAGAAATCAGGATTGAATGGCAAACTTTATCAAATGCTTTGCAGAAATCGGTGTACACAGTATCAACTTGACAACGGTCATTAACAGAAGATAGGCAAAAATGAGAGAAGATAGAGAGGTTTGTTACGGTGGACCTACCGGCCATAAAACCATGATGATTTTCAATGATTAGAGGTTTAAGAGCACAATACATTTTTTGTTTCACAATGTACTCGAATAGTTTTGAAACAGATGATAATTTTGCAATGAGCCTATAGTTTACGACATTGTTCTTGTTACCACACGTGAAGATCGGGCTGATGAAGGGCCACGCTTCAATAAAGGATTTGTTGAAAATCAAAAGGAGGGGAAGCCAGTGCCAAACAATTTTTCAAAAGATAAGACGATAAGCCGTCAATATCAGTATGGGTAGATGATTTAATGTTCTGTATTCCGTTGACCATATCTGCAATCGATAGAGTCAGCGCACCAAAACTAATGGGATTGTCAGCCACTGTGGGCAACTCCAGCGGAACGTCCGGTAACGTAACGAAATTGCAGCGGAAGAAGGCTGCAAAAAGATTAGCCGCTTCAGTTGGTGATGAAGCATGCTCAGAGTTAAAGATGAATGAGGCCGGGATACTCGAGCACTGTTTTTCGGAATTTACATAATTCCAGAACGTCCTAGGATTTTCTTTAATGTCAGATTCAAAATTACGAACATAGTTACTATGGAGTCTCTTTCCTAACGCTTTGAATTTTTTGGAATAACGCAGGTATTTTTCTTTATACGCCATTAGCTTAGTGGCCTTGAACTTTTTGAAAAATCTATTCCTCAGATTCTTAAGCCTCTTTAGTTTTCTAGTATACCATGGTATTCTGTAACAACGCTTCATTTACTGAGGTATATTGTTCATGCCGATTTGATTTGCAACATCTTTAAATAAACTGAAGCAACGAGCAAGATCACATCCTAGAAAAAGAGCTTCTCCGTCAAAGGAAGAAACTTCCTGAAATATACAATGAGGAATGTGGCGCAAACCAGGGTACGACAACGTTTCCCGACATTCAGTTCCCGTACAGTTAAAATTATCATTAAGAAAGACAAGATCCTTCCGCTATGAAGTTTAGTGGTAACATTTCTAGCGACAATCAAGAGATTGCGAATTTCTTCGCTCAATTTTTCAAATCTAATTATTCCGGCGACATAACTTTGCCACCTGGGAAATATCCGTATGAACTGCATTCATTTCTCATTTCTCATCCCTCTCCATAAATGTGCATTAAGTCGTCCATTGAAAACAATCGTGGCATAGCTAGACTATCCGCTATTCCAAAGTTGTTTGAAGCAATCATTACAAATCACCTAACATTTTCGATTTCAACATTAATTGCAAGTTCTCAGCATAGGTTTTGTAAGGGCAAATCAACCATAACTAATTTACTTGAGTTAACAACTCATATTTTTTTTTTTTTCTGACAACACAAAAAAATTTGATTTGCTTTACAACAATTTTCTCAAAAAAAAACAATGTTTTTGTGCGAGAAGATAGCTTATCTCTTATGTAAAACTAGATGCCATCAATATTAATGAGGATACATGGAGAGTGCAGCAGTAAGAAAAATAAAATAAAATAAATTAAAAGAAAAGAAGTTAGTTTAGCTGTGAAATAACGTATTATAAGTAATGTTTGATTTAAATTTGTATGATTTAAATAAATACATAACTTATTACAAGTAATGTATGATTTAAATACCATTTCCGTATATCAGTAAAAGTAAGAGGAAAATTAGCAATTACATTTTACAGCTGAATATTAAAATTATAGTTTGCAAGATGTAGGCGTTTGACTTCAGTTTTAAAGCTTTGCAGATTTCTTGCATTTTTAACTTCATCTAGAAGTTTGTTGAATAATTTTACACCATAGTGTTTTATTGATTTTGTACATCTTTCTGTTCGAAAAAGACGTGGTTTGATATTTGTTCGAGTTCTAAGGGCATATTCTGGGGTTTGTTCTTCTTGTATGTTCAAATCATGTTTAATTAAATTATCTTTTATTTTGCAGAACGCTATTAGCGTCTTAGAGATGCAATATTTGCGAATATCTAGCCTATTACAATATAACATATATTTCGAACGGGTTCAGAGGAAATCTTCACACCGACGTTATATACACCGATTTTAGTAAAGCATTCGATAAAGTATGCCACTCAATACTTATATATAAGCTCGACATGCTTGTGTTTCAACTTAATCTCACTCTTTGGATTTCCTGCTATCTCTGTGGCAGAACACAAAGAGTAATCTTTAAAAATATGTTTTCGAGTATCACTAGAGTCACCTCTGGTGTTCCTCAGGGCAGCTATTTTGGCCCGATTCTGTTTTTACTATTTATAAACGATCTCTCGACAACTATAAAATATTCTAAAATCTTGATGTATGCTGATGATGTAAAACTTTTTAAGACTAACGCGTCGATTGAAGAACGCTCTTTACTTCAGACGGATTTAAATTGCTTAGGTGCAATGTGAACCACATGTCGCTTAATCTTCAGAAATGTAAATATATGTGTTTTTCGCGTAGGAGTTTACAACCAGCTTCCTACACAATTAACAACCAAAACCTTGAAAGTGTTAATGTTTTTGTAGATTTGGGAGTTATAATGAACTGCAAACTTAGGTTCAACACTTATATAAGTGTCACTGTCAATAGAGCTAAAGATGTCTTAGCATCTGTGAAAAGGTGGTCAAAAGAGTTTGGCGACCCCTACGGTACGAAAACCCTCTTCACAACATTGGTTAGACCGATATTATAGTATGGCTCAATAGTCTGGAATCCGCGTTTTCAAGTCCATACTGACAGGCTCGAATCAATACAAAAAGAGGTTTTACTATTTGCCTTAAGGAATTCTCAATGGACTCTTCATTTCATCTTCCACCTTATACTAATCGATTAAAACTTATCAATCTTCCAACTCTTGCTAGTCGTAGAGAAATGCTTGGCGTAATATTTATGAAAAAACTACTGAATGGATCGATGTCAAGCCCATTTCTTCTGAACGAAGTGAACTTTAGTGTTCCCTGTCGCACTACGAGGCACTTCAAACTTCTTTTAAAACAATGTAGAAGGAAATTCGAACTTAGCGAACCTTTCCGGTGTTTGTGCCAAGATTATAACTCTCACTCAAACACATTTGATATGTCAGACTCCCTTTTTTCTATAAAAAAGACTGTCCTTATCTCTCTTAATCGTTAATGCTGTATACGTTTGTTTCTATATTCTATTAATTTAAGTTTTACCCTCAGCTGATGATATTTCTTCTGTAGCTGAGCATTTTTAGATCTGGACGCTTGGCAAACCACTGCCCATCAAAATGCGGCCCAACAAAAAAAAAAAAAAATATTATAAATGTTATAAAAATAATAAAAATAAAAAAAAAATATTGAACAGGATTGGCCTGGTGTCATTGGGCCCCTTGAGGGCAGTGCGCTGCCATAACGTCCAATTGTTTTATTATTATCAAGATTATCGACAGTAGATTGGTGAAGCCATTGATCTGGGAAAGACTAACACTTGAGAGATTGTCAATAAGGTAAATTTCAGAAGTGGTGTTTCCATTGTTCGGAACCAAAGTGTAGTTATTGTTGACGTAGGACCATTCAATATTTGGTAAATTAAAGCCACCTAATAAGCAAAAGTTACCACTATCACAAGAACGAACTAAATCGGTAATATTATCTACATGAGACTTATAAAATGAGTCTATACTAGACGCTGGGATGTATGACCCACAGATAGTAATACCTACAATTAAATAATCAAAATATTAGTAGTAATACCTACACCATCGTGCGATACGCGACGAAGCTCTCACCATCACTCTGCTGCCGTAGATATAGTACTTGAAGCGCTCAAGAGACTCTACGATCGCAAAGTCTCTAGTTCTAAGCTGTGAAACTGCTTTTCAGTTTTGGACGTTGCTCTGCTGAAATATGCTATGGGCTTTAGATCGTCGCCTTCTCGCTGCAGCAGAACGCAAGCCAAGCATATGGCGCTTGAATCTGTGTGTATTTATTATTTATTTATTTCTTCTTACAGCTTATACCAAACCCAGCTTATATCTATATATAGTAATTAATATGTAAACTAATTTAAGTTATTTATATAAGTCTATTGACTTCCGAAATGGAGCGAGAGATAGGTAGAAGACGAATGACACCAACGCAAGGATTGTACCGTTGTATCTAACGCTGTTAACGTATTTAAAGTGCGAAGGCAACATCTGAACGGCGATTCACTTATAATTTTGATGAGCTTCGGCTACTTTTTGCATACATGGGAAAGCTTTCTAGTGCCCGCGTAGAGTACTCGGGATGTATGCAATGCTATTTGTGATTCGAAAGTTTGCCCACCTTTCACTAGAATGGCAGTGTTCTACAGTAATAGTACAATTTGTGTTTAAATTCTGTTTCTAGATTTTACTTCATTTGGTTATTCATTGTAGAATTTTAGTCCTTTATAGTACAAATTGCCTTTGTCTGCTTATGTTCTGTAAGCTGGTACATTAAAATCATTCCTTCTTCTTGTATTTACGGAATGAACATTTCTTACATATTTTATGTTACTTTTCAAATAATCAGGCAAGTTGCCTTCTATTATGTTTCCAATAGACTTCATCGTATGATAAAACAATACCTCTTAATGCTTAGCCAGTTCAGAGCAGCGAGCATACCTCTGATAGGTGTGTCATAGCGTATCAAAAGAAGAAATTGCATAGCACGGTTCTGTTGCTTTGCAGTTTGTAAATGTGGCTATCTCTCATAATGAAGAATAATGTTGGACAATATATAAAGTGAGGTTCGATTATCGATCCGTAAACCATTACCTTGTACCGTCTACTTAAATACTTGCAGGTTCTTTGCATGAAATATACATATCTTTTTGGCTATTTTCTCAACCGTGTGATCGATGTGCTCACTAAAGATGAGTTTATCATCGATTTTGATTCCTAAATACTTGAAAGTACTGACTTTGTCAATAGCTTCGCTGTTTATATTTAGATGTGGTAATTCATTGTTTTGAAAATTCCTTCTTGATATAACCATAAATTTTGTTTTGTTTATATTCAGTTTCAATCTATTCGAGCATAACCAATCATATACTCTGTTTAAGCTATTATATTGTAACTGCAGCCTAGCCCTATTTGTTCTGAATCCGGCCTTTTTTTTTTTTGCGGGGAGGCTGAAAAATGCCTAATGCACCATAATTGCTGCCGTCGCAGCAACCGTGTGTCCGTAGACTACAAAACAGCCCCGTTCTGGAACCGTCGCCCACCCCGGCACCACTTTCGCATTACTTCAGGGTGGCGTTCCATATTTCTCATTTTTTAAGAGCCTCATGTTGTCCCTGCGTCCAGGTTCCCGCTATTTGCTCTGAGTGTCCATTTAATCGCCACTGCTTCGCATGCGCATTTCTCTGCGCTCCTTCTCAGCATCCATCAGGCGTGTTATTACTATAAATGCCATTTTGCTCACTGCAGTCCATCACTCTTTCCTATTGCACATATGTGATACTAAATTTCTCGTGGTAGGTTCCTCCCCAAAGACTCCATGCAACGTGAGTCTTTCTTCGTGGAAACGGGGGCAGTGGAACATGACGTGTTCTGCGTTTTCTAACTCCGTCGTACACATTGTGCAATGAGGATTTTCCTCTATCCTACGCTTCCATAAATACTCTTTAAAACCGCCATGTCCACTCATTATCTGCGTAAGATGGTGGTTCAGTTCGCCGTGCTTTCGCTCATTCCATTGAGCTACGTTCCAAATTAGTGTGAAAGTCCAACGCCCTTTACTCGAGGCCTCCCACCGTTCTTGCCACTTAGCTATTGTTTGTGTCCTTGCTCTTTTCTTCTCTTCTTCAGATGGTCGCTCGATATTAGTGTTATACAGATCGGCCATTTCGCTTGCCAGTAAGTCCACTGGGGTTTTCCGGGTTAGAACCAGGATCGCGTCGTCGGACACCGTCCGATAAGCACTTGCTATTCTTAAAGAAGCAAGTCGGTACGCTGCTAATATATATTTTTGATGGGTCTGTTTAGATCTATACCACACTGGTGCTGCGTATAGTATTATTGAGCTGGTTACTGTGGACAATAGCTGACGTGTAGCTTCGCTCGGACCACCAATGTTAGGCATTATTCGCATAAGTGATTCATTAACTTTGGTAATTTTCTCCCCCACCGCTCTGAAGTGCTCTTTGAAAGTTAACTTAGAGTCAGTGTGCACTCCTAAGTATTTTAAGGAATCATTTGAGGTGATTTGATGATCCCCGACAGTTAAGACTAACTCGTTCGCCGACCGTTTTGAGCTTACTAATACCTCTTCCATCTTTTGGCTAGCCAACTCCAGTTCCGTATTGGTCAGCCATTTCTTTATTCTTGCTACGGCGTCATTACATAATGCTTGAAGCAGGTCCAGTTTCTTGGCCACTACTACCACTGCAATATCATGAGCATATCCCACAATTTGCGTGTTTTCTGGTAGATCAATCTTTAGCACCCGTCATACATTACATTCCAAAGCGTAGGACCGAGAACAGATCCCTGTGGGACACCTCCTGTGATTTTGTTCTCTTTTGCTCCTTGATCCATGTCAAAGAGAAGTACTCTGTCTTTAAGATAGGTAAGCTGGAGTGCCGAAGCTTTGCAGCGCTGCCATTATCTGCATCCAGTTCGCAGTGTTAAAAGCATTCTTGATGTCCAACATAATCAGTGCACAGAACTTCCTTTTATTTTGGCCTCAAGAGATAGCTTCTCTAGCTATATTGACGACGTTTTGTGTTGCCTCTACGGTGGATCTTGATATGCGAAATCCATATTGACTATTCGATAAGCCACCTGGTCTTTCTAGAGTCAGCTGTAGGCGCTCACTAATTATACGCTCGAAAATCTTCCCTAGGGAATCCAGCATACAAAGTGGCCTATATGAGGATGGTTGGTCCGGCTGTTTACCACGTTTCAGCAATAGGACAAGTCTTTGTCGTTTCCACGGGCGAGGGAACGCGCCTTCTTGCATACAGGCATTAAAAAGATTTGTAAATAATGTAGCCCTAGTTGTGATCGCGGCTTTAAGGGCTATGTTTGGTACTTCGTCGGGTCCTGGGGATTTGTTATCAGCAACTCTTTTTGCAGCGTCCAGCACCTCTTGCTCTGTAATTTGCGGAATTTCCGTACTTTCTAGATCCTCGCTTGGATAAGTCCAGCGATCTTGCGCCGGGAAAAGTCTTTCAACAATAATATTCATCATTATCGGGCACGTAGGTTGCTGTGATATCGGTCCTTTAACTTTGGTCATCACAGTTCTGTAGGCTGATCCCCAAGGATCTAGGTCGACATTATCCAGCAGTTTCCTAAAGCATAGCTTCTTGCTCTTTTTTATGGCATTTTTAAGTGCCTTTCTTTGTGCGACATAGGTGCTGTGTAACTCCGCATATCGTGGTGATGAGCGTGCCCTCTGCGCTATTCTTCGTGCTTGTGACATTTTCTACGCTCTTCTGCAATTTCGCCATTCCACCAATATACCGGAGTGCGCTGTGCTTTTCCGCGACTTCTGGGCATGGCAGCATCACATGCGATACATAGCAACTTAGTGATTTGAACCGACTGGTCTTCCGCTTGCGATTCTCGTACTATGGCGTCCTTCCAGATAATTTCAAATATTTGTAGGTCGAAAAGGTGCTGTTTCCATTTCCTACTTTGTCGATGTCTTGCTGCTACCATTCGTGGAGTTTCGAGCAGCTCTACGCTAATAGCTTTATGGTTGCTGTGTGTGTAGACGTTGTTTATGGACCATTTTGCTCGTCTTGCTATTTCGCTGCTAGCGAAGGTGAGATCTATAATGGATCGTCTGGTACCTGTATCAAAGGTATATATCCCTGGTTCATTTAGGAGTGTTAGCCTCAAAGAAGTAAGGCTTTCTAGAAGAACTCTCCCTCTTTCGTTGGTTCGTCTACTTCCCCACACAGATGACCATGCATTGAAGTCTCCACACACTAAAAGCGGGTGTTTAGCTTGTGCTTGAATGGTGATCGCGTATATCATGTCTTCGAACTCGGCGATGGTCATGCTCGGAGGGGCATAGCAACTGAAGACGTATATACCGTTGATTTTTGCCCACGTGAATCCTGCTTCCGTTGGTGTCATATTTTCCTGTGGGAGAAACTTCCCTGGTGCCCAAATTGAGGCTTTCCCTGCTGAATCTGAGTGCCAAACCTGCTCCTGGCGATGTTTGTATTGTTCAGAGAGTAATACTATGTCATATCCTCCTTCATACACTATTTGGGATAACAGCTCTTGATAATTTGAGCTGCAATACCCTCATGAGACAGTCATTTTGCTGCCCTCTCGTTGTAGGCATTTAAAACTGCCTGCTGAATGTTGTCCCCCACATAGCGCGCATTTCGGTGCGTTTTCGCAACTTGCAGCCTTATTACCTTCCTGGCCGCATTTCCTGCATAGGCTAGACCTATGTACAGTCCCTTTACAGTTCTGAGCTATATGCCCGTAGCCCCAGCACCTATAACAGCGTTTATCTTGCTTGAGCTCTCTAATTCGGCAGGAAACCCATCCTACCCGGATTCTTTGCGTATTAAGAACCGCCTTGGCATCATCCGCTGTAAGGCTTATAAGTGCCGACTTCGTTCCACTGTACCCTGTGCGTATGCGTTTTGTGGCAGCCACATCTGGAAGTTTGATGTTGCATTGCTAGTGGAGGGCGTTGCAAATCTCCTCGGGCGTAGTAATCTCATCGAGATCTCTGCACTGTAGTGTGACCATTTGGGACTTTGTTATAACTTTAGCCGAGTCCTTTAGTACCGCTTCAATTTCTGCTTGGTACGCGCTTGTTTTCCCATCTTGCGATTTTTTCAGCTCTAGTAACAGCTCTACTTTCGCCGTTCTTATAATCGTTTTGACGTCATCACCCAGGTATTTTAATTCATCGCCTCTTCTCACTTTACGCAATATGTCGACGTACGTCGCACCCCCCGCCTTTGAAATGATGATTGCATCCGGCCTAGCCTTAAGTGCTTCTTTCTTGCTCTTCTTTTTAACTAACTGCCACTCTCCCGTCTTTTGGGCTGCAGTTTCCTCTTTCCGATCCGTCTTCTCTTGCGTTTCTTGCCGTCGTTTGTGACCACCCACGTGCCCTGGCAAGACGTCTTTTAATGTAGCAGTGGGTTTTACCACGTTTTTCTCCTTGGTCGAGTACGAATTATTCCTCAGTCGCTTTCCTGGGGGTGATGGACTTCTATATTTGGCACATTCGCTTGCACGCAATTTATTTTCTAAATTCTTTACCTCTAGGGCCGACAGGATGTACAGCACTTTTATTACGGAGGCCAAGCGCTTGACTTCCGCGTGTATATTATTACGCCCTATGAAGAACTGCATCAAGTCCTCAATCGCCTTTCCTAGCTTGGCAATATTTCTTTCTCCAGGGGGGTTTTGCTGATTTAACGCAGCTGGCGCCTGCTTAATTAGCTCACTTAATAATGGTGTGCCCGTTTGAGCCTTGCTGTCGGAGTTCTTTTTGCAAAGCTTCGGTGTAGCACCCGGCGACAACGCTCCTTGCTTGCTTTCGGCCTCCGCTCCTTTGGGTATCGTTACCACTTGCGACGAAATGTTAAAGCCCCCAGCCGATGGGCCACGCCCTTCTGGAGAGCAAGCTAGCTTCCTTCCTATGAATGGATTGAACGCCATTTCATTCTCCTGTGTTTGGTTATTTATTTTTGTATTGTTGTTGCTCGTCATTTATTTAATTGGGTCCCCACTTGAAGCCGCTATCTTGGTCCGAGTTACCTATATAGATCCCGTGGTTGTCTATGCGAAGGCAGGGAGGCCACGTGAATGTTGACACAGTCCCTCATGAAGACTGTGTTCAGAGCCAGATCAGTATTAATCGGGAGGATCTCAACCGAACCTGCACCACCAACTTAATGATGACGGACTTTGAACGTACCCCAAGGCCTGCCAAGGTTTTAACGGGACGGAGACGAATGGGACATTAACCTGAAAGTCATTTCGACGATGTGTAAAGCCGTGTACTGAGATTTCCGAATGCCACATTCGCCAGCCCTTAACAAACATATCCGAGTCGTTGATTCCAGTATACCTTAATTAAGACCTTACTGGGCTCAGTCTTAATGTGACAATCACCTTAAATTTACAAATAATTTACCTCTTTACCTTCCTGAGTGTGTATCCCACGTACTGGGATGTGGATGCTTAATTCAGGGCGATATCTACTCGCCCTGCCACTGGAGGTTCTCAGGGTGCTTTAGGCCTTTTAAGCCAAACCCTCCTCACCAGTCGCTCTTGGTCGAGGGCTGCTTATTTGATATTCGCAGCTAACCTAATTAATAAACCGTTCACTGTCCGCCAGCAGTGACCCCCTTGGCCTGAGCTCAGCCATGTATCATTACCTCTGTGTGTGTGTGGGCAAGGACGTTTGTGAATACAATGTTGTATGTTTCAAATGCAAAAGTAGTCTAGACTACACTAACTATGCGGGACTATAACGCAGTTCACTATGCATATGTGTGCGTATTGGTTGCTAAACAAAAGTAGGAGAAATTCTGCAATTAGATACAATAAGATACATATACGCATAAAACTAGTCAGTTAGGTCAAAAACAGGAAGCGTAGGATATAAAAGGTTCATAACGGCAGTAAACTCCGCATTACGTGGCGGTTTTTTGCAAAGTGCGATCGGCAGCCAACAAAATTGGCAATCGAAAAAAATAAAAATAAAATAAAATAAATTTTTTTTATATTTGGTGAAGTGTTTTCAAGTCTTTTACCAAGCGAAAGTATAAATCGCGAGTGTGTGTAATAGTGTTGTGAGTGTTAAAATTAATAAACCACCCTGAAAACTTTGGTTGGACGAAGTAGGTGCGGACAAACTAGAACCCAGGAGCGAAACCACTGGTTCGATGGAGTAAGGACACTTAAAGGTAAGTCGAGAAAGTGCTTTAAGAAAACGCTTAACATTGCTGAAAGCGTTTCGGACCGCTGTGTGCTGCCCATTTCATCGACGGCAGAAAGAAATAGATGATTCACTTTCACTACCAGTTTCACAAAATAAATTGAAAAAAGAAAATAAAAATTGCTTTTTTTGAGAGTCATGTGAAGGTGATATAAAAAAAATATCATTCTTTTCTTTTTTGCTTCGGGAAATCGACTGCCTTTTAGCACTGACGATTCTTAGTTGAAAACAGCCTACTTACTTTAGTTTCCTCCACCACAGGCTACCAACAGTAAGGCAAACCGCCACCAAGCACCCCGATTTTCGTGCATACAAACAATGACATACGCATATACACAGTCACACACGCACACTAATATTTTAAATGCCCGCAATCACCCGCCAACATCAACAGCAAGAAACGTATCTGCGAGATCGCAAGCGGTGACAGGTGAAGGAGATCAACAACCACCAGAGGTTATTATATGCTAACCCAGCTGATCAAGTAAGTGGAAAGCGAAAGAAGCTCATTGACCGCTGCAAGAACTCCAGCGGCCACCTAACAATACCCCATGGAAAACCAGAGAGCGTGAGAGGCGTAGAACCAGGAGACGAAGAGCGAGTGCGCCCGCTCCGTGCGGAGAAAATACCAACGAGAAGGCACCAGCGCAGCAGCCAGCAAGAAAACCAGATTCGAGTTCCCTCTATATCAATAGATTTTTGATTTGCTTTGTTTTTTAAGTTTCTTGTAAATGTATGCTCTCGAGCTTTGTAGGACACGTAACTAGTTAGGTATGCTTTGCTTTGTTTCTTGTTTCCTTTGCATTTCGTTTCCTTAGCTATCCTAAGGCCAGTACGACATTCTAAACAAAAAATGTTTGTATTATTGAAAGCAATGAAAACATCAAGAAGAAAATTTATTTCGTGGTGATCAAAATTCGAAACTAAAAGATTTTGCATGGATATTTCGAAGTTTGAGTTTGTTTGAGCAAATTTCTATGTGAAAGAGAGAAAAAAAGAAAAGGCTCAAACTTGAGAACGAAATTCTTCTTGATGTTGTATTGTATGTCAAGTTTAATAAACAACGATCAAGGTAGCGAAAGGCAAAGGAAAACAGAAAGAAAAAAAGGAAATATATATTTTCCGTTTTTTTTTTTTTGTTTGATGCACGTAACATCGTAAGGCAGCATAGATAACACCATATATCCAGTATCGGAATAGCCCTAGGATTAGTTTCAGAGAAAAAAAAAACTCATATTCGGGTTAAGGTTTTTTATTTGAATTGACAGTCATTTATACGTAACTTACGAATTCGTGCTCTCCCTTTTTTTTTTTGTTTTTTTTTTTACATTGCTTCCTACCGTTTCCCGCTCGCTTCCGAAACTATCCAATTTACTGATGTGATTTAATGTTATTTTATTTTGAACCCGCCATGGATTTGCTAGTCGCTATTATTAATTCAAAATTTTATCTTTGAACGCAGCAAATCTCACAAGTTCTTTTTATGTTTTTTTATAAATTTTGATTTGCGCACATGGGTGGGTTGCTCAATTCAACGCAATAAATAAGTAACTAACGCATGGTTGACCCGCGCGCTCCCAAACACGAGCGAGTGACAAGCACTAGAAAAAGAAAATCTAAGAGATCACTGTGCAACCATCTACAGACATATGTATGTATGTAACCACGTATGTTTATCTTTCTCACTCTTTAGCAGAATCCGCGCTCTGGTACCCTAACGCTGGAAAACTGAGGTGAGTGAGATCATATATACATATACACGAGGGTGGGTCGATTTGTGGGGAAGCAAAAAAATCGCCCATTGCTCTGTGAAAATCATATTCTAGGGATCAAAATAAGAAACTTTTCCGAAGGAGCCATACTTCTAAAACGAATTCTGATGTCCCCCCCAGGTAGGGGCAATTTTTGAGAAATCCCACTTTGACCCATTTAGAGTGCTCCACTCGAGTCCAAATGTATGACCGACCCCCACTAACTTTGGAGGCCCGACCCAACGGGCGACATCAGAATTCGTTTTAGAGGTATGGTTCCTTCGGCAAAGTTTCTTAATTTGATCCCTATAATACGATTTTCACAGAGCAATGAGCGATTTTTAAATCGTCGTCCTAATATACACATATATATTCCAATTGTTTACTATTAAGTTTTCCTTCTTTTATATCATATATATGTCCTTATATTTATGTGGACATAAATATGTACATGGATAATATATAAGCAAATACATACCCCAAATATATCTTTTGTTTTAAAATCTATCTTTGAATTTTTCTGTAGCAACCTGAAGTTGCGTTGGATTAATTTTGAATTAAAAAAAAAAAACCAAAAACCAGGGGGCGGGAACCTCATTAGAGTGGTATCCCTCAATTTTTCCATAAACCTAAGGTTTCTCGTGAAGGTTTGAGTTTTTTTTTTAAATTCCCGTGTCATCACGGATACGCGGGACATTAGTTAGCAGATAGCCAAGCTTTATAGGTGCACGTTAGGTTACAAAAAAAAAAAGGGGAAAAGGGGTGAATCTTACTGGTATGCCGACTGATCTCGAAAAATTGCCGAATCTTTTTTTAGGTATAATAATGGATTAAAATTGAATTCAGGTGAGTGCGTATTCGAGGCTACTTAAACATTTTAGCCTATTTGAAAAACTAAAAGGCTTCTTACACGATATGTATATGTCACTTTTTACGTATGAAAAGCAACATACCGTGTAAACGCAAAATAAATTTTCTTTTGTACAAGTCAGGAAACTGCACATACGAAATACAAACGTTTCTATTTTTATCTGACACATAACTAGAATATGCTGTTCTTTAATTTGTTGACTTAAATTTGTTTATATTCATTTATTTATTGGGAGAAAGAAAGCAGCCAAACTGAACTGCTAAAATCGTTGGAAGTCATAAGACATTACGTGAGTGTAGAAAAAGTTGCAGGTCAGATGTACAAACCATATCGTGTACAAAAGCTTTAAATAAACATGAAACTATTTCTGACAAAATCGCAATATGCTACCGAATGAATTAAAAATTACGGTGATTGTTTACCCTTTTTTTATTTTCGTCATATACAATGTTTTACAAAATTAAATACATCCTAAAAAGATACCATTTTCACAAGAATCAAAATAATTTTACAAAGAAAATTTTTTTCGCAAAAAATGGAAGAATTAAATTCAAATTTTGATTCTACGATATTTTAATAAGGACCATTTTTGAACAACTTCACAAAGGTCAATTTCATCTACTTTATTTTTTGAAAAGAAGAGTAACATCAACGAATTTCAACGATCATCTCCCATTGTAGTGCGCAAAGGGTCGAAAACTATTTTTGATTTTTGGCGATCTTTAAATTTAACAATTATTTCTTCAAACTGGCTCTAGGTCAATAAATTAAATAAGGTCAACGGAGATCGTCATCGGGGAATGAGTTCAGATGTTAATTGGGCAACGTCTAATCAGTTCGAGATGCTGTTGTTGAACTCCTGCTAGGACGGACCTCGCCATACCGAAGGCCGAAAAATGGTTATCGACTCCTGCGACCGTGTCATGTACACAAAAAATTTTTTTGCAATATGCAGCTTGCCGCTCCCTTCAGGATACGGCAAAAATTTCCTTCTGAAAAAGTTAACCCGAGCGTACACATAAGAACACACTTGGGCCGGCTTATCCTTTGTGGAGTTTCCAGGGTACACATCAACACACACTGGAAACGGTCACTCGTTACTTGCGCTACTTTCAGCGTACCCATAAGAACACGCTAAAGATTTGCAATATGTCCAGAGCGTTGTGGAGCAACTGTGCCTTAGTAGGTTGCCTTCAATCTGATTGTCGACGACTAAAAAGGAATGACACAGCCTCCCCTGACCATAACCCTAATTATTTAAAGACTAATGTACTGTGAAACGCCAACTTGGTACATGTCGCCGTTGCCATAAGAACACGGTAAAAGTTTCACAAATGTAACTAAAGTCCTTTTTTTTCTTTTCAGGAAACTGTCAAAGTGTAAGGACAACTTTAAAACTAAAACAAAAAACAAACAAATCGTCTGTGCTATAAGGACTACCCCGTCAGGTGATCGCGAACGCCAGTAAGTAACACAAAAAAAAAATAAAAACAATTTTTAAAGAGCCACCGTGTGCCAAATTAAAATTAAAAAATATATTTTTTATCTCAAACTAAATTTTTTTTTTATCTGAAATGGACGCTTTATCCACGAAAGTTAATGACCTTAATGGGGGCATCAATGCTCTCTTCGAGCAGATTAGGCGGCTTGAGACACGCATTGGGGGTATCACAAGCAACAGTGTTGCTCTGAACCCTAGGCTAGGGGAAATTGAATGCAATAACGCGAGTTTAGAACAAAATCTTGCCAGAATCGATGAGCGATTGGGAAGAGTAGAACAGGGTGGCGCAAGAACGCAGCCACAGGGGGTATTGGCAGCGGTGCGAACACCACTGTCGGAGCAAGTAAGACCTAAAGGATATTGGCAGACTTCCCGACTGCGTAAAGGAGCTGCAAGTTTTTGAAGGCAGCCCTTCTCAAAACATCTCATGGGTTCACAGCGTTGAAGGAATTCTGTCGGACTACGATATCGTCAAGGAAAGGCCCCGATATCGTGCCATCCTGCAACATATTAGGCAGAAAATCCATGGCTTTGCCGATGCAGCACTGGTAGCGTATAATGTTTTCGATAGCGATTGGGTAGAAATAAAAAGGGTACTATCGCTGCATTACGCAGACAAAAGGGACATTAGAACTTTAGAGCACCAACTGAATCAACTAGCTCAGAGAAGTTCAAGACTAGATGAGTTCTACGCAACGGTCAATCATCAGTTGTCTCTAATAGTGAACAAAATCAAGTGCGATGATATAGCCAGGAAACCGTTTCGGTCCTTGTGGAAACGTACCGGAACAGGGCACTCGATGTTTTCATACGGGGTCTCAGTCCAGAATTGTCGCGTATGCTTACAGTGCAGAAGCCAAAAACACTGCCAGAAGCGTGCTCGGCCGGCCTTGACATCCAGAACCTAACGCTAAGGAACACAATAGTCCATGCAAACACTCCAAATAGAGTAGTTGTCCCCACCAATACCTTGTCACAAGTTACTCAGAGACCACCGTTACCTCCTCGTTCACGGTCTACATACAACTGGACGAATCGGAACAATACTCAAGGGAATAGCCGGTCATCCTACAACAGATTCCAAGGCAATCAAGGGACGAACACCGCACCTCCTGGTAGACCCGCAGCTCCAAAACTTGCGGAAAGAATGGAAATGTCCATGACAGCGTTCAAACCAGACAGGTGAACTACATGAACCGACCGACGAATAACAACGCCTTCAAAAGGGGACCTACATCATCGATTGAAAAGATGCCCAAACAGCAGAGGCTCTACAACATGGAATCCAACAGCGCAGATGTAGAAAATTGACCTTCGGCGTATGCTGAATCGACAGAAGACAACTTCCAGCAGGTAAATTTTATGGCGGACGGGCCACCAGCCTATTTCATATGAGGACCACCGCGCCATCCAGTATACCCTATCTTACTTGTTTGACACCAAGCAAAGTAGCCCTAAAGTTCTTAGTTGACACAGGGGCAAATACAAATTTTATAAGACCTGAATTGGCAACTAATACAGTCCCAGTCAATCCATCTTTCTCAGTAACCACCGTAGCAAGACCTATAGTAAAAAACAAAAAAACAGTGGGAGATTTTTCCAAAATGCTGGTAACGAAGCTATGGTGACCTTTTACGCACTTCCTGGTTTAAGCTCGTTTGATGGGATAATAGGCGATGACACCCTCAAAGAACTGGGTGCCGTCATAGACAGGAAAAAACATGTCCTTACAATAGATCCCAATATATGAACTCCGCTCAAAAACAAAGTCCTAGGAAGCCTAAATTTTTTCGAGACTGACAATATACCCGACGCAATTCTCCCAAGCCTAAAAGCCATGATAGAAAAATATTATCATTTGTTCGGTCCACTTAACATCAAAACAAATATTAAAACCACAGTTCGAGCTGAGATAAAGACTACCACGAAAAGTTACCCATATCCTGCAAACATGATGGAAGAGGTAGAAAAACAAATTACTGAGTTGCTTGAAGAAGGAATTGTACGACCATCCAAAAGCCCGTAAAATTCTCCTATTTGGGTAGTTCCAAAAAAACCCAAACCCTCTGGTGGAAAGCAGTATAGAATGGTAGTGGACTTCAAACGTCTGAATGCGGTCACCGTGCCGGACGCCTATCCTATTCCAGATATTAATGCAATGCTGGCCAGTTTAGGGAACGCAAAATATTTCACAACCATAGATCTGACCTCAGGCTTTCACCAAATCACAATGAAAGAAACAGATATACCCAAAACAACGTTTTCAACCATGAATGGAAAGTACGAATTTCTGAGACTACCTTTTGGGTTAAAAAACGCACCGGCTATATTCCAGCGAATGATTGATGACGTCCTTAAAGAGTATATAGGGAGGATATGCTACGTGTATATCGACGACATTATTGTCTTTGGTAAAAGTACCGACGAACATTTAGTAAATTTAGAGATAGTATTTAAACGGCTTGCGGATGCTAATTTGAGAATAAATTTGGAAAAAACTAAGTTTATGAGAACGGAAGTAGAATTTCTGGGATATGTAATCACATCCCACGGGATGAAGGCAGATCCTTCAAAGGTCCAAGCTATAGAGAACCTCTCACCCCCAGAAACGCTTAAGGAACTAAAAAGCTTTTTGGGAATGACGTCGTATTACCGAAAGTTCATTCGAGATTACGCTAAGGTTGCTAAACCCTTGACCAATCTCACACGCGCTGAGAATTCGCAGGTCAAGGCAAACCAATCTAGAAGAGTGCGTATCAAAATGAATTCCGAGGCCCTTCAGGCCTTCGATACCCTAAAAAAACTACTCGTTTCCTCAGATATTCTCGCATTTCCAGATTTCGAAAAAACATGCAACCTTACCACTGACGCTTCAAACTATGCCATTGGTGGGGTGCTATCCCAAGGAGAAACAGGGAAAGTTCGACCCATTGCCTACATCTCAAGATCTTCAGGTAGAACAGAGGAAAACTATGCCACAAACGAGAAGGAAATGTTGGCTATAGTTTGGGCTCTAGAAAACTTGAGATCCTACCTCTATGGGGCGAAAAGAATTTTCATTGGCCACCAGTCTCTCACTTTTGCGTAAGGGAGTCGAAACTATAACGCCAAGTTGAAGAGGTGGAAGGCTAGAATAGAAGATTATAATCACGAATTGATTTACACTCCTGGTAAATCGAATGTCGTGGCGGATGCTTTCTCCAGAATTCCATGCCAGGCAAACCATTTGACAGTACCGTCGGAACCCAACGATGTACAAACAGAAGCTAGAAGTGACGAGGGGACAGCTCACAGTGCTGAACAGGATTCTTCGGACCTTATTCCACACGTATAAGCCGCTTTGAACGTTTCCCGAAACCAAATAATTTTTACGGAGGGGAATGCAATGAATTGTGTTGAAAACCCACATCCAGGATTCACTCGTCATTATGTGAGACTAGATATAATTGCAAAGGCCAGCTTAACCGAAGCCTTGAAGGAACGTCTAAACCCGGCATTCATAAATGGAATAAAGATTCCAGAAAGTTACTTACAACTCCTTCAAGAAGTATATATAGAACATTTCCTTTTATACAAAATTAGGATAACTCAGAGGGTGGTCGATGTTGTGGCCAACGAGGATAGGATTTGCGGTATAATAGAGACAGAACATAGGAGGGCCCATAGAAACTCAAAAGAAAATAGGGAACAAATCTTGGAAAAGTATTATTTTCCCAAAATGGCTAGTAAGATAAAAAATTTCACTTCTAACTGTGAAATCTGCCTTGCTAACAAGTATCATAGGCATCCCGCAGTACCACCAATAAAAGAGACTCCAGCGCCGAAATATACATACGAAATAGTGCATGTGGACATTTTTGAAATTCAAGGGGAGAAATTTTTATCTTGCATAGACAAATTTTCAAAATTTGCCAAGCTTTTTCACATTAAAAATAAAGCATCTGTCACTCTCCGCGCTAAGCTAGCCAAAGTAACCCAAAGTAACACTATTTCAAAACTCCTAAAATGATAGTCACCGACAATGAGAGGGGATTTATGACTCCCTTCGTATGTAACTACATAAGAGGTTTGGGAATCGAACTATATCAGGCTCCAATTCAAAGAAGTGAACTAAACGGCCAGACCGAAAAATTCCACTCTACCATTACTGAGATTTATCGGTGCCTCCGGAAAGAAATTAATAACGCTAGACCAAAGGAATTGGTGTATTTTGCTGTCGATCGTTACAACACAACAATACACTCTGTAACGAAGAGGAAGCCTAGCGACATATTTTTCAACAGAACAGAAAGAATTAACTACCAAGGCCTAACCAACTTCAAAAGCAGGGTCCACAAGGAGATCAGGGAACAAATCAAGAGAAACCAGGAGTTAAGAAATCTTCCATTGAATAAAAAAAGGAAAAGAGCTAAGGAATTTAGGCCAGGAGATGAGGTTTACGTCAGGGATAAACAGATAAAATCAAAACAAAAGGCACTTTACAAAAAGGAAACGGTTGGTAAGGACAATACAGTGACATTGCCCACAGACACTGGCAAAAGGATTCATAAAGCACAGATAAAAAATACGCCAACATGAAAAAAAAATAAGGTCACCACGGGAAGTCAACAATAAAAATATGTCCCAAAAGGGGGTAAGGATTAGTCTTATATATTTAATACTTTAATACTTTCACGCCCCCTTTTTCGTTATACCCAGTTTTTCTGGAGGGGGTAGGGATTGGTCTCATATAACCACTCACCTAATTTCAGTCGTCTAGCCTTAATACTTTCAGATATATTGACTACGAAAAATTCCAGTTGTATGGAAGGTGCCACGCCCCCTTGTCGAAAACTTTTTTATATAGCCTACCATAGATTGACGCACTCAGGGTGTTTAGGCCACAGGCCTAAATATATCTCCCCTCCCTCGTAACATAATTTTCTTAGTTATTTTCCTTCGTTTACTACCACCCACATATGCTTGTGGTCACTAATACACACAGGCATGTGTGAGTGGTAGTACGCATGTATCTTAGACTTTTACCGCTGTGAGCCCGGGAAACCCAACGAAGGAGCTGTATCTCGGGTTCATCGGCTCATGTCGCAAAGAGGCTCGTCCTGTTTGATTCCAGCAGCCAGCAAAGGAACACGCAATCGCCCGTTCACGTAAGTTGTCAATTTCATTAAATATACTTTATAATTTCCGAAAATATATTTAACATTTTCATTTTCACAATCTGTTAATAATTTTCCTTAACACTTGTTGTATTTATACATATTGAATAAAAAACACTGTGAATTTCCTTTTTTTATTAATACGAAATCTTTTTGGTGTTTTTATTTTCTTCCTTTCTTTTCGCCTTAAACTATTTTTTAACAAATACGTGGGTGCGCGCCGTTGCCACCACGCATTTGTTCATGGTCCTTACCACGCCGGTAAGAAGAGCCAATCAATAATAATTACAGTCCACTCAACTCTCTAGGCATTAAAGCAAATATCAGCATACCAAACTCGTGAGAATACACAGGAAAAACCAAAAATTTCAACAGCAAATAACACAACTTTCTTGGTGATACCAGCGATTTTATATCCAATATAAAACAACTGATAAATTTTGGTGGTACCTTTTGGAAACATCCAACAACAAAATTTAATTCACATTCGAGTACTCCGGATCAACGAATTAATAAAGGTACGTGGTTGAAAATATTCCGTGCTAGGAGGGTTTCCCTTTTCACTTTTAATAAAAGTTCTAAATAAAATTACAAATTACAAAGTGACTCTTTATATGTAATAGTGCAAGTGATTTTGTTTTTTTTCTTCGTGAAGTGAGAAGTTTTTACTTTGTGCAAAAATAGAAAAAGGCGCTTAACGCAGTTATTTAAAGTTTGTGCAACACGCCTTGTGACTATCCGGAACAATCCCCCACCAGCGGTAAGATTTTCCGGACACAGCTCAAGGTAGCACAACACTGCTCTAAAGGGTTAACATAACCTCAAACACCGATTTGCGTCACTTTTCTATCTTCACCTTTGCAGGATTTATCTGAAAAAATTCATTTAATCCACTGCACAAAATTCGATTTGGTAAGGTTACTTTTTCAGAAACCTGTAAATTTATTTTAGGCGCACATTTAATTAAATAAAATTTTCTTCCACATAAAAATCGCTTGCACTTATTTACACGGGCAATACGTTTGCAATTTAGTTTGGTGCTATAGTACAAAGTGCACTTAGTTACATACACATATATTGTTGTTGTTGTTTGGGTGGCCAAAAGGCTTATTTCTTGTTCAATTTTTTAAAAATTGAATTATTTTTATTTTTCACTTGCGGCAATACACAAATCAGTTTTTGACTGATCTAATTTTTTGTGATACAAAAGATCACAGCCCTTGGTTAAATTACCAAAAAGTCCATAACGAACGTTCATACATTTCTTTATCTTTTCACTAACACCACTTTCTTCACTAGCCATTACTTATTGGCTTAGACAATTCAGTAGCAAATCTGCATTAGCACATTCCTTAACATTTACGTGGGTGCGCGCCGTTGCCACCACGAAATTGTACTTATCCCACTTGGCACATAAGCCTCTGTACAGTCCTTTTCACGTTAGCCATAACTTATCGGCTTACACAATCAATTGGTAGATTTTTGCATACATACGCATATACCAAATCCTTTCACTTGTCACATTATCACTTCCAAGTTCTGTCCTTTGGCGACATTTTCACTCACTACTCTCTGCAAAGGCAATTTCTGTATAAACTTTTGGGTTTTTATTTTTATCCACAATGGAGACCTATACACGCCAAGCAGATGCAGTGACGGAGTATGAAAATGACTTCAACGACATGTCACCTTCACAACACAGTAAACACTCCCTAATATACCAAAGGGATGAGTTAAAAACTCTGTGGGAAGCTACGAAGGTGACATACGAAAAGCTCTTAGGTTCATCAGAGCTTGATTCAAAGGACTTATCGGCTATCAAGAAGAAGCATAAAATGTGCTATTTCAGCTTCCTAAAGTGTCAGGCGGCAATAGCTGAGCTTTTGGAAAATTTTGAAAAGAAAGATAAGAAAGTAGATGTCTCAGATAATATGGAATATCATGTGAGCCTGCCAGCATGTGATACGGATATTTTCAAAGGTGACTATATTTCATGGCCGTCTTTTAGGGACATGTTCACTGCCATATATATTAATAATAGTAAACTCCATGCGGTGCAAAAACTATACTATTTAAGGCAAAAAACTCAAGGGGAGGCCAAAGAGATAGTGGAACGGTGTTCCTTAACAACAGACGGTTTCGATACAGCGTGGAAAAATTTATGTGACCGATACGAAAACAAACGTATCTTGGTCAATGCCCAATTAAAAATTCTTTTTAGTTTAAAAGCAGTTGAGAGCGAATGCGGTAGCTCCATTAAAAAACTGCAACGTGAAATAAACAATTGTATCTCAGCGCTTCAATGTCACAAGATTGACATATCAAACTGGGATGCAATTCTAACGTATTTGTGCTCCACAAAACTGCCAGAAACCACACTGGCTCTATGGGAACAAACCATAGAAAATAAAACAGAAATTTCAAAATGGGCAGATATGGATAAATTCTTATCCAGCAGATTCCAAACGTTGGAAAATGTCGTAGATATAAGAGGAAATACGGTTTCAAAACCCTCTAAGCCACATGCTTCTCGTTCCTCGGCAGATACATCGTCGAAACGATTAGGGTCCTACCAGGCAAGTGCAACAGTAGCCAAACCTACGTGTAAGATGTGCAAAAGTCCTGCACATCGAATTTCAAAGTGTGAAAAGTTCTTACGTTTAACACCCAATAAACGGTTTGAACAAATTAAGAGCAGCCGTGGGTGTATAAACTGCCTTCCTGCTGGCCATTCGGTGACAAAGTGCACCAGTCAAATGAACTGTGCCACATGTCATTTAAGACATCATACGCTGCTTCATATTTCGAATCAGCCAAAACCAACAAATACTCCTGACACTATCGGAGCATCTTCCTCACGGGAAGCTCAAATACGACGCAATGCTGAAAGAGAAAACGCTCCGATTAATAATGTGAACTCATGTTTCGCAAACACAAATAAAGGGGTATTACTAGGGACAGCTCAGGTCAATATTCGTTTTAATGGTGTTGACTATTCGGCGAGAGCCCTAATAGACTCGGGATCTGAATGTTCATTCATTACCGAGAAACTAAAGCGCAGAATTAATCTGCCATCCAAACGCCTGCATGCCCAAGTTTCGGGCATCAGTAATACAATGTCTGCACAAGTAAAAGAAGCGTGCAACATACAATTGCGGTCACCAACAGACCCATTAATCGAGATCAATACGATCATGCTGGTTGTACCACAATTAACAGGGAATCTTCCAACTTGCCAAATAAACGCAATGACTAGGCAAGCATTCCCTGACTTAGTACTGGCTGACAAAAGATTCTTTGTCAATGAGCCAGTCGACTTAATTCTGGGCGGAGACATATACCCCCAAATTATGCTAGGCGGTATAAGGAAGGACGTGCTAAACACATTAATAGCACAGGAAACGGTGTTCGGTTGGATTTTGACAGGCCGGACAGATGCGATTGTAACAAATAAGAACCTAGTTTCATATTTCAATGAGGTCACTTTAGATAAACAATTGGCGGCTTTTTGGGAGATAGAGGAAATTCAAAAGAAAAGGAGCATCAATAACGATGACACTTACTGCGAGGAGCTATACAAATCCACAACAGTTCGGAACAACGATGGCAAATACGTAGTCTCCTTACCCTTTAGGAAAGAGTTTAACTTAGGCCCCTCATTAAGAAGTGCGTGCTCTCAATTCTATCGCAACGAGACACGACTTGCGAAAAACCCAGTCCTTCAAACGGAATACAATAGAGTTGTATCCGAATATGAAACTTTAGGGCACATGAAACAAATAGGCAATATATCGCCAGACTCAAATGACTGTTACTTCCTACCTCACCATGCTGTTATAAAGGAGGGAAGTACAACGACAAAGGTCAGAGTCGTATTTAATGCATCTTGTCCTACCACTAATGGCAAAAGTCTAAATGATGCCTTATATCCAGGTCCGATTTTTCAATCCGACCTGACAATTCTTATACTACGTTGGCGGCTGTTCAAATACGTATTTAACAGCGACATAGAGAAAATGTATCGCCAAATATGGGTCAATGAAGACCAAACAAAATATCAGCGAATCATATTTCGCAAATGCCCCAAAAACCCAATTAACATTTATGAATTGAAAACGGTAACCTTTAGGGTTAATTGTGCTCCGTATCTTGCGATTCGAACGCTTCACCAACTAGCTGACGACGTGGAGACATCGCATCCAATGGCAGCAGATATACTGCGAAATTGCATGTACGTTGATGACGTACTCGCCGGTGGACACAGCATCGAAATTGCAATCAAGGCAAGGGACGAAATATCATTGGCATTGCAATCGGCAGGTTTCCCGTTGCGAAAATGGACGTCCAACTGCAAGAAAATCCTACAGGGTATACCGAAGCAACACCTATTAAGCGAGGATTTTCTTGAGTTTGAAGACACCAGCATGGTAAAAGCACTCGGTATCAGGTGGAACGCCCATTTCGACTAATTTTACTTCACAGCGAAACCCTTTGACAATAACCACGCCGTAACAAAAGGGTCAATACTTTCTGCGATCGCAAAACTTTTCGACCCTCTTGGCTGGCTGGCACCAGTCGTAATTGTAGCCAAAATAATAATGCAAAATATTTGGTTGGAAGGGACAGGCTGGGATGAAGATGTGTCTGAAACTACTCTACATCGGTGGCAATCATTCATGACGGACTACGAAAAGATCAACGATATACGCATACCGCGATGGGTTCACTACACATTGAAGGACAATATCGAAATACATGGATTCAGCGATGCCTCGGAAAAAGCATATGCCGCCACTGTTTTCCTGAGGGTACAAACAAAGGATCAAGTCTTCACCAACCTGTTGATGGCCAAAACGAGAGTAGCCCGGTCAAAACCATATCATTGCCACGACTGGAACTCTGCGGCGCAGTCCTGTTTGCAGAAATTATAGAGTCGGCCATAGAAAATATGCAACTTTCAAACATTAAAGTAACCCTTTGGACAGATTCGACTATAGTACTGGCATGGATCCGAAAACCACCATGTTCGTAGTCAACGTTTGTGGCACATCGAATAACGAAAATCATCGACAAAGTTGGAGACAAAGTATGGCGGCATGTAGACTCTGCGTCAAACCCTGCAGATTTGGCGAGCAGAGGCCTCCTCGCTTCGGATCTAATCGACAATTCTTTGTGGTGGCAGGGACCTTCTTGGTTACAAGAAGACAACGAAAATTGGCCAACACAAGAAGAAGATTACAATACGAATATGGAGGAAAAGAGGGTGAAAGTTCATACAACTTCGGTCAAAAATAACTTTGATATTCTGGATAGGTTTTCCGATCTACCGAAGGCTTTGCGGGTTATATCCTATATTCTTCGGTTTTTCCAGAATACGCACCCAACAACTAAAGCCTCTTTTAAAAGGGATTCTCATTCAATAGCTCCTGACGAAATAGAAAAAACAACACGAAGATTGATAACAATATGCCAGAGGCAACATTATCAAGAAGAGTACGCAAATTTGAAGTCAGCAAAACTAATAAATGGGAAGAGTGAGATTTTACCCCTGAACCCATATATAGATGAAGAAGGCATCATTAGAACTGGGGGCGGACTGGGGCATCGAAAAACATGTCCCATAATGAAAGTCATCCCATTATTCTTCCTTATACTTGCAGGTTATCCAGACTTATAGTCCAATCCTCCCACGAGACCACCCTGCATGGAGAGAACCAGCTGATGCTGCGTCATATCCGCACTCAGTACTGGATCCCACGTGTTAAAATAATGATACGGTCTGTTATCCACAACTGTAAGGTCTGTACTATTTACAGGAAGCGGACACAAACGCAACTTATGGGTATCCTTCCGAAGGAGCGCACCACCTTTTCTAGGGCCTTCACCAACACTGGGGTAGATTTCGCGGGACCGTTCGATATAAAATCCTACCGAGGGAGGGGATGTCGAATTTCAAAAGGATATGTTTGCCTATTTGTCTGCTTTTCGACGAAAGCCATCCATCTCGAAGCGACAAACGACCTTAGTACCGGGTCCTTCCTAGCTGCCTTCGCCAGATTTGTATCCAGGCGAGGCTGTCCAAAAAACGTTTACTCCGACAATGGTACTAACTTTGTCGGAGCTTCGCGATCGTTACGATCCGAGTTTAAGGCATTTCTGCGGGAAGCAAGGGACGGAACGTTGATTAAATATAGCCATCACATTATAGAATGGCATTTTATACCGCCAAGCGCTCCTCACATGGGAGGTTTGTGGGAAGCGGGGGTAAAAAGTTTTAAGACCCACTTTAAAAAGATCGCGTCCGATCATAAATATACTCTCGAAGAGTTTACAACCCTCTTATGTCGAATTGAGGCCTGCCTCAACTCGAGACCTCTAAGTCCCTCATCCAACGACCCTTCCGACCTGGAGCCGCTTACTCCAGGCCATTTTCTCGTAGGTGGGCATCTTTTAGCTCCACCTGAACTCGACTGTAGTGAAAACCCTGCCTCCATTGTAAACCGATGGCAAAAGATGAAAGCCCTTCATCAGACCTTTTGCAAAAGATGGAAATCGGAATATCTCACCGAGATCCAGAAACGGTATAAATGGAAACATCCACAATCCAACTTAAAACCCGGGGACCTAGTCGTCATCAAGGAGGATAATCTACAACCGAACGAGTGGAAAATGGGGAGAGTCGTCAACACACACCCAGGTTCCGATAGCCGTGTACGTGTTGTTGACGTTCATACAATGAAGGGACAAATTACCCGACCAATCGCGAAACTGGTACTACTTCCGCCCAACGACAACGAAAATGAACTTTAATAGTCCATATTCCTTATTCCCAAATAACCCAGCTCTCGTTCACCCAGAACGAGGCCAACACACCGATATCCCAGCTCCCGTTCCCCCGAACGAAGCCAACAGAACCTTAACTCAGATTCTTTATCTGCCACATAATACGCAATTAAATTAGCCATCACATCCCCCACATATCATATGAACTAAACATCCAAATTTATCAGTACATATTTTTAAATTAAAAACTAATGGTCTTCGGGAGAAAAATGTACCCTATATGTTCTATTGCCAAACTACTAATCAATGAATTACTTTCTAGCAAGATGAATATAATTTTCTGTAAAATAAATGAAATTCATGAAAGGATCTACATAATTTTTAGCTTTTCGTCAATTAAAGTTCATTCTAAATTTGTTATACAGGTTGTAAAAATGTAAAAGTGTAAAATAAATGTTTAAGAAACACAAATCTATACGTTGAGCATGTAATAGTTTTTATATATGAACTAAAAAGTCTTAATAACACATAAAAACAATATTCTCAACTCCTATCAAAGTGTACAGACGAAAAAGGAAATCCTACTACTTACTACTTTGATAAAACAGGACTTGAGTTGATTTTTTGTGACTATAGGATTTTCTGTGCAGAAAAGAAATCCAATCAAATGTCATCATTTAATCATCAATTTGATACCAAAAGGCACCCTATGTGGAAAAAAAAACAAAAAAAAACGCTGCGTACACATCGACAAAATACAAACGTTTTGCCTCTAACATGGCGCACATTGGGTGCCGTATCACGTACAATACCCAAAAAAACAACAAGTACATCGTGCAATTCGACGCGCTCTCGATAGCCATGACTCTGTAGAGGTTGAAACGGCCATATATGCAAGTGGACAGTTTGCCGCTTGATCACGCTCATTCACCATTAGCATATGCGCCAAAATATCAGATATGATTGAATCTTTACAAATACTAGTGCCAATGAAATTAAAACTCATGCCTGTGTTGAAGCACATGCATCACGATTCAAATCCAGCTACTCTATCTATGTCTTAATTTAATTTGACTAGACGATATTCTCGGAAAATAGGGATACGTGTTTTGAATTGAAAATCGTAAATAAGTATTTGCAAAAAGGAAGGAACGAAACTAGGCAAGTGATTAACACTTAACTCGAGCTACATATGCCTGGCGAATGCGCCAGCTTCTGCAACACAAAAGGAAGACTCCAGTATACGAAGGCAGCTGGTAGCAAAGTCCCTGCGCAGCAGCTTAGTCGTTAGCTTGACGTTTGGAGATTGGCACACAAGAAGTAAATAGTCCGAGGTGTTAAGATTTTGTAAGGGCCACCTTTGTTTTTCTTAACGCCGCCAGCGCATACTAATACATACTAAAAACACACCATATATAGATAGCTCAGATGTCATCTACTAACAATGAATCGTTGGTATAAGTTGAAAAAGTCGACTTAATCCGTACGTTATCTGAAGATGAAGCTGTAGCAGCAGGAGCCGCTGCGGTTGCAGCAACGAATATTGAGGATTTTGGTACATCAGTAGGTTCAATGAACGTCAACAAGCTCGTAACACAAGTAGAGATAAACACAATCGGACTGAACAAAACAAAAAAGAAAAAGAGACGACGATGAAGACGACGAGCACACCAATGATACCAACGATGAGCAAAATAATGCCGGGGAGGCATCGGTTGAGGTTGGGGCAAGCGCCAAAAGACATAGTACACATGCTCGTGGCAAAACAGTTGCTCGCTATACCGATTCCGATGGTGACGATGAAGCTGATAATGAAGCTGCGCGCAGCCATGGCGTCGCAAATATTGAGAGTGACCCTTTTAATTCGCTCAATGGGCACTCACATTATAATCAAGCAAGCTATTGCAATCAGCAACAAAACCAGCAACATCTTCTGTTATTAGAAGGAAACACAATGACGCACAACAGTAGCAACAATTACATTACCCCCTCACCACCCAATACACCATCACTGGCACTAGCGCTGAGTAATGGACTTGACGGTAACAAAACTGGTCAGCATCAATGTACAATGAGTAGTGACGGCAGTCAAAGTGGTACGGGGAATGTCAGTAGCACTAGTAGAAGCGCGAGTAGCGTTAGCGTTAGTGGGTATAATCTTAGCGCACGCGGTACACCAAAATATGGCAGTCAAAGAAACATCAAGCAAATTTAAATCGACATACGTTGTCACCATCATTGACGCCACCACCCGTAGCGACTACAGTGGCATCGCGTAATTTGAAACAAACGAAACGAAATCAGCTGGTGGCGTCACATTTCCCAAATATCCAGCAGAAAGTTTTGTTGTAGCTATATTGGATTCACCTGGCTCTCGGCACGTACACTCACTGGTGTACCAGATCAAGTTAATTTGTTGCTTGACGTTTTGAGATCCCCCACCCAATTAGCAGATCCGCAATGCGTACATGCTTGGCAAACAAAAAAAGAAAAAAAGCGATGCACGAACGCAAAGATACGCGTGAACAGTATTTATATCTAAATATTTCATTTAAATTATGCGATCGTCCTTTGACTTGTCATGTTCTGCTACATGAACAACAGGAATCAGTCCAGGATTTATGCCTTACATGCGTTTGTTTGGATGACTATGCAACTGCAAGTCAAGATATGCCAACTATAGCAGCGCTTATGGCCTACGCTGAGGGTGACAAAGAGACTACGGCTGTCATAATGGAAATCGTAAATTTCCACATGGAAGGTTCAATATTTGCATGGTTGGTGATAACGAAAGTGAGCGCGATCTACAAAATTTATGTTGCGGCGTTAAAATTGCTAGTGTCATTCCTCAATTTGTTGATAACTGAGGATATAGAATATCCACCGTGTAATGTCGAAATGATGTGCGATGCTTTGAGTGCACTTGGTTCACATTTTCAATTGCGTAAATTTGCAATCGCCCTTACAGAAGCACTAACAGACATTGCAGTAATGGATGTCGACTCTGAGGTGCAACCGTCAACATCAGCACAAACAGCTCTGAGTGGTACTATTAGAGTTGGGTGTGCAACAGAAACGCGAATTGAGGAGGAAGGAGCTGAATAGCCTTTTCACAAATGGATAATCCAGTACTAATGTGCCTACTCTTTATACTACACAAATTGAATGCTATTATGGATGTTGGTCCTAAACCAGATCAACCACTACCGTTGCTGCAGCCACTACACTCAACCCACAAATAAAACGTCTATAACACCAAAAACACGTTGTTGGGTTATCGGTATTGATGGTTGGCGTTCGCTTCAACAAATTCCAAAATTAAAATGGTGTCTCATAGCAAAGGGTACACCCATCTATAATGAAACTGAACTTGCCTCTGAATTATCAGATACACTTATAAGATGTACGAGTTTTTCTTTCCATGTCGCACACAAAACGGCGCTGCCGTGCTTCCTCCTGGCCCAAAATTATTACGCAAGCTATCTGAATTTGCTTACTTACCACTTATTATACAAGCTTGTCTAACGCACGATCCTAGGTCGTTGGAGCGCGTTGCTATATCACTATGCCAAATTATGGAAGAGAATCCGGAAATGCCGAAAGTTTATTTTACAGGCGTGTTTTGTTTATGCTCACGCACACGGGCAGCAATATACTGCCTGAAATTGACATACATCAAACAGGGATTTCGCCGTGATGAGACATCTCAATCCGGTATTATGCATCGCAGGATTTTAAGTCAATTATTACCAGAGGCAATGCTATGCTTCTGTAAATCATAGACTACAATGGAGATGCAACCGCAATGCCAAGGAATGGAAATATTCCTTATAACAATGGGTTTGTGCCAATTCTTTGCAATATTTGTCATTCTTTCACGAAATTATAGCGTATACATTGCAAGCCAGTGAAATTGTAAACGGTTTATTTAGTTGCAATAGAATATTGGTGCTCTTATCTCCGATGGCACGCAATTTAATGCGCAGTACAATAGCCATTTTTATATAGCAACATCAATGATTGCGCAAATCCGACAATAGGCACCATATAGCGATTTCTGAAAAATAATAAGAAAAATTAATTGATAAAAACCAGATTACGCATTTTAGACGTTTTCTCACCACCGCGTGTTTTATCTCAATGATTTTTTTTCATTCAGGAAATGGAAGAGCGACATCTGCTAGTCAAAATCTCTACACTCCATTTCTGACTGTCAATGCACTGTGTTACCGACATTATGCCTTACGCGTTGCTACACGCAACACATTTCGCGTATTACATATCTCGATCAATCATTCATTTGGTCGAGATTTAAAATACTTAATTCCACGAATCTCAACATTATCGACAATACACGTTAAAAATAATGTTGAATGGTGGACGTGCAACTCTGTAATAACTTTTCAGCCAGGTTTCTAACCGTTCCGTGTTGTGGCAGGCCACTTGTTGTGAAAACAAAGTTCACCACAAATCAAAAATAAATCTTTAGGACTACTTCGGCGACATCTACCCACATAAAATAAATAATAAAATCCCTACAAGGAATTTGGTCACAAAACCTAATCACGCCCATGCAAATGTGACTAGGAATATATCTGTTGAGCTACTAAGCCCTTTTAGCAGCTATGCAAAATCAAGTAAAAGACGCGATTCCGATTTGCACTACTTTATTTCAGAAAAGTTATACAACGAATGACTTAAGAACGATTTTGCGTTTATATTTCGTAATTTACGATGATTCCAATTACAAAAGAATGTGTCCCAAAACTGTTTTTATATATTCTTAAACAATTGTTTTTTTGGAGCTCTAAGTAAATGCATTCCATCCCATATATTGCTTGTGTGGATATACACACATGACGCACATAAATATTTATGCGCCTAATTGTTTTGCATTTAACGTTCATATGTTCATATGTTTCTAATATAGGTTTGTGTGTTACTAATGAGGGAATAGGAAAATATGCAAAAATGTTATCGCACGTATGTACATAAGTTTAAATTGTAATAGTTAGATTAGGGTAGCTCTAAAATTTTGGACTTCAGTATGTGAATATATTCTATTGATTTTCAATGTCGGCTGCTGCTCCGAATATCCTCCTCCCCGTTGAAAGGTTAGGGCTTTCAACAGAATCATTTACTGGAAGGACGCACAGCTTATGCACTGCTCGACGAGTTGTACCAGTAGATGTACGCAGGACTGCCACTCGCACTACCCCATCTTCTCCAGATATTACTTCGATTACGCGTGCTAAGGGCCACCTTAAGGGTGGCGAGTTTTCCTCCTTTAGACAAACGATGTCACCGACTTTAATATTGGCCTGAGGTGTGCGCCATTTGGAGCGTTGTTGAAGAAGAGTTAGATACTCGCGAGACCACCGTTTCCAAAAAACTTGTTGTATGTATGTTGCGCGCTGCCATCGGCCAAGTCGATTATAGTTTAAACTTGTAATGTCTGGTTCAGGAAGAGCTGTCATCGGACCGCCGATTAAAAAATGGCCTGGTGTTAACACATCTAGATCTTCTGGATTTTCTGAAAGAGGTACTAGACGACGCGAATTAATTATAGCGGATATTTGACATACCAATGTACGCAATTCATCGAAGTCAAGCATGAATGAGCCAATGGAACGGTAAAAATGCTGTTTTGCTGTTTTTACGGCCGCTTCCCACAAACCGCCGAAGTGTGGAGAGCGAGGTGGAATGAAGCGCCAATCGAAACCATGCTCAAGACAAAAATTGTGGACTTCTCTGCTGAAATTATCGCTGAGGACTAAGTTTCGCAGCTCGCGGAGCTCATTCTTGGCACCTACGAAGTTTGTGGCGTTATCCGACCAGATACAGCTTGGGATGCCCCGAGTAGCGGTAAATCGTTTTAGTGCATCAATGAATGCACCAGTTGACAGGTATCTTACCAACTCCATCCAGACAGCCTTTGTGGCGAAACATATAAATACGCTAACATAACATTTTTGAGGCGGCTTGTTGCGTACTTCAGACTTGTAATAAAACGGGCCGCAGTAGTCTACACCAGTAACTATGAAAGGACGTGAAGCCTGAATGCGCTCTTTAGGTAGGTCACCCATTATGTGCTGGACGAGTCGTGGCCTAGACCTGCAGCAAATGATGCATTTCTGAAGAACTCGTGAGACGGTTTTGCGTCCACCTATTGGCCAGAACTGCATACGAATGAATGCAAGCAAGGCTTGCGGGCCTGCGTGATCATGTTTTCGATGAAAGTATGTGATTATTGCATTTGTAAGTGGATGGCCTTTTGGTAGAATACATGGGTGGCGCGATTCAAAACTGAGCAACGAATTTTTCAATCTACCGCCTACGCGAATCACTCCGAAGTCACCAAGAAATGGTGATAGCGAAATAATATTGCTGGAAGTCGGGACGCATTTATTGGCTTGCAATGCGGTGTACTCGGGCCAAAGTTGCGCTCTTTGCACTATGCGAACGAGCAATTGTGTACCCTTTCGAATATCCGCAGCCGTGAGCTGGGATGACTTTGGCGCTTGTTTAATATTTAGGAATTTGCTGACATATCCGAAAATCCGCTGCATTGTCGTGAACGAATTGATGTATTTGAAGGACAGCGTAATGTCAATGCGATTATTTTCGACAAGCAATACCCTTTTCCGAACCTCAGGAAGTTTTGGTTGGGAAGCGCACATGCGTGGCCAGCTCTTCTATGTTTCTTGTAAAAATGGTGGGCCGTGCATCCAAAGTTTTGAAATGAGAAGTTCCTTCGGCGTAGCTCCTTTGGATAAAATATCAGCGGGGTTCATTGCTGAAGGAACATAGTGCCACTGCATGCCTTCTGTCAATTGCTGTATGGTGGAAATTCGGTTCGCCTTAAAGACATTGAACTTCGATGGTTCTTCTTGCAGCCACGATAGCACGGTTGAAGAATCCGACCAACAATGAAAAGAACAGTTAAAAATCTTCATTTTTGTAAACTCACCCACAAGCTGTGAGAGCAATGTAGCAGCGCAGAGTTCCAACTTGGGTACGGTAATGGTTTTCAGGGGTGAGACCCGGGCCTTTGAACACAAAAGGTGCATTTGGAAACTGTCATCCTTGATTGATCGAATGTAAGTACAGGCACCGTAGGCTTCAAGGCTTGCATCGCAAAATGCATGAATTTCGGTGATGGCCTCAGGCTGCAAAATATAACGAAGAAATGATAAATATTGCATTTCTGCAAACCCGTTGCAGAAATCGGACCAGGCAGTATCTAACGATTGTGGTAAACTCTCGTCCCATTCAAGCTTGTCTCTCCACATATGTTGAAGAAGAATCTTTGCCCTGGTTAGTGTTGGGCCCATTAGTCCAAGTGGGTCGTAGCACCGAGCTAGAGTAGACAAAGCAGAGCGCTTGGAGTCTTTTCCTAAATCTTGTTGCGGTGTGAAAGAGAATAGTAGGCTGTCCTTAATCGGGTTCCAAATTAAACCCAGTGTTTTGTTGATGTTGCTGCCATCATCGAACTTGAGAAAACTTTCTTTGTCTTCATCTGGAATTTCACAAAGAATGTCGGTATTATTCGAACAC